>NW_015386403.1:1242978-1412293 GCF_001527695.2 Protobothrops mucrosquamatus | reverse complement strand
GAGAGAGAGAGAGAGAGAGAGAGAGAGAGAGAGAGAGAGAGAGAGAGAGAGAGAGAGAGAGAGAGAGAGAGAGAGAGAGAGAGAGAGAGAGAGAGAGAGAGAGAGAGAATCTTGCAATGAATATAAAGTTGCCTCAAAGCTAACACTTTAATTTTCAAGAACCAAGTAAGAGGAGGGAAAAAATGTAATCAGTAACAATGCTGCGTTGAAAAGCAATAAAATCAAAATTAAGTTATAAATAATTTAAAGCCTGTCATGAAGATGTATTAATAATTCATCAGATAAATAATTTACTAAATAATCAAATAAATAAATAATGAAATACATAAATAAATCAGCAAATAAATAATTCTGCAAAATAACCTAAACAATAAGTCACTAAAATAAATGACAACTCAACAAAACTATAATGATTTTCTAAAATTCTGATAGTTTTAAATAAACAAATGTATATAAAATAGATCAATCTTGGTTAGATAAAAAGATATTTTTCTGTGATATTGGTGAATTTCTAATTATGTTACAAGAATACACTTCATATTTTACAAGAATGAAGCAATCCTGCTAACTTAACAAGACTACAGTTATAAAGTATGCTTTTACATTCCATGTAATTCATTTCCACAAAGTAATTTTTCATCAAATATATATAGGCAGTTTATTTGCAAAATGCTTAATTTACATTTTCTTTTCAGTGCAGTACTTACAATACTGCTATAGTCCTTCTTGGCCGTTGTTTTACAATCTTCTCCAAACCTTCAGAAGTTTTGCTGTAGGGAGAAACAATTGGAATAACCTTAATTATTACAGATGGTATCTCATTCATTAGTGGATGACAACAATTTGTTTGAAAGCATTCAAAAGGGTGTTTTATAATTCTACAAAACAATTTAATGTGAAAGAACATTCCCATCTACTAACTACCTAAAGTTTTTTGAAGTCTTTTATGGAAAATATCAGGCACACTGATCTATATTGTATTTAAACTGACATACAATCTGTGCAAACTGGCACTTGTTCAGAGAAAAGGACAAAATGTGAGAGGACAAAGAGCTTGGCTGACTTCTAAATCTTATTCTAAATGCCTGACATTCATGTTCCTTGGAAACAGACAAGGATTTTCAGATATCTACTTCTAGGAAAACAGTAGCCCTATATAGTCTGCACTAGCAAATTCAAATATAGAATTATCAGATTAACACATTTATTATCCCATAAGCAAGTCTATCTGAATATAAACACAATTTCAATTGAAAAGAAAAGCAATTTATGTCTTTCAATAATAACCTTCAATAGTGGAATATTTCAAATCAAAGTTTCTCAGTAGTTATTTCAGTGTCAAAACAGTAGACCAAAAGCTGACAACATTTGAGGGCTTGAGAACCAGTAAAGAGCCCCAATCTTTGGGAGAGCTACAAATGACAATACTACGTATCAAACCAACTGTGCCAAATTTCTGCAAAAATTTCCATAGGGGGGATGGGGGAAATCACAATTCAAGTACTTATTTGAGAAATCCAGAAGCTTTAAGCCAAATAAAGTTAGTTTGTTTCTCCAAAATTTCCCATTCATATTCCCACCCTAAAAAATATTTTCAGAATAATCAAAAAGTGACAAAGATCAGGTCCAAAGATTATCATTTCAAGCTGTTCCAGGATAGGGAGCTTTAAGGAAACATTTTCCCCTCAACAAGGATATCAATAATAAAAATAGAATGTGTTTTGTGGTCTGGTCCCAAAATCTACACTGAAATAAACAAACCTGCAACTCAATTGATATTCCATAGTATTATTATTATTATTATTATTCCCATTTATGTTATGGTCTTAATTTCTTCAAAGCTAAAGTGGTATGTATTGTACTTATCTCTTAAATTAAAATTTAACATTTTATAATGAAAGTTTTAAGATAATTATCAGAAAATAACACTTATATAGTGCTCTAAAAGCTTGCACTATTTGGAATACCCTATTTACATTCCATTAATGCATGGATCATTTTAATTAGGATAATAGCTTCAAAAAGTAAATCATAAATAAATACAATTTAAATTAGCCACTAAAACTGCAATGTCAAAGAACTGTTATATTCCTTAAGGCAGAGGTAACAATGTTTGGGATGTTATTGACTGTATTTTTAAGGTGGTATTGTAGTCTCTGATAGCTGCAAGAAACATGCTTGATTATATGGTATCATCAACAGAAGGGAAAAGAGATAATCAGAGTTTTTTGGTTCAGACATTAAGCATCTCTTTTGCAGGGAGGACAAAAAAAAATTCTGGCAGATAGTGTTCTCTACATATAGCCATCTTGCCACTAAATTTATTCATGATTTATGTACATTACGAGGACTTGAATAGTAGAACTGAGCATCTACAAAGGGCGGAGGTTGCCAATCCATTTTAGGAAGAAAAATTAGCCTAAACTACATATCCAACACTAAGAGCAATAACCTAATCAAGAGTTAATTAGAATTTACTCAGTTATTTCATAACACATTTTAAAAGTATATTACTTCAGCAGCTTTTAATACTTCCTATAGAAAGATCTCTATTGAAAGGCATTCTATATAATGCTTATGTAAATAGTAGATAGCCTAAAAGTTTTGCATGATATGCTAGCTTCCATAGGAATTAAATATGGATGCTTCAAATACAGGTAGTCCTTAACTTATGTCTGGATATTTGCCAACCATTCAAAGTTACAAGACACCCAAAAGCTATTTACAAGCCAGTTCCGAAATTCCAATAGCTCCCAGCCAGGTCACATGACTGCATTTTGGGTGCTAGGGGCCTCAACAACTAGCCTGCATTCATAGCTGTTTGCAGATTACTATGGTCATGTGACTACAATTTATAACATTTTAAACAAAATTCAGTATTTACGTCCAGTTTTCAACTAAAACATCCCATAGTTCACATGAGTTTACCTTACAACCAGAGGTTCACTTAATGATTGTTAGTGATTGAGTTAACTACCACAAAAAAGGGTTGTAAACTCGGGTTAGTCACTTGAGTGACCAGCTTTACAATTGTCATGACTTACAATTGTAATGGGTAGCCTCCATTACTGTCATAAATTAAGGACTACCTGTATGTAGCTCTTAACTCCATGAATCTTTGTAATACTATCTAGAAAAGTTAGCAATGTATTTCTTAATATCAAAGCCTAAAGCCTATTTTTGCCTATTTTGTTGGCAGGGAATCTGACAAAACTACTTGAACTGAGAAGTAAAATAGCACAGATAAACTTAAAAATTAACATAACAGACACATACAAACATGCATTTACAAAGCTAGAAAAAATAAAGATTATTTATGCTTGGAAAAAGAATACATTTTAATGCAGTGTGATCCTATTCACATTGACCTATGAGGAAGCCCCACTAAGTAGTCATGCACAAGAATATTCTGTGAGTTATATAAATAATTTTAAACATGTAACATTTTTGTTACAAAGCATCACATTCCAACATGCTAGGAGAAATAATAGGATAGCTAAGAGGGCTATAGGGCAAAAAATAAGTGAATAAGATGGGCATCAGGCTTTAATAATTAATGAAGCACAACTTTTACTGTCAGCAGCCTGCATAGCAAATAGTAAGAGAAGCTGTGTTGTAGTTCAGCAATATTTGATGACCCATAGTTTTTCCATCCTCACTTCCAATGTCTATTACCATTTCAATATTTCAAATGGAATCAAATAATGAATTAAAGCATTTTGTAGCTAAACACAATTATCATTAAATAAAAGAGAATACAGCACTGCAAGAGTGATGTTTTAGTAATATATGACACCTGCCTCCAAACATATTTAATTAATAGAGACTTGTTTTAAAGGTTTCATATAGTAACATAAAATGCAAGGAAAGGTGTCAATGTCAATTCAATACCTACCTGGTTGGGAATACCTCTATTTTAAATGGAATTTTGTTTATTTGTTGTATATAGCAAAATTAATGACACTCAAATTAGCTTATCCCCTTTGAAGCATTATACAAGATCATTCCTTGGTCTATTCCTTTGATTTAGTACACCTTTTAAGATTATTTATTAATGTTTGTATATCTCATCCATCATTCATTACTATTGATGTTGTAAATTAGAAGAATGGAACATTGGACTATAACTTTTTCTATATTCATCAACAAAACAATCACCACCTCTGGCACATAATGAAAGAAGAAAGTTAGTTCTAGTTGTCAGTAAAAAAAACTATGTCCATGAAAACATCTTTAGGTAATTTTCAATATCTAGCAAAAAAAAATCCTTTTTCTTTCACCAACCAAATAAAATTTTATTGTCCAAATAAAGAGAAAGGAACAAATCAGAGCAGATTTTGGGCCACACAAGAAATGAGACAATGGAAATAAAAGGGGAAATTGAAGTCATTTTTGAGCAAATTTTCACTAGAAATTTAACTAGTCACCAGCATGCTTGGCTGCCCATGATAACTAGAGAAAACAAGTACTGAAAAGATTATTAACTAAAGGAAGTAATTTGAGTGAAAATGAAGATTAAGGGATAGTCACCACTAAATAAGTGCTGTGGATTTCAGTTTAGCAATATTGGTTATTTGATAATAGATTCAAAAAATGAATATGTCAATATAAAAGTAGAAAAATGTTTAAAACTTAGGGACAAAATATTATCATGAAACCAAGTATTTACAGATAGTCCTCAACTAATGTGTCAGAATCTATATATTAAGGGGGACTTTTCTATTTCTTTTATTCCATTATTCTGGGTTCCGTCATACTCCTGAAGGGGAGGGGGGAAGACGCTAAGAGCTGTCTCTTGTTTCTATCGCTACAATGTATCCCTTCCACTGTTTCTGCATATTCACTCTTTGAACTGTCTCTCTCTTGATGTTACCTTAGGGTGAGAAAGGAATGTGCCTCCAGCCATCTGGCTTATCTCCCGTTTTGGAAGGGAAGGTGTGAAGACCCAACAACCTTGCTGCTGGCCTGGAAAAGGTGTTATCAGCTCCTTTACCACAACAGACTTAACACCTGAGGATTGGCTGGTTCAAACTGAGCAGTTGAACTATTGGGGTGGGGTTTGCTTGGGACTCTTTTAACCTATTGATCTGAGCAGGAAACCCTCAGATCATGCCTATTATGCCTGCTATCAGCTTCTAATAAAAGTTCCTTTGGAAGAAACTGCTTCCACGAGTTCTGCTTTCTTAGGATGAGGTATTGAAGTGGGCCCTGATAATTACGCTTCGAATTTTGATCTTAAGTTGTTGCAATTTTTAAGGAGACCTTCCCAGAGCAGCACAGTATATTCCAGGAGCACTGAATAGCTAAGGCTCAAGCACAACTAGTTTTTGGTGCTGAGCTGGGACTTTGCTTGTCTTTTACTCCTCTGGAAAGGATGCAATCCTAGTTTCTAAGAGCTACACTTCAGGTAGCTCATTGTGTTCCAAGTATAATACTAAACAGGGAGGGAGGATTAGCTAAAGTTGATATAGGTGCATGGACTTACATTATAGCACATTGGTTACAATTACTTTTCCCCCCTCAAAGCTTTGAGTTCTTTCCTTATAGAGGAAAATTTTGAAACAGTATGGTTCACGATCATTTCACAAAAACATCAGTATCTTGGCTTCTCCAGGGAAATGCTCCTAATGATAGAATAAGAGTGTGCACTTAATTAATTTAAACAATGCATCAAAGACTTGCAAGCCCAACAAGATCAACCTACTCTTCCTAATAACGTTTTTTTGAGCAAATTCTTCTTTTCAAAGCAGCAAGATACTTATTTCATCTTACTGTTCCCAGCTCTTACCATGATGCAATCCACTTTTAATGCAAATAATCAGCATTAAAAATAATAAAAAAGACAATATATTACAATTAGTAGTGGATTATCAATGGGCAGTCAAAGTCTGCCTAATTTTGCAGACAATATAACAAAATTTAGCTACATTCAAAGAAACTACATTGTACTGATCTGATAACAATTGTACTTAAAAAAGATTGGTGTTTTCTGGGTGTTTTGTCAGGTGAGATGTTATGAAGTGAGTCCGTAACTCTTTACAGAAGGTATAGTATAGTAGGACATGAACTGTAGTTTCGATAGCCCCTTATTTATAGGATGGTCTCAGGTCATATGGAATGTTTTTATATTGGCCCTCCAAAACTGCTTTGGGAAATACCTCACCCAGTAACTACAATCCTGGCCCTCCCTGTTGCAGTTGCTAAGGAAGAGGATGGGTCAAGCAGATGGGAGTGAAAGAATTCCCTGTCAAAGGTAGCTCCCCTCCATGTGCATAAGGAAATTCCTGTACTGGGCCAGAGAAATGAAGATCTGAGCTTCCTTTCTCTGGCCTAGCATGCTGATTCCCCTCTCTTCCATGGGAACCATTGTGCTGGGCCAGAAAAAGGAAGTTGGATCCTGAAGATCCAAACTTTCTTTCTCAACTCAGCACAATGGTTCCCCTTTCCTCTGTTCACTAGCCTTTCTATCTTCTGAAATATTGCATTCGCTAGCTTTCCAACCAGAAAGCTGGGAAATGAAATATTTCTGAATAGTAGAAATGCTGGGAAAAGGCTTGTTACGCTTCATAAAAATTATATTTGCTGGCTTTCTATCCAGAAAGCCAATGAACACAATGTTTCTTCTGAATAGTGATAGAGTTTTTTTCCCTAGTCTTCAGGAACAGTCACAAGAATTCCATCTCTTACGCCGTTTCTGAAGGCAAGCAAAGCTAGTACACATGTTGTTTCTGAATAATAGAATAATAGAAAGGCTGAAGAGAAGCTTGGGTCTTTGGAATGCAAGTTTCTTTTCCAGTGCTGCAATTCTCCCCCCCCCCATTCCAATGCACAAGTTAACTGCAGCACTGGGCTGGATAAAAGTAGCATCCCAAAGATCTCTTTTTTCAGCTCCACACATTAGTTCTCCCCCTTGGTGCATGGAGGAGAGGAAAAATACTTCCACAGGCAGCAGCAGCTTGCAACCTCTCCTGCTGGCTTCCCCAATGATTTTCTGGGAAAAGTGGCAGAGAAAATTGCAAATGATGATCACATGATGCTTGGCAACCAACTGTAAGTGGAAACAGATTGCCTACTACCCAAAAATGCAATTAGGTGACTAAGAAGGTACTGTAGATGTGCAAGGACAACTTGTATTAATATTTTATAAAGTAAGAGTTTGCACTTCAGTGATACTAAGACAATTCCATCACCAAAGCAAATTCTTGATGACTTTTCCTTGATGTTTGCCCTTTGGTTATTTGTCTAGCTAGACAATTTTTATTAGAAAGTTACATAGAGATAATAGAAAATATTCATCTTATAAGTCCAAATTAACAGTTTCCGACAGACAGATGCTGAATATATTCACAAATTAGGTGGCAAGCATATTTCCTTAATTTATTTATTTATTTATTGTATTTATATCCCGCCCTTCTCCTTTCGGACTCAGGGCGGCTAACTCCTCATGATTTCAGCCAGCTTTCATATTTCTAATATTTCAAACCATACATTAGTTTTCTGTGATGGTTTATAAGAACACGTGTAGGCGATGACCAGGCTGAGCCCGAGGGAGGGATCAAATGCGTCATCAGTCATGAATTCCTCTACACACACCAGCCCACCTTGAATTCCATTGATTCTTATCTACCACCAATTTGCTTGGACCATTAGTAGTTCCGATACTTATAGATAGCTGAATCTAGCAATAAACCTTTACATACATTTGAACTGCCTGGGTCTTCTGATTTTCCTAGCGCTTGACAACATGTAATGAATAATGAACGGTTGCTGGAATTGGGTATGTCTAGTTTAACGAAGAGAAGGACAAGGGGGGACATGATAGCAGTGTTCCAATATCTCAGAGGCTGCCACAAAGAAGAGGGAGTCAAGCTATTTTCCAAAGCACCTGAAGGTAGGACAAGAAGCAACGGATGGAAATTAACCAAGGAGAGAAGCAACCTAGAACTAAGGAGAAACCTGACAGTTAGAACAATTAACCAGTGGAACAACCTGCCTCCAGAATCAGTGAACGCACCAAGACTGGAAGTTTTTAAGAAGAAACTGGACAGCCATTTGTCCGAAATGGTATAGGGTTTCTTGCCTGAGCAGGGGGTTGGACTAGATGACCTCCAAGGTACCTTCCAACTTTATCATCATCGTTATTATTAATATATCATATTCTCATGGTTATTTTGTCTGAATACATACAGAAATGCAAACTAGTTAAAGTTATAACTCCATAGGACTTTAATTATTATGAATAAGACATGAATTATATTCCTTGATCTACATGCCATGGATTCATGTTCAGTCTTGAGATTATCTTATGTTTAGTGATAGGCCTGAAAATATGTTTTCTGTATTAATTGTTGCTACTTTAAAAAAATATGCAGCCTTTATGGACAAGAAGACTAAAGAGAAATTTCATGATTGTTATGAAAAATTATACTCTGTAAAAAACCAAGGAATATTTATTCATTTACAGTTCTTTATATTCCATGTTTCAGGATAACAGTCTATAAAAAAGTAACTGATAAGCAATAGAATTGTAAATAAAAATGCTATTTTACAATATATAAACAAAAAAGAGGAACCCATTCCCAGGGTACTAATACTGTCTGCTCTATCAGAGTAGGAGAGTAAAGCTAAGCAGACTTTCCTTAAGTTTGTCATATGTCTGATACTGAGCAAAAACCTTAGGCCAGCGGTGGCAAACCTATGGCACAGGTGCCAGAAGTGGCACCCAGAGCCCTCTCTGTAGGACGCGTGCCGTGCCCCAGAGATGGCGAGGGACTCGCCCCTCCCACCCTGGCCCCTCCCACCCAGTCTGCCATGACCACCTCGGCCATGCCTACCCGTCACCCGGTGATAAATAAGTGGGTTTTGGGTTGCAGTTTGGGCACTGGGTCTCTAAAAGGTTCGCCATCACTGCCTTAGGCAATTAACAAATCTGAAAAAGCGTAAAGTTATTATCTCACTGGAAACCTGAATTGTTTCAGAACACATCATCATGCATTGTGATGGGCACCTCTAGATTTCCATTTTCTTTATGTATGCAACTTAAGGTGCTCTTCATCAACTTTAAAAACTCTGTAAGTCACAGGACTAGGTTATGTGCAGGACTGCTTTTACCCAAGGACATCTCCTTAAGGATGTCTTACCAAATTAGATAGGATGGGCACACTCCAAGTGCTTTCTTTTAAACACTCCCATCTTATTGCAAGTAGGAAGTGTGCTTTTTCCATGGCAGCCCCTACCCTGTGGAATACCCATCCCCCTGAAGTTCAACATGTCTCTACCTTCCTAATCTTCTGTACAGCTTTAGAGATCTGGCTTTTCCTCCAAGCAGTAGGATAAAATGAGGCAACAGCACACTGGAAGCTTGACTTAGCACCAGTGTTTTGTTTTAATGCAGTTGGTTGTAATACTTTGGATATGGTTTGTTATTTTAATTTTTGACTGAGAGCTGCCCAGAGTTTGTTTGTTTGTTTGTGTGTGTATGTGTGTGTGTGTATATATATATAAAACATACATACATACATACATACATGTACATGTACATATACATAAAATATTCTTTCCCCATTGGTCCCTAAAACATTTAAACTCATGATATTCTTCTAAGTAATGAATTAATCTTTAATTTTCCAATTTAATATAATACCTATTCCTTGAACATTGGTAAAATGTAACAAGAACTTACAACACCCACTTGGTTTCCACTTGGAAATTGTGAGAATGAAAATCCTGATGTTTTTGAATTATAATTATCAAAATATCTAAGAAATGGTCAAGCTTGCTGAAGCTTCTGAAAGTTACAGAATGAAACACATGGGAAGCAATTGGTCATGCCTGTTCTAAGGCGTCATTCCAGCATACTACACAGCCCCGAGAACAGCTTTCTGAACTAACAACCACTAGAAATGTTGGATTTCAAATGTCATTGCTGAGAAGTTAAAGTTGAATGTATCTGATAGCCAGTGGATTAAGGAAAGCTGCCTAAAATGAAACCAAACCAAAACAATTAACATGTAAATGTGTTTCCAAAATGTAAGTAGACTTTATATGAACTTACAAGAAATGTATGATTGTAGGATTTTCTAACAGTGCCAAACATAGTAATTGTGGAGATGTATGTAAGTAATGCATTTTATGCATATATTATGCATTAAGCATTTCAATCAATATTAATTTACGGGAAAAGTGAAGGATATATATTATAGTTATACAAACACAACCCAACACACACACACACACGAAGTATATATCTGCCATCCTCCCCATAAATTTATATTGATTGAAATGACCATGATTTGTTAATTCAACATCCTATTTAAAAGGCAACTGTCCACTGCTGAAGTCAGCAGACATATCATTCACACCTCTAAGACTGAAAACATACCAATTTGCTTTCCTGGAATGAATATCAAGCAGTCTGAAACACACAATTTCAGATTTGACTTCATGAAATAAGTGCTTACTCAGCAAGCATCCCGAAGGTAATGCATTACTCTACTTAAATGTACTAGCACTTTATTATCCATTTTGCACAGAACTCCATAATAGTAACAAGTATATTGTTTGACAAACAGGGAAAACTTATGTGCAAACCAAAGATATTCTGTCTGACCTCTGTCAGATAAATTAATAATTTCTTCAGTGACAAAGTAGAATGAGAAAAAACAAAATCAAGTAACACTGGAAGATGTATTCTTACACTGTAGACAGCACATGACAAAATGAAAGATGAACATGCAATAGAAAGATGAATAACATGCTAAAATATGAAATGTGTACAACAAAGTATCTTTTTATTTGGTTGAAACAGTCCAAAAGAATGGCCATCTTTTGGTACCGGAGTGGCCATCTAATCTCATAAAATGTGATGTCAAAATAATGATTCTCTGATTTACATCTAAATTTTATTTTCCTCAGGAAAATTTTTCACATATTTTTCTCATATATATATATATATATATATATATGTGTGTGTGTGTGTGTGTGTGTGTGTGTGTGTGTGTGTGTGTTAGTTTCATATGTGAAACTAGTTTCACATGCTAGTTTCATATGTGAAAATTTTAATTATGCAACAAATTATCTCTGACTCTGAAGTATATTTTTAAATGTATACAGAATTGTGTAGAAATATTTCTAGACAGAAGTGCATTGAAAGCCCTTAGAGCTAATTAGAATAGTGCTTTTTTTCTGATTACAGCACAAAAATATTAGCTCCTTTTTGATCTCAAAATATTTTTATCATTAAAAGAATACTGTTTCCTCCACTTTATTGGAAGGCAAAATTGTAACAGTTGTTTGCATATTATTTTTGAAAGTATATTTAATTTCTTAGGCTAAAATTTCTAAAATCTAATTTCTAGTAACACTTTTTATATTTAAATAGTAAAGTTTTTAAAATCTGAATATGCCTTGTACATTCAAACTGAACTTTCTTTGCGTAATTGTTTACAGCAAGGGTCCCTACCCCCAGGCTGGGACCCAATACCAGGCCGCAGCCTTTTGGGAACCAGGCCGCATAAGTGGCAGAATGAAGTGCATGAGCACGTGAAGCACCATTTGCACAAGCGGCAGGTGTATGCAAAAAACCATCCCCTCTCCCCACACAGCTGCTGGTCCGCAGAGTCAGAAAGTTTGGGACCCAATGGTTTACAGCATATATTTATAGACTGACAATATAGGAGGAGATTGAAGAACAGAGTATGTAGCTTTACAGAAAAATTGGCTTTCAGATACACAGATCAGATAGATTCAAATGGAAAGAAAATAAAACACATAATATAATCTCTGAAATTTCTATAGCTATTGACAAAAGAGTCAATTGACATAGAACAGTGGTGGCAAACCTTTTTGAGACCGAGTGCCCAAACTGCAACCCGAAACCCACTTACGCATTGCTGAGTGCCGGGGGCGTGGCCAGAGTAGGAGTGGCCACATAGTGGGCGTGGCTATGGTGGGCGTGGCTATGGTGGTCATGGTAGCATGGGTGGGCGTGGCCTGGCTGGGCGTGACCACCTCAATGTTACTCATGGGGACGGACACCTGTGGGGGCCGGACAGGGTTGGGGGAGATCCAGGAGGTCTCTGGCAGGTGGGACGGTGGGCAGGAGGCTCGTCCTGCAGGGTGAGGCAAAGCAAGACAAGGTGAGGCAGGGGGCAGGGCAGTAGAGGTGATAAAGCATGCCCACGTCCAGCAAGCCAAAGGCTACC
This sequence comes from Protobothrops mucrosquamatus, assembly GCF_001527695.2. NCBI lineage: Eukaryota > Metazoa > Chordata > Lepidosauria > Squamata > Viperidae > Protobothrops > Protobothrops mucrosquamatus. The sequence continues at coordinate 1,400,090 of NW_015386403.1, read as the reverse complement.
CCAAGCGGAGAAAGCCGGATCTCCATCGGCGCCATGGCCCCCCAGTCCCAGCTAGGCTTGTGTGCCTCTCTCCATCTCTGCTGGGCCTGGGTGGATCTGGCTTTCCCTGCTTGGGGTGGCCTTTTGCCTGCTGGCCCTGGGTGTGCTCTACCACCTCTAAGCCTAAGCTCCTAGCTGACTGCTTCATCTCCTTTGTGCTGGGCGGGCATGCAGATCTGGGCGGTGGCCTAATGACCTGCTCGAGTAGCTGGCAGCCCTGGTAGGTACTGAAGTGTGCGGGGAGGGGGGGGAGTGGAGAAAAAAACCCTGATCCCACATAAGGTGGATTATTTTCTCTGCCATACTTTTAAAACTCTCTTTAAAGTTTACTTACTGCAGAATGGCGATCCTTCCCATTCTGCTGCATCAAGCAAAACAGTCTGGCAGCAAAACTCTCCTCCCCCCGGCCATCCCACGTAAGGAGGCTTCTCTCCTCTCTCCTTGGCTTTTTGCTCCCAGATGGTCTGGCAGTGAACAGCCAAAGGGAGTGGAGAAAAAAAACCCTGATCCCATGTAAGAGGCAAGATTTTCTCGAATACTGCCATACTTTTAAAACTGTCTTTAAAGTTTACTTACTGCACGGAGCGTTCTGCTCCCCCCCACATGGAGTGTTCTGCTCCCGCAGCCCCAACCCCCGCATGGAGTGTTCTCCTGCAGCCCCAACCCCTGCACGGAGCATCCTCCTGCCGCCCCAACCCCCGCACGGAGCGTTCTTCCGTTGCCCCAACCCCCGCACGGAGCGTCCTGCTACTGCCGCCCCAAACCCTCGCATGGAGCGAACTTTTAGAGACCACGTGTGCTGGGGCGATGGCGCGTGCCCACAGAGAGGGCTCCGAGTGCCGCCTCTGGCACGCGTGCCATAGGTTCGCCACCACTGACATAGAATAAATATTGTGCATCCCTGGGACACAGAATTTTGAATTCAATTCATTTTATTCATTACTCACAGCCAGTATTTATGACACTATCTGAACAAAACTTTAGCAGCTCCTTTTACTTGTCATGTCCGTAAAACATTAAAATCACTTAAAATTTTCCTAAAGAGACTTACATTTCTTGGACTGAATAAGTGAATTCATTTTCTACCAAGTTAAGAGACAAAATCTGCATGGTAACACAGGAAAAATCTCTAATACAATAATTTAGATACTTTTAAAATTCAGCAGTCTTACCTTCTATTTCTATTATACTAGAATAGATTAGCTATTTCTCCTCTGCAAAATATGACCATTCTTGTCACATAATACAGGGAGTCCTTGACCACCGTTGGGACCAGAATTTCCACTGCTAAGCAAGGCAGTTGTTAAGTGGGCCAATTTTACGACCTTTGTTGCCATAGTTGTTAAATGAATCACTGCAGTTATGAAATGAAACATGCGGTCATTAAACTAATCTGTTTCTCCCATTGACTTTGCTTGTCAGAAGTGGCTGGGAAGGCTGCAAATATTGATCACATGACCCCAGGATACTGCAACTATTGTAAATACTTGCTGGTTGCCAAGCATCTGAATTGTGATCCTATGACTGTGGGGATGCTGCAACAGTCATTAAGTGCAAGGACCAGTCATATTTTTCAGTGCCATTGTAACTGTAAACACTCATGTAAGTAAACTATGAACAACAATGTGCATTAATCATTAAAAAAAAACCTCATTGTGAAACTGGTCACTGAAGAGGTTTGGCAAAAATGGGAAGTCAGATGGTTTATACCATGCAACTGCTTGGAAGATTATCCTTTTACAGGAGGAATGCTTCAACACGCACATTCTTTTTGCATCAAGATATCCACCTTTTCTTCTGTACTGCTTTGCTATTAGAAAGTATTACTGTATGCGGATTTATACTGAGAAAGTATTACTGCGTGTTGATTTATGATAGTTACGTACCTGGAACTTAAGTTATGCATTCCTTATTTATATTGTTAGACAAATTGTGCAATACAAGATTCTAGAGGATTATTACATTTCTTTGTAAAATATAAAAAATAATATAGTTGTTTCAGTGATAAACTTAGAATTTACACTAACAGTATTGAAATAGTAGATACTTCCTGTCTTTTAATGTATCAACAATAAAGGAATTAGCAAACAAAAATATACTGCAATCGAGTGAGTGCTTGGTAGGGTAGTAATGAAAGCCTTCTAAAAATTATTCAAGATGCCTTGATATGTTTACACCAAGGCAGATTTTTCATATATAACTTTGATAGCAAATTTGAACTCCAAAAATTTGAACTCCAAAAAAGCAAAATGGAAAGACTACATATACCAGATATAAAATTGTATTTGTATCCAAATTCTTTATTGGATTCAAATTAAAGCCTAGTCAAAGTTGAATATAAGATTTGTTCATATCAAGCAGGATGAAAATATCACAATCCTCTGCAACGTAACTTTTAATAACTGGAAACATAAATTGTGAGTACAATATTTTACATAAGGCCTTGCAGTGGGATTGCATATAAACCTAATCCATTATCTAGCATACAGATCTAATAAAATATCATATAAAGGACATAAAAGAAAACAAAAAATATCAAGCATATAACCCATTTTAGATCAAAATGAAAAGTGATGTGTAATAATTACGAAATCTATGAAAAAAATAGGTTGACCATTTAGCATAATTCTTAACTATTGAATATAATCTATTTTTGCTGGAAATTAAATTCTTTTATGCCCTTTCTATACAGCTCACTGAGGTTTACAAAAATGCGCACTGTCTAAGCAAAATTAAGTCAAGATGGAAATCCTGAGAATTAGCATTAGATGTAGAAGTATGTACTAAAGTTTGGTTTTAACACTATTAGAAAAAAATAACTTATAAAGACAAAAAATAAAATCAAATGGAAGCAGAAAATATATTGATTTCTAATACTAAATTTTAGCAATATCATCAGGTTTTGTGCCTGTGATTACATTGGAATTTGGAATAATAGAATAACTTACCTCTTTGTCAACATAGATACAAGTACATAGATACAAAGATACAAGTTATTTTGAAATTTGTGCTATTGAACATTTTTCTGGGCATAAAGAATTTATGATTTCATAGGAATTCATATATAAGCAACAGAAGTGAATGTTGTCCATTCATTTCTTCTTCCTTGGCTTAAATGAGTCTTCATTAGTCTTTGGAAGATTAAGTATTTGGAAATCTAGCTGACCTCTCCCTGTCTTCTCATCTAGAAAAAGTCATTCAATCAGTTGAATGGAGATGCTGATGCTATGTTAATATTGCATATTTTGAATGAAAGACTACTTAAAAGATGACTACAAAACCTCTGCTTCAGTCCTTCATTTCTTATACACAATTGACTAAATTGCTGATCTATTTTTACAATCAAGAAACTTACCTTGATCTTCAAAGAAAATGCACTTTCTAGTAACTTTAATTTATTATATTTAATGATTCTGGCTATCAAGAATCAGTATTCGCCAAATACCTAACTAAATATTATGCAAAGAAGAGGAATTATGTCTCTGCATGCTAAAGTTTTTAGCTTTTTCTCCATAGCATTGACCATTTTTACTTTTCTCTTTTGAAACTACTCGTTACTTTGTATCTTTCTTAAAGTACATTCCCCAGAACTAAAGTATCTAGATGACATCAAGGTATTGCAGACTAAAATAAAACTATTACATTAAGTTATAATTCATTCAACAAATAAGAGAAATATAAATTAGAAAAACAGACATTTTTGCAGAACAATTCTTTAGCTGGCTTTGTCATTTAAATGCAAAGTTTGTCTCTGAATACAAGTCTGGAACAAGATTTTTTGATATGTTATCCTGCACTTATGCACTCATTTTTTGGAAAGGGTTTAGTACATTTTTCTATCCTTTCCCTTTGCCTAAAATTAAAATATAATATTCATTTCAGATAAAATATATTTTGCTTGTTTTATGTTTCATAAGGCTTTATTCCTAATCTTATGTTTGCAAGTTTACCCAAATCTCCTGCTTGAGCAGAGGGTTGGACTAGAAGATCTCCAAGGCCTGCCAGCTCTATTATAATTGATTGCAGGAACCACCATTTTATTATCTCATTAATCAAAAAAATTAAAACATAATGGACCCATTCAGTTCTATGGGCCTCCATCTGAAGATTCCTTCTGTGTTTTTCTCTTCTAAAACAAAATATAGTCTGCCAACTAATATTTGTTCTATTATGTTAACTGGCTAGTGAGTCAATTAATGAATATTTTCTAACATAACCAATTTGGGAGAACTAAAAATAACTTTCACCATTATCTCACAAGCACCTCATTTTTGTCTTTGTTTGTGTTAATTTTTTTTGTTCTGTCTGAGCAACCTATGTAAAAATGTTGGCAGATGAACTATATACATTAAGCAGAGAAACTATATACATTAAGCAGAGAATCTCAGAGACTGGACCAAAAGCTTTACAAATTTGATCACTTATAGTATTACCTTCTCTTTAACTTGGGCTTCTTACATTGACATTTTTTCCAGTCAATCTTTTCCCTATTTAGAAACTATAGCTATTGACACTTAATATATCTTGTTAATTTAAAATGTTTTTTTTAAAAAACCTTAGAAAGTAATAACACCTTGTCTCAATTCAAAAACTGAGGGTTGCTATTTGAATGGGACTACCAGAAAGTTCCTGCAAAGGGTCATCAGAAAGTTGGAAAAAATCCAAGAATGTGGGACTGGACACAGGAGAGTCTTTTCTAATTATGGAAGTTAGAAAAAACCAGTTTTCTATAAGATCCTTTGCAGTATCTGTGTACAGCATTAAAAAAAGAAAAGGGAGCTTCACTGTAATTGCTTCACTCTAGCTAATGTTCACATTATGACAGGTACAGCCTGTTTGGTGTAGAGGTTAAAGTCCTGGCCTAGAAAGCAGGAGACTGTGAGTTCTAGTGTCACCACAGGCATGAAAGCTGGCTGGGTGACTTTGGGCCAGTTACTTTCAGCTCAACTCAACCCATAGGGTTTTATTGTGGAGAAAATAGCAGAAAGAAAGAATATTACATATGCTTGTTGCACTGAGTTACTTACAAAGTAATAAAAATAGAATAAAAAAAATCTAAAAAATGCATAAAGAAAACTAACGCTTGTGAAATAATTTAAATAATTGTAGGTAGTGCTCAACTTACAGCATAACTTGTGATGAGTGTAAAGTGGGTCATAGGGCGACCGATCTGATTTTATGAACTTTTTTGCAATGGTCATTAAGTGAATCACCATGGTCATTAAGCAAATCTGTGACCATTAGCAAATGTCATGGTCACTAAGTCAACCCATTGTTCATTACAAGGCATTTTAGTCAAAAACTGAAATTAAATATCATTTTTCAGAAAAAAAACATTGTAAATCATATCATGACAGTAGGAGGCAGCAAATATATGTGAAATAAATGTGGGCCAGTGTCGAAGGCCCAAAATGAGATCACATAACTGCATAGAACAGCAGCTCTCAGAACTTTGGAACTAGGTCATAAGTACGTGGGGGGGAAGGTCTATCATAACTTCACATGGTTTCTAAGCAACTGGTGGTTAAGTCCAGGTCTACTTGGGCAGAATGTAATTGTAACAGCCAGGCCAGAGTTTAACTTTACGGCTTCTTAAGAATATCTCAAAAATGACAGGAAGAACAATATGGATAGCATCTATGAAAAAATGTTGAATTCCAATGATATGATATGAAATTTCAAACTATCCCAAACACTTTCACTTTTAATACTTATATAACAGAAAAAATCTTATAAAGAAAATTTGACTAAATTGAGGCTGTTATAAATAGGAATTAAAACATTATTTTCTCTAAAGCAGTATGTATTTTTCTTATGCCTGGCCTGCGATTCTAAGTTTAATTCTTAGTGTCTAATTCAATGGAATATATTTGTAAGAAAATTGCTAGTACTATCAGTTAATGAAAAACTTGCTAAATATACACATGATTATTAACTGAAAAATCTAATAGCAAAACAGTGCTCAATACTTAGTTGGATAAATATATATTGGAGCAATATTTTACAGAAACAATTCATCAAAATAAGTATTCGTGGGTTTTTTTTTCACAAGAGCATTTTTTTTAAAAAAGAAAAAAAATCTGGTATCTCTAGTAAGACCAGTAGGCTTTTCAACTAATATACACAGATTTATTTCATGAAGAAAACTTTTGGGCCAGTCACCCACCCAGGAATGTGTTATGGGGAAAACAGGAGGCAGAAATAGTATGTATTCTGGCTTAAAATATGCAAATAAAGGCAGAATATAAATTTAATAATAAACAAAAAATAAAATATGGATTTCTATTCTTTTTTTGCCCACTAAAAAGTTTTTGCTATCATTGATTTATTTATTTAGTATATAGCATATCATACATGGACTAGCAATACATATTAACATTTCACCCAGATTAGTAAAACACAATTAAAATATAAATGGTAAAAAGATCTATGTTCAAATACCAATGTCTAGGCCACGGGAGTCAAACTCAGTCATGTCACATGACTCATGGCGTTTTTTGCCTTTGCGAAGCCAGGGTGGGCGTGGCCTGCTCATGATACATTCAGCCTGTGGGCCGCTAATTTGACACCCGTTCTAGGCCATCTAACCATTGAAGCGCCACCACTGATTTTCATGTAGCAATTAAGACTCCCAGTAATATGCCAAATGGATTAAGTTTAAGGTTATTTATATATATGTTACCTCTAGAAATATATCTTCCATGCCATTACCACACCAAGGATATTATACCCATCAATTATGTCCATGTTCAAGAAAAACTTTTTTTTTCTTCCTTTAGTGTCTGATTCTTGGAGACTGCTTGGCTGTTTCATTGGCAAGATTTTAGAGAAGTGATTTGCCATTGCCTTGGTCCTAGGACAGTGGTGGCAAACCTATGGCATGGGTGCCAGAGGCTGCACTCAGAGCCCTCTCTGTGGGCACGCGTGCCGTCGCCCCAGTCCTAGGCCTTCAGCTGGGTTTTATAAAACCTTTTCACTTTAGGCCTCTGCCACCATGTACAAAAAAAAAAAGGTTCAATCAATCAGTCAATTTCAACTTCTCACAGGAAAAAAAAAGATCTTGCAAAGTTGGAATTGATTGATTGAACTTTTTAGTCCTAGTCTGCAGTTACCACCGTAGCCACGCCAACCCAATGGGCCACACCCAGCCAATGGGCCACACCCACCTGGCACCCGATAAGTGGGTTTTGAGTTGCAGTTTGGGCACTTGGCCTCTAAAAGGTTCACCATCACTGTCCTAGGATCATCTAGCTTTATGCCTAAGGCTGGACTAAAACTCAGTCTCCCAGTTTCTAGCCTGATGTTTTAATCCAGGGGTCTTCAAACTTGGCCCTTTTATGACTTGTGGACTTCAACTCCCAGAATTCCTCAGCCAGGCTTGCTGGCTGAGGAATTCTGGGAGTTGAAGTCCACAAGTCATAAAAAGGCCAAGTTTGAAGACCCCTGTTTTAACCAAACAGGTTCTAAAAAAACTAGTGTTCCAAAATGGAACAAGGGCCAAATCATAAAATACTATATCTTATTGAGAACAATGTTACGGAACTATGTATAAATATTGCTAAGAAGTCTTAGTTCATGAAATAAAATTTGAAGTATAGCATACATATTTGATAATAAAATTCTAGCTTTTATAATTTCCTCTTATTTTACATAAGATATAAATATACACACTCATATGTGCATATTTATATTATTCATGCAGCATTTCTAATCACATACAATGTCTTGCTTTTTTCTAATTAAATATGTGGCAATTTTATACACACTTATCATTGAAAGAAATAAAATACTGCTTTGTAATAATTATGGTTAAAGTTAGTTTAGACATGTCCAAGAACCTGGATCCAATGGCATTTCTAAATCTTTTTTCATTGTATATACCATTTGTTTTTGGATATTTCCTCCATAGATTTGCTATGTATACAGAAACTCCCATCTCTTCACCTCGTGTTGAAAAATACCACTGAATTACATGTCTCCAATTCTACAATGTGAAAATTTAGAGTATTGTGTTTGACAAGAAGTGCTATCCTTTTCAGTCTTATTTTCCTCTTAAAATGAGAATTGTTTTAAATAAGGCGGCAGGTTTGTTCTAATTAATTTTTCTTTTGGAGGAGTGGTTTTAAATTTTGTATCTTCCTTTCAGTTAAAATATAGCTATGCATTATAACCTGTGCTAACTTTATGCTAGCCAAAGTTCAATGCAGACATTTTAATTTAATACACAGGACTATTGATTTTTTTTCTATATTTATCAATAAATCAATCACCTTCTCTGGCACATAATGAAAGAGCCAAGTTGGTTCTTACTAGGAAACTCCACTGTTTGATAAATTTATGATTGGGTTTTATTCGTCTACTATGTGGGCACTCTCAGAATGTGACAAGTTTGGGACATATAATCCTTCACAATGCACTTAATCTTAAACTTCCCTGGAAGATGCCATGATTGACTCAACAGCAACCAAATTTCATATCTAAGACTTTTTTTAAAAAAGAGCTACTCGGGTTCTTCTTTTTATCTAAAACACGCCTTTCTTTTGTTTCTTTTTTTTTTTAAGGGACAATATATGATGAGTAAGCTGATGTAATCAAAAGGTCTGGTAAATGTGTCTGAAAGGTGCAATTTTATACCCGTTCACTTGAAAGCAAATGCCGATGAACTCCTTGGGGGTTACTTCTGAGTTCACATGGTGTGAAGAACAGAATCTGAAATTGAAAAACCTTTCGGAACGCTTCGGAAGAGATCGAAGCAGAACAAGCTCGATTGAAAAGAGTGAAGGCTTGGGTGGGGGTGGAGGAAAAAAAGCAACTTCTCCTCCCCCCTAGAAACAGGGCGGTAAAACGCGCCCGCCCCCGCCCCCATTAAGGAACCTTTTCCTCTGCCTCTCGGGGGTCTCTAGAGAGCAAAAAAGGTTCCCTCCAACCTTCCTGTTGTCACGATCTGAAGCAGCAAACAGACCTGCTTCTAGAAGCTGGCGACGGGAGAGGGAGCGGCGCCTTGCAGGCCTCAAAATCACTTCCTTCCTCCTCGCCTTCTACGGCTGTTCCTCAGCCGGGAATGGAGATGAGGGAGGAGGAGGGCGCCACACGAAGCCCGGGGAAACCAAAGGAGGGGTTGCAGACGAAGGCAGGTCATTTGATACTGCGGGAATCGGGCGGGTCACCGAGGGGAGCCGCCTGGGGCTGAGCCGACTTTACCTGCTGCTGTTGGTGCAAAGGCACTGAAGAGGGGGCATTCACCTCCCTCCTCCCCGCCTGCGTCCCTCCCTCGCTCAGAGATCCATCGACCCGCCAAAGCAAAGCGGGGCTTGGGAGAGCGAAAGGAGGGTTGCCTCCCGGCCGCCGCCGCCGCCGCCTCCCGGCCGCCACCACCCCCCGCCTCGTAGCGACGCTGCTTGCTGAGTTGAACCACCGCCCCCTTTTCTCTTGCACGCAGGCGCCCAGCTGCAGGGGAAGGCGGAGGCCGCTCATACACGCGCGCGCAGCGGCGACGGCGGCGCGCTCGCTTAGGACTTTGTCGCTCTGCTGACGGCTTGCCAGCCCCGGTCCGGCGGCTCTCTGGCTGCCGAGACGGGGGAATAGAAAAGCCACCTTGAAGGAAGGAACTGGGGCACGCACGCCGGACTCCGTATGTACGTATCTATGCACTGTTGCGAGGACCTATTTAGCGTTCGTGCTCCATCCCCTGGCGACAAACACCCCTAAAAAAAGCGTCCTTAGCTACTGTCGCTGACCAGTAATCGAAAATGAAGAAGGCAGTTTGAAGAGCAACTACAGCACAGTAAATACGTATCTTGTGGCTGTCTTGCCAATTCCTGTTCTTTTCCGGCCCAGCAGCCGCCCGAAACGCCTTCCACGGCTTGTAGAAACAGAAGTGAAACAGCTTTTCATAACTCATCTTTGTGCTACTGTATCTTGTCCAAATAGTAGCCTCTCAATTCCACTAGAATGGACAAATGACCATGCTAGCTAACTACATTTCTCTTCTTAATAAACCCGTTGCACTTTTGAATCTTGAGCATCACAGATCAAATTAAGGGTGCTGAGCATTACCCATGTGCGTCGCCAGTAATGTTCAAAAATGCTATCCACCCTTGCAAATGCCGGACGAGCACGCCGCTATTGTTAGTGAAAGTTTGGAAAGGAATTCGCATGCTTCAGTTCAGGCTTTCGGTTTGCCTAATTCCGTTACACGATAAGCTACGTGGTACAAACATTCGTGTGATCATAACGATACAAAAAGATTCCATACACTACAATAGTACTCTTCGTTGTTGGCTGAGAATAAGAGATTAATTAAACATAATATTCTGAACATAATATGTCAATAAATACTAATATTTTTGCCACTGGCAATGTCTCATCAATGCTCTTTATTTAAAAATGTGGATTTTCGACAATAATACAGTACAGTATTACTTTTAGAACAATTTTCCCAAATTCTGCAGATACAAATATAAAGCATTTTCTTCAAAAAGAAATGGTTTCTGTTGTCTTTAGATTTTGCAACTGATCTTCAATCTGTAAACAGTTGTATTAGAATAAATGCTTATCTCCTCTTTGATCAATTTATCACCTTTTTATTATTTATACTTTTCTGGAAAAAATGAACTCACTTTAGAATCAAGTCTGCTGACAAGGATGTTTCATAGTAGCACATTCAAGCAGCTTATTCTAATATAAGCAGACTAAAGTTTTTAGCCTTATTTCTGGTAACAACAATTTAAAGTTGTAACTAAGAGCTGAATATGCACAAGATTTCCTCAGTATCGGGAAATTTTAATTTCGCTCTGCTGTCTGCTTCCCGAAAGAAACAGCCATTTTTGCATTTACATAGTGTGTAACAGCATTTAAGCATACTTATGTAATTGTCTAATATTTGGATAATTATATATTAGACAGCTGAAATATTCTTGGACCGCTGTAATAATAATAACTTACATTATTTAACTCAGAGTATCTTTTAATCTTTTTTTTAAAAAATAACAAAAGCAGGGAAATTGTGGTCAATATTGGATTAATTTGCATATCATCTTGTTGGTTAGAATTGATGGGGTTTAAGGTTGGCCATCCATGGGCTATACATTGGTATGCATGTGTGCAAACAGGTAGTCCTTGACTTATGAAGAAGTTGGGTCTTCAATTTCCATCACTAAATGATGTACTTGTAAAGCAAGATGTCCCATCACCACGGATTTGCAATCTCAACACTCCCTATTGCAGTCATTAATAGAAACCACAGGTTTTTAAGCTAGTACCCACCCCAGTCGAAACCATTCAAAGCCAACACCAAACCTCAGCAAAGTATGGTACTGCCTCAACTACCTCTTACATCTTCATGCACATATCTGCCCTTTGACAGTCCTGCATTCTGCCTTGTGGGGTGGCAAACGGCTGCACAACCACATAGCTCTTGGAATGTTTGCCACTCCAGGGGAAACCTCAGCTGCGCAAGCACCAACAAGCATTTTTTTTGCTCAGCTGCCTTTTCTTCTAGTCCCCTGCACCAATCTCTTGCCTTTTGTGCCCAGCTGCTGCAGCCAAAGAAGAAGCACCTTGCTGCCTTTGCAGTCTCCTTTTTGGACCCAGCTTTTCTAGCAAACATTTCCTACATGTGGCTCCCTGAACCTTTGGAAAACTGCACTGTCTTTCCAAATACTTTCCAAAGATAGCATAGCCTTTGGAAAGCTAAGTTGCCTTTGAAAAGCTGTGTTGGTTTCAGAAAGTCTTTGGAAAGACAATGTAGCTTTCCAAAGACTACACAGCTTTTCAAAACGTTGGGGAGCTGCATCTAAGACACATGTATCAGAGAAGCTGGGTCTAAAAAGGTGACAACAAAGGTTGGGCATGATGGCTGGGTGCAAAGGGTGAAAGTTTGCTGTGCCAACTTGGCCAGTAAATATTGACTGTGGCTTCCCAGGCATGGCAAGCAGCCCAAGAGTCATGCAGTTCTGGGGCTGCTGGCTGTCCTGTAAAGCAGGGTGGCCAAAAAGGCATAGATGGGGGGGGGCATAGACAAGTGGGAAGAGTAAGTGAAAGACAGCTGGGTCACTCACTCTCAGCCCAACCCACCTCATAGGGTTGTTGCTGTGGGGAAAATAGCAGGAGGAAACTGTCGGATATGTTGTTACCTTAATTTATTTGTGCAAATAATAAAGGCACTATAAAAATATTTTTTAAAAGTACAGGGAAACTGCCAGAAGCCCAAATTTTGGTCATGTGACCACAGAGACACTGCAATGCCCATAATTTTGATTTGAGTCATTAGTTTATTTTTTTTCAGCAACATTGTAACTTTGAATGGTTGCTGAACATATTGTCGTAAGCGAGGACTATCTAGCAAAATATGTTTTGAAAATGATAATAACTAGTGTAGATATCGTACAAATTCACATCAACAAGCAACGATTTTTCTGATTTCCCATACATACTCATAAATAATCCTTATTCACTCAAGATTTGTTCTGTTGCAAAATCATGTCTGAGTCTTCACGACCCCATGGACTCCAGGCTAACCTGCCCTCCATTGTTTTCTGGAATTTGTCCAGATTCACGTTGATTGCGTTGATTACACTATCTAACCATTTCATCCTATTCCATCCCTCTTCTCCTTTTGCCTTCAATCTTTCTCAACATCAGAGTCTTTTCTCAGCATATTAAAGATTAAATTTAATTGGTTAATCAACAATTTTTTAAAATTACAACATAATCCATTACTGTATTAGGTAAAATACTTAAATGAAAAATCAAAACAGGATAGGGTAAAAAAAATTGAATCCTTATTGAGGATTCTTTTAATATGAATTAGGATAAAGATTAATGAGTCAATAGAGGCATATATTTTCCCCCACAGCAATGTGAAGTAGAGATGGTTAAACGGATCCTTTTATCCAAAGATGAGAATACATTTAAGCTAGCTTCTATCTTGAAATTGCTTCCAGATTTTGTGCTTGCAATGAAAAAGAAAATGAAAACTTGATTTTGTTTTTGTTAATCATATAGGTGTATTGTTATAGAAATGGTTTGTACATATTGTTATGTAAAAGCAAAAAGTTGTGACTGTAATGTTATCTGCTATTGTGTTAAAGAGAGTCAGAAGTTGGTGCCTTTTTCTTTTCTTCTCTTCTTTTCCTACAAATTTTCTTTTACTTCCCCCTTTTCTAATTCTCTTAGTTTTTTAAATTTCTGTATGTATTTTATATTTTGATAAATCAATAAAATTATTTTAAAAAATCAAAACAAAAGGAAACTAGATATCATTGTTGTTACACTACATTTTCAAACAGGATATGTTATTTTTTTAAAAAAATACCAAATGTAGGCTATAGTATTTACCTTGCAATTACAAGATAATGCATTTCAATGAAATAAATATTTTAAGGAACTAAAATAAATCCATCAATCCAGGATGCAAATTTGTTAAATCATTACATTACCCATTGTTTTCTGACCCTAAATAAAAAAGTAATGTTCTAATTTATGTGAAGTATGTTTATCTTTTTTAATTCTTCCTAAACCATCAGTTTGCAGATATATCTGTGTGGGCAAAACAGAGGATAGCTTTTTTATTGTTCCAGTCTTAAGTCCCGTCTTGGTCATGTGACAGAGGAAAAAGGTTAGTAAGAATTTCAGGAGCTCCACTTCATATGATTACCTTTCCTTGTTTTAATATACCTACCGGTATATCAGCTTTCTTAAAATGGTTTCTAATGTTGTTTAATGCTGGTTGAGGAATTCTGGGAGTTGAAGTCCATTCCCTCCCTCCTCCCTCCCTTTAAAATTTCGATGCCACCTATGTCACTAATATAGCATCTCTAACAGCTCACAATATTATAATAAATTAAAAAGTGCTAAAACATTTAAAATTAGAATAAAAAGATTAAAAGTTAAAAACCAAGATGATGGGCAGCCTGGGATGAGAATCTTGCTCCCAGTGTAGCAAGCCTCTATCAGGACCACAGGCCAGTGGCAGAGCCAGATTTTTAGGCTCTTTTGGAAGGTCAGAAGTATGGGAGTGGCTCTTACCTCTGATGGGAGATATTCCAGAAGGCAGGGGCTACAGCAGAAAAGGTTCTTCTCCTGGACCCCACTGGCCAAAATTCTTTAGTTGATGGAATCCAAAATATGGTCTTTCCACTGGAACAAGTAGGAAGGTTGATCCCATTAGAATAAAGTGGTTCCCCAGATATCCTGGCATCTTAAAGTTGTCATGGTTGAGAAACATGCTATATATAAATCTCAAATGTTTCCTCATAATAAATTCAGATGCCATGGCATAATTCTGTACAGGTGTTTGTTTTTAAGCTATATGCAGTGTATTTTAAAACGGTGTATATAGCCAACTTGTTTCAGCTGTAAAACAGTTTCAAAAAAAAGTATTTTTATTGTACTTAAAATTAACAAATATGTTGTAATAATTTTGTATTTATAAGATTTTTGTTATATAAATATATAAAATATATTTATTTTTATTTATATTTTTCTTTTTTACAGTATTTATAAGTTGATCATTCAGATTAGGTAGTAATAAAAATGAAAGCAATTGTATTCCTTCCTAGTATTTTTTCCTGTTAGATACATCAAATTACAAGAGAGCAGTTGGTCTAAAGTCACCTATAATATTTTGATATTAGATAAGTAATTAAACATAGTTTGTTCTGAAGTTCTAAACCAAGTGACTATTTTCAATTAAGCCTGATCAATGTCTTTTCCTTCTGCAGATAGTTGCTTGTTCAAAAGGACCATGCAACATTCAAGTCTTCAACTCTACATACATTGATTTCCAGATGTAAGTCTTATCCTGAATTTTCTTTCTGCAAACATTCATGGTTATCACTTAAGTGCTTGTAGTGTCATTTGAGGGATGTAGAAGTCATCATGAACTCATTGGGATCAGAATGCCTGAATAGGTCTAAATGCTTCCTTAATTTTGCACTGCTATGCCGTACTGACTTTCATATGTATCAGTCAATCTCTGAGAGCTTCAGTCATCATTCATGTACCTTGCTGATAAATTAGAATTTCTGCAGACAGATCTACTCAAGATTCAACTTAATGCATATGTAAGTACATTCTGATTAAAACACACATTAAAAATAATAAAATATTTGTGGAATATTTCACAAATGAAATATTTGTATGGAAGGGATTGAAGTGAACTTGCAAGAGTCTCTTGTATTTATTTTAGCATGGAGAGAATTTATTTCTGATTTTCATCCATATTTTCTTGGTAGTATGTCAAATTGAAGTCTTTGGGAATAGGTGTTAGAGATGGTTTTTTACCATTTCAAGTTGAGTATGGGACATCCATTTCATTTTTTGTAGGTGATCTTTATAATAAAAATTGTTCATCAATCAAGGATTTGTAATCCAAAATATTCCATCATCTCAAGCAATGAAGTGTATTTCTCCTGCAGGGAAATAGTTCCACAACACAGCTCTGAAAGTCAGATAATATTTATATTCGTAGTTCAGGCAAGCTAGTTTCAAAATAGTTCATCATCTCTGTCACATTGATAAGCAGCCTAAAAGCTTCCGAAGTCCGCAAGAATCTTATCTAAATCTAGGCTTCAAGCCAAGTTTCCTTTAGACATAACAAATTGTAGTGCCGTAATTCACCACTAGATGCCATTAGCGCCATTTTCCAACTTTTTAAATCTCAACTTATAATGTAAGCTTTTCAAATCTCTTTAAAAAAAGTCTTAAAAGCACTTTTAGTCCCCAAATTTAAAGCCATAAATGTATATTAATTCCAAATTAATCTTGTAATTTTCTCTGTTTCTCCCAAGTAATTAATTCGCTGCTTTTCTTTTCCTGAGGGAATTGGGTAGAAATTCCCCTTCCCTCCTCATTGGGGAGGATGCTTTGGGCAGTTTTTTTTTCCAGGAAGAGGTCTTAAAGTCTTAAAGAGAGGATAGAGTCTCACCCAGTTTCATCTAAGTTGCTGTAAAGTTGCTTGTTAGTGCTTATTGTCTTCCGTTGTTAGCAGCTTCTGACTGGCTACATGAATGTAGCCAGTATTTCCCCCGCCGGTTTAGAGGGCTTCCTCGGATCAAACGGAAGGGCCGCCACCCTCCCGCAATCAAACAAGGGTCCCCTCGTTGCTTGTCACCTCTACGGGGCAACTTTCAACCCTTTCCAGAGTCCCCAGCGGGGCGAAATCAAACACAAAAGACAGAGCCCCACCTTCCTGCATCCATTCAGCCATGACGTCAAAACCAGAAGGGACTGAAGTGAACTTGAACGTAGTGCTCCAATTTCTGAGCAAAACATTCAGGATTCCAGTTTCCCAAGTTCTCATTTTCCTTTTGCACCTACTCTTTCTGCTCTTTCTCCCTGTTTATCCTAGTCCTTTTTCTTTACTTTCCCCATGCTTGTGCCTTCCACTTTTGCTTTTTCCGTTCCTATATACTGTATATAAATCTTCAATTTTTAAATTTCTGTTATTATTATAAAAGTATGGAGTCTCCTCAGATAAAGTTAGAATTGGACCTAAAGCTTTGCATTGTGCCAAATTCTTACCTTTTGCCTTGTGCCTTGTGTTGCTAGATTGTTTCTGGTATAGTTTTATTATTTTGTAGATCTGCCCAGCGATACTATTGTAGAATTCCTTCTATAGCCAGATCTATCCTCATATTAATCTACAGTTGACATTGTTGTCTTTTGCTCTTCTCCTCCTCTTCTTATTCCATATATTTTGAAGTCACACAGAGAGGTAATTTTACGTAATTTAAAAGAAACTCTCACCCTGATTTTAAGGAATGGATCTAGTCCTTGCTATTTATTTTTTGAAAAGTCTCTGTGGTCCAAAAATGAGAAGATCACACAATTATAGGATCTAAATAAAGATCTGCTTAATTAATTACGATCAAGACCAGGAAGTTAAAAGCATTGTTTAACTTTAAAGCACTGGATTGGTCAAATACAATGTATCAGTCATATACATTGTATCAGTGTATCAGTCATATATGACATATATATGTAAACAGTGTATCAGTCATATATGACATAAACAATTAAGACTTTTTTAAAAAGGAGAAAAAAGGACTAGATAAGATAAAACAATATAAAATAGAAATAATAACAAAATAAATGAAAGGAAAGGATAGGGTAGGGTAGAGTAAGGTAGGGTAGAATAGAAGAAATAGAGTAGATTAGAATAAAATGGTCTGGTGCAAGAACTTTGAGGTCAGGAAAGCAATTGAAAAACAAGCATTCTAGTTTTTTGTGGAATCACTGTGCAAAGAACTGTTTTAATTAAGGCTATATATTTTTACATCATCCAATCACTTTCTTCTTAAATTAGAACTTGTTAATGAAGAAGTGAGACAGAGGCACAATTTTTAAACTCGCTATTCTACTTGTAATATAAATAGGTAATGTTCTGCAGTAAGAAACCGAAAGATGTGTATTCTTTTTTTGTGTGTCATAGATAATACTATCTTAGAATAATTTTGAATAAACCTAGCTTCAAATATAAAATAGGTATAATAACTGTATAATTAATTGTGTTGCACTTTACATATGTGTAAAAATAATTATTTCTGAAATTACTGCTTTCTCTGGATAAATACCTATTGATATCCAAGCCATTAGAAGTTAACATTCTGTGTGATTCTAAAGTTTACAAATAAAAGGATTTTTAGTAAAAAAAAACATTCTACAGAACAATCACCTATGAGTATGCAGACAAGTTTGAAAATAAACCTTTTTGAATTTTATAGATCAATAGCTCTGTCTGCTAGACAATTTAGAGCTTTTCTTTAGCACCACCAGCCTAATAGCATTGTTACAAGAATGCTCCTACTCTAATGTAAGAAAAAGAAACATTTAATGGATTGTCAAATGGTAAAGGGACCTAAAACATTTTATATGTTTGAAATGTATAGGTACATATACATGCACTACAGGTAATCCTTGATTTACAACCATTCACTTACTGACCATTCAAAGTTACAAGGGCACTGAAAAAAATGACTTAGGACCATTTTTCACACTTATGACTGTTGCAGCATCTCCATGGTCATATGATCGAAATATGGGCACTTGGCAACTGGTTCATATTAGTGATAGTTACATGTCCTGGGATCATGTGATCACCTTTTGTGACCTTCTGACAAGTCAATGGGAAATACAGATTCACTTAATAACTATGTTACTATCTTAACAATAGCAGTGATTCACTTAACAACTGTGGCAAGAAGGGTTGTAAAATGGGGCAAAATTCACTTAACAAGTATCATGCTTAGCTATAGAAATTTTGGGCTCAATTGTGGTCATAAGTCGAGGACTACCTGTATTTGTTTATAAAAAAAAACCAGAATATTATTCAATATTCAGCTTCAGACACTAGGATAATCTTTTAAAATTTTTGGCACTAATTTTATTAAAGATTATAATTAAAACAGTAAAAACTAATACAAATTGAAAAAAGAAGAATAAACACAAAGAGCAGAAGATGCAGAAAATAAAAAAGCAAAAAGGGAAAGAAAAATAAGAAAAAAGTAAGGATATGGTAAAGAAAAAAGAAATACATAAAGAAGTTTCTTTATTTTTAAATTTGTGATGAAGATGGAAAGCCACTTCTTATGAACTACTCTTAAAATACAATAAATGAGCTTTCTTCCCATATCCCATCTCTTATCTATAAACAAATCCATAAAGTATTATCATCTTAATCTTGGAGTTAGATTTGAAGTTGAGGTTCATCAGAGATAACAACATATATATTTTAACATTGATCAAATAAACCAGCTTTATATTCTTTCCTTTTACTGTACTTCTAACACTCTTAATCTTTAGTTCATTCAAATAATGTTGTGGAACTTGATTTCTTTTCATTTTTTTATTTGTGCCTTCTCATGAGATTCTTCAAACGTTAGCAAGCCTCTTTTGTAAATCCAATATAGGAAAATTATTTGTATTGTACATCCTTTATAAGACTGTTGGAGGTTGTTTGTTGTTTTGTTTATAACAAAATCATGATCTCCCAGGGAACCCATGGATATTCTCTCTTGGAACGCCAGTTGCGCAACCTTCCCAAAGAAAAACTACTTTGATTACCCTAGTAAAGGAAGCTGAAGCAAGGAAGTTCTACTTCTCTGTGGCAGTGCTAGTCCTTTGGAACAGTCTCCCTATGGAGATCAGGGTGGCATAATGCCTGAATGCAATCAGAAAAATATTGAAGATGGAATTGTTCCAGAAAGCATTTTAAATTGTTTGCACAACTTTTTGTTCTACTTTATTTTGTTTCTTCATTTCTTTTTTCTTATTTTATTGTCACAAAGCTTTTTTTAAAACTTACTGTGAATGTTTTTACATTTTGATTTCTATTTTATATGTTACCAAAAGTCAAATTGATTGTGATGGATGCAGATGTAAATTATAATAAGTAAAATGATTTCATGTATATGTTTATTCACTGTTCTAAGAAATTGCTTTTATAGTAAAAAAAACTGCAAGACTTTTTTTTCCAACAGGAAGTGGTATGGAAACATTTTACATAAATAACTAAATTAAAAATCCAGAAGGATCCAGAGTTCTTGGGCTTTGGAGACTAAAATAATTTGTTTTGATTTACACAGTTTAATGAGAAAAAGAGTAACTGTTCTATCTCCTTTTCTAAGACAGAGACCAACCCCTAAAGAAGCCCGATTAAAGTGTGGCTTCTTCAAAACTCTGTCATCATTTTCATCTTAATCCCCATTGACATACTGTGAAAAAAAATAGAGGGAAAGGTTGGAAGAAAGTTATCCCCTAAGGATAACTAAGAATAGAACCAGGAAATGGCAATCTTCATTAAAGGAACTGCCATGACTCAGGAAATGTTCATTCCTTTGCTGAGAAGTTATACTCTGAACATCTCTGAAGGTGAGTCTGTTAATTGGGAAACAGTACAATACCTGGATCTGCTCTGTTGAACAGTCAAAGCTTCTGTATAAAAGCAGGCACAACTGTGAAATAAGCATCATATTAGGTTTGATTCTGTTATTACTCGAAAGGTTTGTCAAAGCTTAGAACTGTGAGAGTAGAATTACAAGTGTGAAGTTATGCTCAAATGGTGCTACCTTCTGAAAATAACATACCAAAGAACCTATCATTTTTATTGTAGTAAAGATAGTGTTTATCAGAGATTAGAAGGCTGGGAAACTTCTTGTCTTAATTCTCAGCTGCTTTCGACAGTAGGAGTTATAATGGATCATCAGGATGCTGGCAGTTTTAGTTCAGTAAATGTTTAAAATGCCACAGATTTATGGTATCCTTCCCTCAATGGTTTCATATTCAGATCTAACTGTTATTTTTGTGCATTAAAAACATAATTTAAGTGATTAAAATGTTTCCATTGGCTTATGTTTCAGAGATATTTCCTTACCTAAAAAAAGAAACAAAATGATCATGGGTGGGCAAAAAAACAGTGAGCACAGAAGTGACTTCTGACTTCCTGTCAGTTTCCCCATTGAGTTTCCTTGTGGAACACTGTCAGGGAGGATTAGAAATCTATCTTCCCTGCTTCCCTCCTCCCTCCCTCCCTCCCTTCTCTAAAATGTTGTAGAGGATGATACTTCCTTTTCTACTAATTTCTCTGACAAATTGAGAGATAAAAAAGACAAGTATAGAAAGTGGAAAGAGGGGCACATAACTAAGTTAGAATATCAGCAAATAGCCCGAGCCTGCAAAGATGAAGTGAGGAAAGCTAAGGCTCAAATGAACTAAGGCTTGCGACCAAAGTCAGAAATAACAACAAAAAAAGCTTCTTTCAACATGTAAAAAACAAGAAAAAGGTTAAGGAAATTATTGGTATCTTAGTGGGGGAAAGTGGCAAGAAGGTGACAAGCAATAAGGAGAAAGCAAAACTATTTAACTTGTTTTTTGCATCTGTCTTTAACAAAGGGAAAAAACAGACCAACCTATCAAAAACAGTGCCATAAAAAACAGAATAGAAACACAAGTTAAGATAGGCAAGAAAATGGTAAGTGAGCACCTGTCCAGCCTAGACAAGTTCAAATCGCCAGGACCAGAGGGATTACACACCAAGGTTCTCAAGGAACTGGCAGATGTGATCTCAGAACCACTGAACTATATTTTTCAAAGATCCTGGAGCATTGGGAAACTACCAGAGGACTGGAAAAGAGCTGATGTAGTTCCCATCTTCAAAAAAGGAAAAAAAATGGACCTAGGAAATTACACACCAATCAGCCTGACCTCAATACCTGAGAAAATTCTGGAAAAGATAAACAACGAATCAGCGAACACCTAGAGGCAAACAAAGTCATTACTAAAAGCCAACATGGGTTTGTCAAAACCAGATCATGCCAGACAAATTTTATGGCATTCTTTGACCAAGTGACAAAATTAGTGGATCAGAGGAATAGTGTGGATGTAATTTACTTGGGCTTCAGTAAGGCATTTGATAAAGTAGATCACACCCTACTACTTGACAAGATAGAAAAATGTGGGATAGATAGCATCACCACCAGATGGATCCATAGCTGGCTGACCAGTTGTACTCAGTGTGTGGTCCTCAATTGAACCGCACCTACGTGGAGAAAAGTGTGGGGAACTCATCAAATTTGCAGATGACACCAAGCTGGCAGGTGGCAGCCAACACTCCAGAAGACAGGCTTAAGATACAGAAGGATCTGGATAGACTTAAACACGGGGCACTATCTAATAAAATGAAATTCAATGGTGAAAAAAGCAAGGTTCTACATTTAGGCAAGAAAAACCAAATGTACAGGTATAATATAGGGGGTACCTTGCTCAATAGTAGTAACTGAGAGGGCCCTCGGAGTCCTAGTGAACAATCACTTAAATATGAGCCAGTAGTGTGCTACAGCTGCCAAAAAGGCCAACACAGTGCTAGGCTGCATTAACAGAGGGATAGAATCAAGATCACGTGAAGTGTTAATACCACTTTACAATGCCTTGGTAAGGCCAAACTTGGAATACTGCATTCAGTTTTGGTCACCTCAATGTAAAAAAGATGTTGAGACTCTAGAAAGAGTACAGAGAACTAGGGGACTGGATTAGGGGACTGGAGCTAAAGCATATAAGGAATGGTTGCTGGAATTGGGTATGTATAGTTTAATGAAGAGAATGATGAGGGAGGACATGATAGCAGTGTTCCAATATCTCAGGGGCTACCACAAAGAAGAGGGAGTCAAGCTATTCTCCAAAGCGCCTGAAGGCAGGACAAGAAGCAATGGATGGAAACTAATCAAAGAGAGAAGCAACCTAGAACTAAGGAGAAACTTCCTGACAGAACAATTAACCAGTGGAACAACCTGCCTCCAGAAGCAGTGAATGCTCCAACACTGGAAGTTTTTAAGAAGAGACTGGACAGCCATTTGTCCGAAATGGTATAGGGTTTCCTGCCTGAGCAAGGGGTTGGACTAGATGACTTCCAAGGTCCCTTCCAACTTTTTTATTATTATTATTATTATTATTATTATTATTATTATTATTATTATTATTATTATTATTATTATTATTATTATTATTATTATATTTTACAGAAAATTAAATATATCCACATTCCCCAAATATCAGCTATCCTACCCACACATTCAAATTTTCGTTGCTCAGAATAGGTTGGAACTAATATATACAATAGGTTGGAACTAGTATTTCTCCAGCACTTGGAGATGGAGAATCCACCATTGGGTAGTAGACTGTATTCCTGCCCAATCAGATCAAGTCAGCCAAAGTTGCCACGCCCATCCTGGACCATTGATCTCCAGTCTTTGACTTGATCTTGCCCAGGACAGACGTTGCAAGTTTGGCTCTAGGCAGGTACAGTCATTGGTGGATTTTCCATTCCCTTTCCCAATTTAAAATTTAAAATTTTAGTTAGTGCTTGCACTTAATTTGGATTCCTCATATCCCCTCTCAGCAATCCCTGTGGGTATTTCTAAAAGAGACTAACGGCTGTTAGTCTCTAATCTGCTTGTTCAGATAGGATTGGGCCTTGCAGGGAATCGAAAGGGGTTGTTTTCATTCCCCCGACAGGAGGCCAACGGCTGTTGGTCTCCAAATACCACAAGCCTAATGGAGCTTGCGGCTGCAGCTCCGTAGGCTGATTGATCGGGTGGAAACAGGCCCCGGGAGACGTTTTTTTGCATTGCTCGATCCAGTCTGTTTGCCCCGGTAGGAAGCCAACGGTTGTTGGTTTTTCCAGATACACAGGCCTCACGGAGCCCGCGGCTGCGGCTCCGTAGACTCGGGCGCGTGTATCAAGTCGGGGAGGGGGGGAGGCCCCTGGATTACCTCCGACATCGTTTTCCTTCGCGAGGCTGCGGCTGCAGTCCTCGTGGCCAGTTATTAGCCTTCCTTTTCGATCGCGGAGGTGTGCGCGCGCGCGTTCGGCCTCCACTACGATCGGCGTTTCGGCCAGCTATTGGGGGACAGGAAAATAGTTTCTTTTGCTCCGATTCCTCACTTCTTTTGATCGTCTGTGTGCGGAGGCTCCAGGGAGTGCGAGGGGGGGAATAATTTCCCCGGCCCTGCCTGTGTCGGAGAAGCGCCATCTTGAGCCTCGTAGTCCTTGGCTCGCCCGTGGTGGCCATTTTGAGACCGCAGTTTGCACAGCTGCTCTCAAATCACATTTTTGGTGAAATAAGATAATCTTGTTAGGGCTCTTGTCAACATACCCATTGCCAGATAGCTTTTTCCCTTTATTCCAATTGCGGTAATACGGGGTTACCAACTATCTGTAGCAAGGTAGGCTGCCATTTTAGGCCAGCCGCCATTTTGTACTCTTGAATTTTACATATAGGTCAGCTCTCTTCCATTGTGCTTATTCTAAGAATCTTTAGGCTACAATTTGCTCATTGTTTTTAGATTTGGTGTCTCCTGGTTCTTTAATTTGGCATTGACTAATTGGCACTATACTGGGATTCCAGACGCCCCCATTAGCGTGTCTGTCCTTATCCACAGTGTTTTAAGTACGAATTCCAGGCTCCCCTTATAGTGTGTCTGTCCTTATTCGTACGTAATATCTCCCTTGGATTCCAGGTGCCCCAGCAGTGTACCTGTCCTTATCCAACCGGGAATTATACCTGGGTTCCAGGCGTCCCTAGAATCCGTCTGTCCTTACCCAGAGTTTGACATTTTCCAGATAACAGGAACCCCCTATTGTGTTTCAGGGTTATCGGAAAATGGAGGAAACTTCTCTTTCCTCAATGAGTGCCCTGCCTTCCTCATCGGGTACTCCTGGTCCGGAAGGCACTGCTAAAGCGACCCATAAGAGCCGTTCTACCACCAAAACTTCTAAACAGACTGATAAACAAGCTACCAGGAGACACCAAATGTCAGAGGAGGAAGACGTTCCTCCAGAGGTTCCCTCGTTCACGGGCCTATTTAACCCTTCTTTCTTTGTCACCATACTACGTAAGGCCACTTCCATGGCTCATCTGGGACAGGGATCCTCATCAACAGAGGCTCCCACTCCTCCGGATCCGGAGGCGGCTCCAGTTTACGTAGAACCTGTTGTCACACAACACCGTATTCCCTGTCCTTCCCTGTTTCTGACTGCAATCAAGAAACAGTGGTCCTCTCCGGCTTCGCTTCCCTTACCAGGTAACACGGATAAAAAACTGTATAATGTTGCCAAGGAGCTGGAGGAGGCCTTGGAAATTCCGGATGTGGACGAACCTTTAGGACCTCTGGTGTCGGCCACGGCCATATCCGGTGAGTTTTCAGAGGCCCTTAAGGCTGAGGATCGCAAGTGCGAGTCCACCTACAAAAGAACGCACCAGGCGGCGGCCTGGGCGATCAGGACCGCAACTTTCGCCTCTTTTTTCAGCAGGGCCGCCCTCACCTGGCTCCGGGAACTCCAAGCCCGGGTTCCAGCGGAGGACGTCCGCACGCACGTGGATCTCAGTAAAATGGTGGCAGCCACTGAATATGCGTCGGACGCATCTTTTCAGGCTGCTAGGTTTTCTTCCAGGGCTATGGCGTCCAGCATCACTGGAAGACGTATGCTCTGGCTCAAGAATTGGCAAGCGGATGCCAAGTCCAAATGGAAATTGGCAGCGGCTCCCTATCAGGGTTCTAAATTATTTGGGGATTCTCTGAATCCTTACCTAGCAGAGAACAAGGACAAACGCAAGGTCCTTAAAGACCTGCTCAAACGACCAAACAAGAGGGCTGGTTATTTTCAGCGAAAGCAGTCCTTTCGGGGGGGACCAAGATACACTTATTCCCATCCTTTTCGTTCCTTCCCACCCAGACAAGACAGGCAGGATAGACAACCTGACAGGCAAAATCCCGGACCCAGAAAACAACCTCAGGGGAAACGGCCCTTTTGAGGGAACAATAGACCTTTCCGCCGTTCCAGGTGACTCTTCGACGACACCTCCCATAGGGGGCAGACTCTCTCTGCCCACCGTTGGGAGGCTTCCACCACGGATACGTGGGTAATCAACACTATCCGACACGGCCTACATTTGGAGTTCGTCTCCTACCCTCCAAATCGATTCCTGTCCTGTCCGTACCCCCGAAACCACACAAAACAAAGGCTGATGGACGAGGCTATCCATCATCTGCTTCACATCAGGGCCATAGAACCCGTACCACTGGATCAGAGAGGTCAAGGATTTTACTCCATCCTCTTTGTCGTTCCAAAAGCGTCAGGGGGATGGAGGGCTATTCTAGATTTAAAGAGCTTGAATTTCCATATAGCTTATCACAAATTCAAGATGCAAACGCTCCGTTCCATCTTGGGAAGCGTCAGAAAAGGGGACCTCCTGACGTCTATCGACCTCACGGAGGCGTACCTTCATATCCCTATCTCTCTGATCCATCGACGGTTTCTACGGTTTGCGTACAAGGGGAGTCACTTCCAGTACAGGGCGCTCCCCTTTGGCCTCTCGTCGGCTCCCAGAGTATTCACCAAAGTCTTGGCAGTCCTGGCAGCACATTTACGGTTGATACCAGTCAGAGTCCACTGTTATCTGGACGACATTTTGATTCAGTCCTCATCCGCCCGGACAGCATTGACGGACCTCGAAATGGTGATAAAATTGCTCCAGGACCATGGGTTTTCGGTGAATTTTCACAAGAGCCACTTAACTCCCACAACGAGGCTCTTACACCTGGGGGCCGTCATAGACACCTTAGAATGCCGGGTGTACCTCTCTCAAGATCGCAGGGACGGCATACAGGAGTCGGTCCTTCGGCTTCGAAGCAGTCGGTCGGCAACGTTGGTCAGTCTCTCCCAGTTGTTAGGGAAGATGATTTCAGCCATAGTGATAGTGCCCTGGTCAAGGCTCCACTCCAGGGAACTACAACGGTTCATGCTTCCTTTTCAGAGGCGGAACCTCAGTGCTTCTCTCAACAGGGTGGTTCTCCCTCACCACGTGCTACGTTCCCTCAGCTGGTGGCTGTCACCAGCCATTCTCAGAGGGTTGAGTTTCAAGGAACCAGACAGGATTGTTCTCATGACCGACGCCAGCCTGTTCGGCTGGGGGGCCCATATTCAGTCACACTGGGTACAGGGCCGTTGGTCCGCATCAGATCTACGGCACAATATTAATTGGCTAGAGTTGAGGGCAATCCATCTAGCTCTTCGACATTTTCGCCATCTAGTGACACGGTGACACGTACTGGTCCTCACGGACAATGTGGCAGCCAAGGCACATATAAATCGCCAAGGGGGAACCCGATCTCGGAGCCTGCTGTCCGAAGCTCTTTCATTGGGTCTCTGGGCGGAACACAATCTGGCGTCTATCAAGGCCGACCATATTTCGGGGGTTGCGAACACACAGGCCGACCTTCTGAGCAGGTCGAGGATAGATCACGCGGAGTGGAGGCTCCACTCGAGGATCTTCAAAGAAATTTGCCACCGTTTTGGTCTTCCTCTAGTGGACTTCTTCGCGTCCCTGTGCAATGCCCATCTACAGCATTTTTTCTCCCGGTTTCCGACGGTGGGGGCGGAACAGACAGATGCCTTTCGGAGTCCTTGGCCGCAGGGTTTGCTTTACGCATTTCCCCCTCTGCCAATTCTACCAGCGGTAATCCGCAAGATTCTTCAGGAGCGAGCGGAGGTTATCCTGGTGGTCCCTTTCTGGCCAAGGAGACCTTGGTTCGCAGATCTGGTGAATCTCTCAATCAGCGAACCTTGGCGGATTCCGTTGGATCAGATTTCTCTCAACCAAGGTCCCATTCTGCATCCCGAGCCCCAATGGCTCCAGTTAGCCGTCTGGCGCTTGAGCGCTCGATCCTAGCTGGGGAACGTTGCTCACAAGGGGTCATCACAATTATTCAGGCATCTCGCCGTCCGTCCACGAACCGCATCTATGAGGCCACATGGAAAAATTTCCAATCATGGTGTTCCGGGCGGCAATTGTCACTTTCGGCACTTACTGTCCCAATTATCTTGGACTATTTATTGGATGGTTTGGACAAGGGTTTAGCCCCTAACACTCTCGCAGACAAGTTGCCGCTCTGTCCACGGTCCTCTCATGCGACTCAGCTGAATCACTGGGTCATCACCCCTTGGTAAGGGCGTTTCTTAAGGGAGCCACCAACAACAAACCTCCTGTGGTACACAGGTACCCCTCGTGGGAATTGTCAAGGGTGCTTCGAGCCATCACTAAGTCTCCCTTTGAGCCCCTCAGGACATGTGACATTCGTTCTCTGTCCCACAAGGTGGCTTTCCTGGTGGCCATCACGTCTGCTCGTCGTATATCTGAATTGGCGGCACTTTCAGTGCGGGACGACCTGTGTATTTTCCAACAGGATAGGGTAATCCTTCGGTTAGACCCTACCTTCGTTCCGAAGGTCAATTCCCTGTTCCATAGGTCACAGGAGATAGTGCTGCCTGACTTCTGCCCCAACCCATAGCATGCGTTGGAGCGACAATGGCATTGTTTGGATGTCCGCAGAGCCCTTAAGTACTATATTTCACGGACAGCGGAGTTCCGGAAATCTGAAGCTCTCTTTGTATCTTTCCACGCATCCACCAAGGGTCGGAAAGTGTCCTCTTCCACAGTAGGGAGATGGATAAGGGCATGCATCGCCGGAGCTTACCAAGCTGAGTTGTTGCCGGTTCCGTGGGGTGTGACAGCCCATTCCACATGGAGCGCGGCTACTTCTGCGGCATGGGCCACTCAGGCTTCCATCGAGGAGGTTTGCAAGGCAGCCACTTGGGCTTCGCCATCTCCTTTCATTAGACACTATAAAATTGATAAGTTTGCCTCTGCTGAGGCTTCATTCGGAAGGAGGGTTCTCCAACAGGTTTTACACCAAAGTGCCACTCGGGACCAGTCTACTACCCACCCTAAGGGACAGTAGGCTTTGGTATGTCCCAATGATGGATTCTCCATCTCCAAGTGCTGAAGAAGGGGTGTTGTCTTACCTGAACACCTTTTCTCAGCACGGAGATGGAGAATCCACCTCCCGCCCTTGTAAATTTTGTCTGAGCATAGGGGCAGTTAGATTGGTGAGCCACAACGTCTTGCTGTCAGTCAATGGCTACGCTCGCGTCAAAGACTGGAGATCAATGGTCCAGGATGGGCGTGGCAACTTTGGCTGACTTGATCTGATTGGGCAGGAATACAGTCTACTACCCAATGGTGGATTCTCCATCTCCGTGCTGAGAAAAGGCGTTCAGGTAAGACAACGCCCATTAACTATATAAAAGCAGCAAAATTGTCTAGTTTTCTGAAGCAGCCACAACTTTCCCAAATTTCATTCCCTTGGAGTAATGGGTCCTAGCATTCTATGGGTTACCTTACTTACAAAAAACCTATTGACAAAGTTTGGCCCCAAAATGCCTCATTTTGCCCAATTAAAAGTAACTCACACACACACACACACACACACACACAACACACATACACAGAAACTCACTGATTCTTTACCTCTTGCTTTCATTACTAAGGAGTGAATGTTTCAATTTGCAACTGGTTGCTACATTTCCCCAAGGATGCAATCAGTGAGTAATATTAATTAGAAATTATCCATAAAAATAGAACAAGAAGACTGACCTTATATAGCCTGAATTCTGACTTTTCAGACAGGCTAATGATTCTCAGATCATACTGCAATTTATCAGCAGTTTAGCAAATGTATCTCTGAACAGATTTCACATGATTAAAAAGACAGCCTGGATTTATCACACTGTTCATCACCCATTGTCTTTTAAAGAAATATGTGCCTTAAATGGTTGATTTCAGCACAAGTTGAATCCTATGTGTTCTTAGTGATGACTCTCCTGTTGCAAAGATTTACAGGGTCATTGCAATGTTATGTACAAATTGTGCTACTGCTCAACTTTACAATGTGAAATGTTTAAAACTTATTTATAGGTTAAATTAACTTCACACAACTAGATTGGACTGTTTTCACAGTTCTTCAATCACCACAGAAGTTTATAATAGTTAATCTTAAACTGACTAGAGATGATCTAACTATGAAAACATAGCTACAGGGGATTTTTCTACATTTAAATCTTTTCAGTTCCAAATTGAATGTGTGTCTTATTGCATATGTGAGATAAGATGTCAATTTGGACAGATCCTCAATTTATATAATTCCAGAGCCGCTCTTGAAGGTTATCCTCAGCATGGATATTAAAGTGT
The DNA here is from genome assembly GCF_001527695.2 of Protobothrops mucrosquamatus. Classification (NCBI taxonomy): domain Eukaryota; kingdom Metazoa; phylum Chordata; class Lepidosauria; order Squamata; family Viperidae; genus Protobothrops; species Protobothrops mucrosquamatus. The sequence goes on along the minus strand of NW_015386403.1, from coordinate 1,370,466 downwards.
CCAATGCCAAGAACTAAGGTTATACAGAATTCTGTTATACAGAATTCAGTACAGCTAGTTCAGGAAGAAAAATCATTGCATAGCAGTAATGATAATATTTTAATAATATTTTTTGAAATCCAACCAATCACACCATAGGAATTTCCATCTAAAATTGATAATAAAGAAACTTAATTCCGATCAGTTACTACAGACCATAGCCACACTGGCATCTTGCTTTCCAGCCATGGCATTTTGCATCCCAGAGGAACCAAGAACCTCTGTGGGAGGAACCCATGGGAGATTTATTTCCCATTCCTTACCCCTGCTGCCATCTCACATAATACAGATTAAATGCTTTACCAACAACAGACTCACAATTGCAAAATAGACACTAAACTGTAGGGTCTGCCTTCATTTTCTTGAGAAAGAAGGGAGGGAGGGGAGGAAGAGAGGAAATTAGTTATTATAATTGTTTAACATTTTGTTATGTATACATTCTAAAAGAAAAAGGCCCTACAGGCCATCACCGAGTGAAAGAAGATAGTCTGAGGTACTACTCAATGAATATATGACCTCTCCTCAGAGTTACGACAGCCTTAACACACATTTTCTGTGGTAATATGATTACATTTCAGGTGCATGACAATCAACTCTCATTTGCAACTGACTGCAGGACGCCGGGATCACATGTTTAGGTTTTCTTTTTGCTGATTTCCAGCACAAAACACTCATTTGGAATAATGGATTCTTTTAATCACCACGATTCACTTTTTGATTGTAGTAACTTGCTTTATGACCATTGTAAACAGGGTCATAAAACTGAGTCCTGTCATGTTGTGCCATGATTTATAATTGCAACCACTTTTGACTGCAATTCAAAACTCCACTGTGATTGTAAGTCAAGGACTACTGCATGAGAAAATTATTGCCTGTCTGTATTTGTAAGAATTCAAAAATATGAATGCCAAGTATATTTTTCAAGCCAATCATAATGTAACCTCTGTAGATTTGCTTAGTAGTATTAGAATTAGTGATATATCATTATATTGTGACAGAGGTTCACAGTAGGTTTGGAAAGTACTGTAGGCTAGAAAGAAGTTCCCTGAAGATGGATTCCAGCACGAGTCTAAAAGCTTGGGATACAAAACCTCTGGTCTCGGTGACCGACCCAGATTGGATCTTGTAACATTAACCTGGGAAATGTATATTCGCCTTCATTTGTTAGAAACTATACTCCAAGAATGCTCATTAATGGTTCTTCATTAAATTGGAAGGAAATTTTCAGTAAGTTGTTGCAAGTACAAAAGGATGTAATTTTTAATGCTTTTATTAGTAATATAGATGAAGGCAAGGAACTACCATACATTTGGACATAGCACAAATCTGACATGGATCTTTATTAAAACAGAAAGAAAATTAAAAGTAAGTGTACAGGAAACAACAAAATTAATTGTTTCTAGAATAGAAAACTGGACTTAATCAAGTAAAATGAAATACATCAGAGATCAATGCACTTAGACATAAAGGAAATCATCCCCAAGAACCGATATAGCACAGGAGCAGATGTATATATGAATAGGATCTTAGAAAGGTGTTCAGTCACAAGTTGAATGTGAATCAGCAGTGTGATGAAGCTGCAAAGAAGATTAATGTGTATTAAGAGAGCTGTAATTTCTAAGTCAGTAGAAATAGTAGTTTCATTTTATTTTATACTAGTTTAATATCTGACATACCCAGCTTTGAATGTCATTCTTTAAGAAGGAAATAAACAATTTCAATTGGTCCAGGGAAGAGTAACCAAAATGGTCAAGGGAAGGGAAATCCTATGAGGAAAAGAGAGTATTCAGCTTGAACAAGAGGAAGTGAACAATGTACTGCTTAATGCCTGGAGGGATGATACATAAAAGAAGACAGAAACTTAATTTTATGTTTATTATTTATTTATTTAATTGTTACGAAATTTATTTACTGCCTATCTCATATCCAACGTCTCTGAGTGGCTTATGTTTACTTTGAAGCCAAGGCTTCTTTTATTGGGCAGGAATAAGATTTCTTTACAAAGTGGGCAGAAGACATATTTTGTTTTAAGTTTTCTTCTAGAAGAACTAGTTCTAAAATTTAAAGTTCAGAAGCCTCCTTGTTGGCAGCCAAGAGATGCTAGATTCATATAATACTGATACCATGGTGTTCTGGTTGTCAACAGGAAAATGTAAAGTTCCAGCTTTGACCTATAAAGCGCTATATGGTTTGGCAACTATGTACTTAAAACTGTCTGTTTCAAATGGGCTCTCTGTCGAGTGCTGAGCATTACTCCTCTTCAGGAGATCTGGGAAGAAGAAGTCCTTCTATGTAGCTATAGTGGTCCTCTGTAACAGTTTTCCACCAGAGCAACAAATGGCCACTGCAGAGATCCTAAATTTTAGGAAGGTAGAGTTCATTAAAAGGATTGAGAAGGGCAAGAAAGGATAATTATCGTAACAAGAATAATTGCAATAATGAGCTGGAGTATGAGTTTCCGTTCAACGTGAAACGATAAGGTTACGTACTTTTGACTATTTCCGTAAAAATCTAGTAAGTAAATGCATCAAGAAAGTATAGCCAATTTCCCATGTAAAATTATTTTACTCATCTAAGCTTCAAATAAAAGAAGCCATTCACTGCATTTTAAGAATGCATGTTTATAGCTGTTGCTCCACTACATTGGGCACAACTAAATTAACAGGTTTTTAATCTCTAGTTATAATAAGATCTGTTTTGATGGGCTTTTAAACCCACACAAAATTTCAATGATGCCAACAGGTTTAACAAGTTGCTGAAGGTCCTCTTTCAGGAAGAGCCATAATAGGTAAATTTAGGGTATGGGGATGAGGGAATATAAGAGTGACAGTATTAGGAACACAAGTTTGCATATATTAAACAAGTATACCATCTGGAGGCTTTATATAGTATTTTAGGGTTTAATATGATTGAGTTGGCCTTTACATTTTTTAATATGTGAATAAATTTAGGCTTGTTGCACTAAATGTCTAACAACACTTTTCTGCCCTTCTTCTCATCAGTATTGATATATGTATAAATGTATGCCAATGTGATAAAGGAAATGACAGAAATTGGAAGTCAGGAACTGTGACTGGTAGATCAGCTAGGAAATTCTATCCAATTTCTGAATATGCTTATATGATTTTAGCAATAGTAAAAAGAATATAGTAATGTGGGAAAGCTATGGATGTCCATATTTTGCTGAATCTCTGATCTCAGTTTTTCTCACTATGCTAGTCAATATTTCTGAAGACTAAATTTTAATCATATCTATGGGCTCTCTGCTTCAAACTATAAATTCAGGTTTGAAATAATTATCTAAATCAAGATTAAATAACTTGGCTCCTTTTGAAAGTGCTGGACATCAACCATGTCAGCCCTCGTTGGCATGGCAATAACAGAGATTGTGGGAGGAGCATGAAAGGAAGCAATATTCAATATGGGGCAATATAAATAAATGTACTATTTATTATTTCACTTGGGATAGCCACAAGCTCTGACGGCTTCCTTGATGTGTGGATCATCAAATCCCCCCCCCCAAAAAAGCAGCTCCTCCATAATAGACAAAGAAGAAAACAATAAACAAAGTAATATTGTCATTCTATGCATTGCAGGAATATCTGAAAAGCTCAAGAGGATTTTCAACCAACACAACCTTAAACCCAAAAATACACTGAGGCAGAAGCTTGTACACCCCCAGAATAAAACACCCAGACACAAACTGATCAATGTAATATATGCAGTACAATGTGCAGATCTGTACACTTCACAAACACATGGCACAACATAGGAGAATAAACCCATCTGGACAAGATTTAGCAGTTCATCTGCATTTGGAAGATAAAGGCCACTCTTTTGAAGACAGCAAAGTCCACATTGTGGAGAGAGAGAACTGCTTGTTTGAAAGGGGTCAAAGAGGCCATCTACATTAAAATTGAAGAGCCCTCTCTCAACAGAGAGAGGAAGAAGATGACACCACCTATCTTCTGTTTACAACATAGTCCTTTCACAGTTTCAAAAAGGAACCACACCCATTTGCACTATTCAAGTGAGCCTGAGGGCACAGATAAACCTCCATGTGGCCTCTTGAAAATGCACCTGTGGGATTAATGTTAAGAATACATGGGGGTGAGGGTGTTATTGCTTTTTTATTGTTTTTGTATTGGGTTTTTACCCTTGTAAGCCATCCAGAATCACTGAGAGTGAGTTGGGCACTTATATAAATGTTCTTAAATAATTAAATTAAGGTAAGATGTGAAAATGGATAAGAATGAAAGTTCAGTCCTTAATACTTAAAGATGACCAATGTCTCATGGTCATTAAAATGAAAACTAAGAAACATATCTATTTTAATTTCAACTTTGTATCATCCTTTCCTGTTTTGTGTACCTTATAATTAAATCAGTGACTGTTTTTTATAAATTTATTGTCGTTTTTGTGTGAGATGTATAATCTACTTTCAAATAATCAACTAAATTAAACACGAAGATCTTTGGATGTGTAGATAGATGTAGATAGATATAGAGATGTAACCTATTTGCTGCCTTTCTATAAATACTTTTGAATGAAACATCAAGAAAAGAACAAAGCTGTAGTGAGTAGCCAGTTTGATATAGTAATTAGGTACTGACTAGAAACCAGGAGACTGTGAGTTCTAGGCCTACTTTAGGCATGAAAGCCAATTGGGGTGACTTTGGGTCACTCACATTCCTGCAGCCCAACATCCTTCATGGGGTTGTGGGGAAAATAGGAGACAGTAGAATTAGGTATGTTCATTGCTAAACATATCACTAAGAAATATAAAAAAGCAGGATAAAAATATAATAATAATAGCATCAGTCATGATGGTCATGTGCAGATGTATAGTAGTTTGCTGCTATTTGCTTTTATTTGCTGCTGCAGCTCCTATCATTTGCTGCTCTGGGTGATAATTTGTCCCCTGACTTTGAGGCCTGTGATTCAGCCCTGAATTGCCTTCCTCATTGCATCATTGCCCAGGATAGCCATGCCTCTAATTGGTTTTATCTTTTTTCCCTATTCATCATTATGGACTTGCATTACATATCATCCTTTTGGCTGTGAATACTATATGCTTTAATATAGAGGGACTTGTCTGGTGGGAGACACGTCCTAAAAATGGGAGTCGTTAATATGTAGCGTTTGAAAGGATAATAGCTATCTCTTTCTATCCAGCCCTTAAAATGATAGTTTTCCTAATCAATAGCATCAATCCTGCTGTCTCTAGTTTTATTTAAAAAGTTGTCTCAGTCAGTAAGTGAAATGTACGTACTTTATTATGCTTTCAAATTCTATTTGCCAAGATGATGGATGCTTTGGTGATATTGTCCTGTATCTAGGTAGGATGATTCTTGCATCAGCAGTTAACCTTTCACTATATTCTCAATGGACTTTAAGACAAAACCAAGTATGATGTATGGATTGGCAGACACAACCACTTCCAAACTGTTGTCATATTATTTCACAAGTTTTCTATCCCAAGTGCAAAATATCATGCACCTTCTCTAAAATAGTTAAAATATCTGTTTTCTGAAGTAAATAGAAAAGGCAGCTAGGATATCTGCTGAATTATCACTGAGTTAGGAGGTGTTGTCTTCCAAGAACTTGTCAAAAACAAACAATACCAAGTGATAAAAGAAGTTTTATTTCAGTGTGAAGATATTGCTGCATCTTTCAACTAAGTGATACTAGCTATAGTCAAGATAGACATATACATGTGTTATGTAAATTGGGATGCATCTTTTAATGGCACAGGAGAATGGGATATTAGAAAAAGATAAGGAGAAAAATACCAGCTTTGGTTGCCTTAATTTATTCATTGTATTTCATTTCTATACCATTTACCATGTTATAAAATCCCTGTTTTTAGGGATATTAAATATTTATTTTTCAGGTAGGGTTGTTAAATATTTATCTTGTTTATTTAAAAGTTAAACATATACTTTCTTTAATCTACGAGTTCAGAATAGTACTGCTGAAATAGATTTATGCCAAACAACTCTCAAAAGTGAACTTAAATGTCACTTAAATGACATTAAATGGGAATTTAGAGAGACAATATATAAGGAATTAGAAAGGCATTTAAAATGTTTTAAAATGCTGAAGCAATTAAAAAAGTTTTACCCGCCAGGTGCCTAAAAGCAAGCTAAGCTAGAGTGTGTTAAAGACATCTATTAGCCAGAGCATTACAAAAAGACCTCTTCTTACCAAAATTTACTTTTGTGAATGAGAGTTCAGCTTGTAGTAAGATGAGCTTTGCTTTCAATAAGCATGACCTGGTGCTTTTATCAACATGACAAAATCAGTCCCTTTTATATGTCCATACGATATTGTAATACATGTACAAAAGGGTTGGCACTTCCATCATGCATGACACTGCTTTCATCATTTGTTCATTTCCCGAACGTTCCCTGTGTAAACTTAAGACTGCCACATTTATTTTATTTTATGCTACTGTTGCTGAAGTAAATTAATGTTATTGAGCATCTTTGAACACAGGTCTCCTGTTCAAGACAGACCCACTTTGCTACAGTGTCTGCATGTACGACAAATGGCCCAAAGTAAATCTTGCAATTGGTTGTGTTTTGTGATATCTGATGTATGCATTGCAGGCCTTCTTGAAATGACTGTATGATTATGCTGATCAACACAATTTAGCTTCTTCGTTCACAGAGATTATATCACTATGGGGTTGGAGAACGTACATATTTAACAAATAGAAATGCAAGTAAAAAAAGTATTGCAAGCTGAATTCCTTAGTATTAAAAAAACATATAATTTAAACATTTGGCAAACAGAATAAAACTCGGAAGGAGACTGTTCTAATCCCAGTCTTTTCAAAGAATGCATTAATAAATATTCAAATGTTTTTTTAAAAGGCTACATGTAGGTTTATTTCTTATAGTTTGTATTAAATAGAGATTGTATATTTGTACATATATGTATTAAGCAGTTCTGCCAGCAGAATCAAACTGATCTGCTTTGTGATGTGATAACCCTATAGTTACTGATATATCTGCTACTAAGCTCTACTGAGGGCAGTGGAGCCCAGCCCTAAATAAAACTAACAGGCTAAGGAAAAACAATCTCCCAAATACATTAAACTGGGAACACCAGTGAAGGCTGAACTATATAAATGTAAATATACTGGCTATATAAAATTGCAGTACAAACTACAGAATGAAATGTCAAACACAATACAGAATGAAAATGTCAAGAGACTCAATAGAGAGTGGAATTGTTTTGGATATGTGCTGCCAGTGTATGTTAAAATAAATAATAAAAATTGGTTAATTTATATCACCCAGATAATATTTGTTCCTTTCATAGTCATCCCCATCCATATTTTTGACAGTTCTGTGGATAAGATGATTTTCAGAACATTTATAGTTCTGCAATTCTAAGCTCACTAAAATCATGGCTAAAGGAATAACACAAAGCTTATTTTTTCTGCCCCAATAATGATCATCTAGGAATCAGAGTATTTGGTGTAGAAAAGTAAAAACTAATTTTAAATTAGATAAAAAATAGTAAACGGAGTGTCCATAAATGTGTACATGTCCTAAGTCTTGCTGACTTCAAAATTAGCTGACTAAAAGCACATTTTAAATTAGATTAAAAATAGTAAAAGAAGTATCCATAACAATGTGCATGCCCTAATTCTGGCTGATAACAAAATTAATTTTTTAAAGTAAAAAGGAAAGAATAATGTGTTCTGAAAGGTATTAAGTTCAGTAACTTCCAGCAGCCCATATTTATGCAAGAATTAAGTTTTGGACTGTATAAGAGTACTCCAACACCTGCAAATATTATGTGATCTGTTAGAGTCATACCCTGGATGCTAATGCTTTTTATTTAATATATAGACAAATTTATGACTTTCCTGTATTAAGACAAAAGAAGCACACTTTGTCCTTTGCCACTAAACAGGTCAAAGAGCATTTGAAGGATGCACCCTGATCACCCAGGAAGATCATCATAGTAAGAAGATCCAACAGACCTTGTTCATCAACTAGAAAAGGAATAGCTTAAAGAACTCTGTTTCTCTCTGCCAGATGAAACAATCGACGTGTTGTTCCTCTGGGACCATAGAACAGAAGGTAAGGGAGCTCTTGCAAGGTTCAAACTGATGCAAGCCATAGCTTGCTTAAGCAGAAGATTATGGATTTGTGCTATAATATCTTGTATTTTTATTTATCAGTTCAGCATAGTATACTGTACATGGAGGGTGATTTATCCCCAGGGCAGCACACTTGAAAGGTGAATTGGGCAAATGGAGAGGGAGAAAGAAAGTAATCTAGTCAGTCATCTAGTCATATCCATGTGAAATGAGGAATTTAATCAGACTCCCCAATCTAATACCAAAATTACCACACCATTCTCACAATAGAGTAGGTTCACATATGCTAAAATAAATCATCATAGTACATATATAAGTGGCAAATGTCACCCTGGAAAGATATGAAAAATTATTGGTATGTGTTGGTGGAGAACGATATGGAAGGGATAATGGTAGCTTTATTTCAGAAAGAGATAACAGGGAGGTGTAGATGGGCCATATCCAGAAATGAGCAAGTACAGACTGCTTGAATGCAGAGGCCCCAATACTAAAAGTTCTATTGACTTAGGATGTGGGAGCATCCAGCTAGGCAAGAATATATTTGACCCTTAAATAGACTGGCTTAATAGGTAATTCAAAATGATAGGTTGGTTCAGCAATAAACTACAGTTTCGCAAAGCACACTAAACCAAGTACATCACATTACAAGTTAGTTCAATGTAGGAACCCAACCATTGCAGATTGAATTTGCATTTAGAATCATTAAAGCAGGTTCCAGTCGGCTCACTTCCCCAGTTCATGATAACATGGTCACCTTTGTAATTTTAAGTGAAAAATGCCCTTTAGGTAGGATCTCTTCACATGTAATTGTTGTACAAGCTTATATAATTTAGAGAACATCACAAAGAGGAAGCCAGAGGTAGGGTGTCTAATCCAGCATGGTATGAAGTAAATACAATTCTAGAACAAATTAGAAGCAAAAGATTCATTTCATTTTAGAATGAAGAAATGTTTGGACAGCTTTAGCAGCAGAGCTTAACAAATATTATTTTTATGTATGCTTTGAAAATGATTATGAAAAAATGTTTTGGCCCTCTCCGTATTTATTTATTTATTTATTTATTTATTTATTTATTTATTTATTTATTTATTTATTTATTTGTTTGTTTGTTTATTTATTTATTTATTTATTTATTTATTTATTAAATTTATATACCGCCCTATCTCCCTTGCGGGACTCAGGGCGGTGAACAGGCCATTAAAGCAACTTAATTCTTTTTCAGGGTTGTGCATAAGCCTGAAAAAAGTTGGGGTCCTTGAATGAACAGAGCAGTATCATGTTCACCTAAGTATGCATCTAAGTGAAGCATGCAAAATAATCTCCAGAGTAATATACTGCAGATGAATCCAGATTTGACCCAATAATGATTTATTAAAATTTAGACAACTTTAGAAGCAGCAGCTTTACAGCAGTTCACAGGCTGATCACTGTATTTGCATGGTCTACAAAGTCCCTTGGGAGCCTTTCAGATTTTTCCATGCCACCTTGTAGGCAGCTAGGTAGTGATAAACATATTTCTATTTTTCTTTTGCTGTTAACAGTTAATATTGCTCTATGTGTAAAGATAGGGCAAGATATTAAGACGTAGAAAACATGTCTCTCTTTCTGAATAAGTATGCCTTTTATCCTGGCTCACTTCTGTCCTACTTGATTGGTCCCAAGCATGATGTAGAACTATAAACTTTACTTCATTCAGATTAATTTCTAAGAGTCTTCCAAGTTTTTTGTATAGTAGGTAAGAATAACACACAAGCAGACTGGTATACTGGGAACTCACAGCTATTTATTAAGTTAGGTAAAAGCTATAGTAAACCACCCAAAGATCAAATATAAAAACCAAAATCTGATCTGAAAAAAAAAGCTCACAAACAGTGCCCCCTAAAGTACATTGGAATAATTACAGCTGATATTTGCATCAGTTCATGCAAAATTAATAGATTGATAAAATCTTCATTTTACATTTTGCAGTCTGCCCAAATGATCCACCCTCCAGTAGTCCAAAGGAAATAAAATACCAGTGAGTTCATCACTTCGGATTCCCCAAGACTCTTACATTACTCTTCTTTGTGAGGGAGTCTTTTAACTTTTTCATTACTTTGATCTTAAAAATAGATTTTTAATTAAATTCAGGACTATTATTCCCCTTTTGGGGAATTGGGAAAAACAAATGCAACTCAGATGCAGGACCTCTGAGCATAACGCTATACCTCTCTTTACAGTTTGCTTTGGCATTTTTATATATTGTCTGTTAATAAAATGTAATGATTTTCATTTTTTAGTTTGACATCTGAGACTCTTATCTTTATCTATTATATACAGTCTTTTAGCCCATAAATACATAAAATGAAAAAATACATTACTTAATCTTGTGTTATATTTAGAAATACATTAAAGCATAGCTCTATAGGAAAAATTTACTTTTAACTCCTTGGACTAGCCTTCTGTTTTTTATGGGTTTTGTATTAAGTTCAAAGCGTATCAGGGCATCATCTCAGTTACAAGTGTTCACAAGAGCCACATTTTAAAGCTTTACAATTTTCTGGTGGTTTTTGTTAGAAATGTTTCAGAATGAAATTGCATCCAGTTTGGCAAAGAGTATTTTCAGTTAGTTGTTTACATAGACACAAACACACATGTACACAAACAATATTTTTATATTATGAAAACTATCAAAATCTTGTAGATCTTACTTAAAATGTAAGATTAAAAAGTTATATAGACATTCTACAGGATATCTTCCTATCATATTTCAATATTGGAATATCCTACCTAATTTAAAGTAAGTGATAAAACTATTTAATTTAATAACCATTAGCTGGTCTAAAGTTAAGTTTCAATTGGAAATATCATTTTTGTAATGTTCTAGTTAAAAAAATAGAGCAAAATAATAATGTTCTGAGCTAAGGAAGAAATCATTTTTCTCATCTGAAAATAAGTCAACAAAATTTCCTATCCTTTGTGAATTTAATAAGCATTTGTTTTATTGAAACTAAGAATGAAATGAGAAATAAATGTTTTCCTTGCTATATCATATGCTTCTGTCACAGTGATTGTTCCTCTTTCTTGGGATAAGTGCTGAAATATGATGTGGTATGGCTGCATTCTTAGTCATTTCCAGATTCTATTCCAGGACATTTGGGATAGAGCCCAAGAGCTTAGCATGTTTTCCTTTTTTCATGGTAAAATTGTGCAAATATGCATTAGAGTGTGAAAACAAACAGTCTAATACATTTTTGCAAAGCTCTTTATGTTTACTGTTTATTGCAGATACCAGATCCTAATTAAAAATGCACTAACAAAAGCCAAGATACAAAGAACAAAGATATCATGAAAGCTGATATTTTTTGAAAAAAACATGATTAATCCTCAGGGATTTTTTTATTCTTCATCATCCCCTGTACAATTATAGTTTATATGACAGTGAAGAGAATGTAGTATTAAATATTATGGTGGACTTCACCAAACTGTATTAAAAATAAATCATGCTGCGGTTATATTTCTGTGAATTTAACTTTTTTCCAAATACTCTAGCTGCATCCAAACCTCTTTCTTTGTGTAGGTTTTAGTGTTATCCTGGAAAAATGATAACACTTTTAACCATAATAGGTTTAAGTTTAAAAAGGGAGTGAGGTCAACTGAATTTTGAATTTAATAAATAACTAACAATTTTTCAAATTATATGGCATACCCTTTTGTAAGTAATGCTAATAATCTAATATTTCTCAGCATGGTGCCCTCCAGATGTGTTAGCTATCAATTTCTCCAATTCTTAATGAACATAACTAATTCCTAAGGATTGTAGGGTTGATGTTTAACACATCTGTAGAACACCAGATTGTGAAAGTCTGCATTAATATACATTGTCAAAGCTAAATCAGAATTATCTATGGAAGACCTATTTTTGTCATGACAAATGCCAGAAGAGGAGATTCAACAGAACAGGAACCAGCTTTGGAAATGTATGGAAAATATAGGTTTTATTTCTAGAACTTTTTTAAAAAGAAGCAAGAAAGAATTGACAAAAACCTGCTATAGCGAACTGCTGCCACTTGAAATTTGAGTTCATGATAGGCAAATGCAAAATGGTTTGATCTAAGTTTTCTTTTCTTTTTGTTTGTGTAGCATGAATTAGATAAGTCTGGAAGGTGTACATGAACTTTACCTGGTTTGGATATATAGCTGACTGCCTTAAATATTCATCTGAATCTTGTTGAACTGAAATTACGTTATTGTACTGGATATTTTTTTTCCAAAAGTTTTGCTTTGTAAAAAAAACTTTTGATGATTATGATAGATTTCTTCAAACTGAATACAAAAATAATTACACAGGAATCTTGAGAAAGATGAAATTCACTTTTAATGACTTAATCGCATAATATTTCCAGTATGCTACATGAGTTCAACAGGGCTAAAAGTGTTTTGATGATGATTTTCATCTGCATTCAGTGTTTGATGCATCTCACTGCAATGTCCAACAATAGCCAGCATCGATGGATTCCAATTGCTCTGATTAAGGCACCAGGCTAGAAAGCAAGAGCCTGTGAGAGGTCAAATCCTGCCTTAGCCATGAAAGCCAGCTGGGTGACCTTGGGCCAATCTCTCTGTCTCAGTCCAAATCACTTCACAGGGATATTGTTATGGGGACAATAGGTGGAGGGAAGTATTTTGAATATGTTTGCCACCTTGAACTATTTGTAAAAATAATAAAATAAATAAAATAACATAAATGGTAATAATAAAGGTAGGATATATATAAAACCATTTTTCCATTGTGACAATGACCTGGCAAACCCTTTCACCATGTTTGTCACTGATTGTGCCTAGAAGTGTAAACGCAGAAAATGAATCTTCAGTGACATGTTGCACTTCATGGTTTTGTATTCTGTAAGGAGTTTGTCATCCAGCTGACTTTGATGCTCTATAGTCGCCAAGAAATTTCTCAACAATATTCTTTAATGCTTTATAGGTGATTTTCTCTGGCTTCCAGATTTTCAGTTTGTCATTGATGATGTATCTCATCTGTGGATCTTTGTTGATGCCTTCTTTAATCTTGGCATTAGTTTTCTTGGAAACATTCTGTTTCAAATAATGAAAACCTTCACCTTCCTTGTTCATCACTTTCACATAAACTCATATGTGAAGTTGAGGCAAAAATATCTTTGTTAGGTCAACAAATGATTCATGTGCCATATTTTTCTGTACTGGAATCAATTTTTTTTGAAGTGGCCATTTCTTTTTAATATAATATGACACCCTTGCATAACTGTCCCATTCACAATACTACTTGGTATATCTGAGCTACATTCCAAGCAGCAGAGCCACTACTTTCAGATCTCCACAGATATTCTAATTGTACTAGAAATACAACCATGTGCTGATGTGCTTCAACAACAGTTACATGTTTTTGTATGTTTCTTTCATATGTGCAGTATTGCCAACAGGTACTGTTGCCAAGGGGGTATATTGCTGTAGTGTAAAAACAGAAAATTTCTATACAATGATATGTGACAGGTTAAATTACAGTATATATATTCATGATTAGTATCAAAAAATCTATAAGGTACATAATCTTAACCATATCCAAATTCATATTTGCAAAGCTTAATTATAATCAGTCTTAGCATGATGGGTGAGATAAATTTATATTCTGATGCAGAATGGGTTGTCCTTATGTGGTTCAATTCCAATTAGGAAGTTGGATATAATATACTCTGGAGAACAGATGTTCTGCAGAGATTATAGGTTCAATTTCTGGTATTTCTATTAAAAATGGAAAAGAATCTATGGCTCTTCTGATATTGCTGAGTGCAACTTCTAGCATCTCACACAGTATCATTGGGCTGAAACTGGAGGAGTTTGCACAACCTATGGAAGACTATATGTTCCCTGTCTATGAAGTAGAAGGAATAGTACACTGACTGTGAACTTGTGTACCCTTGCATAGCTTGATAATACCAATGCATTTATTTCTATTATTTCATATCGAATAGCATAAACCCCAATATCTTCCTAAATTACAGTACTTTTACCATATTTATATAAGAATAACTTTTAAAACCACATGAAATTAAATTATTGCATGGCTACGAATCTCTGTTTTCTTCACTTTTAATAAAAATACCCTACTACAAATGAACAATTTTGCAGTAGACTGGAATCACCTTATCAGAGCACAGTCCCTAACCCAAAGTTGCTGCCAGTTTTTGCCCTATATATCAACTCCTTCCTGATTTTGGCAGGCAGTTGCTGATGCCACACAGCATTCCCAGTTATTTATTCAGCTTTAATACTACAGCAAACAGCTTTGCTATGAATGCTCAGTAATTCCATTGGGGCAAGCCATTTTGCTGGAATAACCTCCAAATAGAAGGGTGTTGGCAGTAGTTGATAGAGAAAAGATTCCATGTTGCATTCAGTTTCCCTCACTTTATTGTGAAAGCTTCATCTTTCGTATTAGCTCATCTTTTGTGTGCAGATCTTTAGTATCTCCTTTAGGATTTTAACATCACACTCACTGGTTTATAAATTCCTGCCATTGGATTTTAAACTGTTCTGAGGCATAATGCTTGTATCATTATTTATCTGGGACTTTTTATATAATAAATTAGATGCAATTATATTTAATATCATTTGAATATTTTCATTGGATGATATCATTAAGAGGATAGAAGTGGGAAGCTTTAAGAACAAAAGGCAGTGTATGAATCAGTGCATAGATAGGTTGGAAGTAAAGATGGTAGACAAAAAGCTTGAAAAGTATGGAGAAGTATAGTGAATGCTATAGACGTAACTTGATTTAGTTGTATTTCATTTACATTTTTATAACCTGTCTCTTTAATCCCCTTATTATTTCTGATGCCTTTTCTGCATTTCACATGACACTGTTTATTGCAACAGAGAATAGTGACATGGATCTGTGTGTCTGTCTGTCTGTCTGTCTGTCTGTCTGTCTGTCTGTCTGTCTATCTATCTATCTATCTATCTATCTATCTATCTATCTATCTATCTATCTATCTATCTATCTATCTATCTATCTAACTATCTAGGCTTTTATGATCACATTTTTCAGGGTTTCACATGCTTCTTGGGTTGTTTTCCCCTTTAGGATTTTCATCCATGGGATCTTTCCTAGATTCTCTCTGAGTTTGTTAAAGTTAGCTCTTTTGAAGTTTAAGACACTAGTTGGATTACTTTCTATTGCTAGTGTTTGCGTTATATTAAATTCCAGTATGATGTGGTCACTTTCACCCAAGGTTTCGGCAATTTCAATTCCCTCTATCACTTCTTCTCTATTTGTAAGGATTAAGTCCAGTATAACTTTACGTCTAGTTCCCTCCTCCATCTTTTGGGTGACAAAGTTGTTGGCTAGGTTGGTTAGCAATCTGATTGATCTCCCACTTACTGCAGAGTTTGTCTCCCAGTTGATATCTAGATAGTTGAAGTCTCCTATTACTACTGCGGTATGCTTCCTACATACGTTTGTTAACTGGTTGGAAAAGAATTCATCTATTTCTTCTGATTGGTTGGGTGGCCTGTAATATACACCTATGGCAATGTCACTTTTTTCTCTTTTATATTGATCCATATACATTCTGGAGAGATTTTATCTTTGATCACATGCATTTCTGTAGATATGTAGTGTTCTCTTATATATAGTGCAACTCCCCCTCCTCTTTTTGTAGACCTTTTTCTTTTGAACAATTTGTATCCATCCATCAATCCATTCCATTCATACATTTCATCCCATCAGGTTTCTGTTATGCCAACTATGTCATACCCTCCCTAGTGTACTATTCGCCCTGTTTGTTCCCCAAGCTTTGAGCATTTGTATATAAGCATTTAAGACTTCTATGCCTGTTCATGGATATGTTTTCTGCACCTCCTGATTGTTGTTTGAATTTTTCTTTTTTCTCATCACTGCCTACTTCATTGTTTGATTTGTTTTCTTGGGATTTGTGATTGGTTTTGGGTTCTAGAGATTCTAGAGATTGGTTACCCTTCCTCCTCAGTTTTAGTTTAAAGCCCTCCTGATGAGTTGGTTTTCACTTTAAAAATCTTTGTTGAAGAAAAAACTGTTCATAGCGCTCCCTGTAATCAGCAGCGTATTTAAAAACTGATTAGATATAAAAAAAATAAATTACTGCTGTTTAAACAAAGGGACTACTTTGGACTTCCTTGGTGTTCTCTGAGCTTGGTTCTTTGCTCGCAGATATTTTATTATTGAAGAAGGTAATATAATCAGGGTGAATGGGTGTGGGGTTTGCTTCCTATTTACATACAATAACTTGCCCTGTCAGTGTTGGTAGGGGTGTAGTTTTATCCTTGATAATTTTATATACATTTTATTTTATTTTATAGCTATTTTTTGAAATCAGGTCCGTGGACCAGTAGTGGTCCACAGCATGCCAGCAACCAGGCCACAGAAACAAGCAAAGCCCCATTCACGGAATGGAGGCAGCACACAAAAACACGTCCCCTCCAGTCCATGGAAAAACCTCTCTCCACGGAACCGGTCCCTGGTGTCCAAAAGATTGGGGACCTCTGGCTTATATATTTCATGGGTTTGTTGTGAGGATAAAGAGAAGAATTATGTAGAATTGTGCT
Organism: Protobothrops mucrosquamatus; assembly: GCF_001527695.2. Classification (NCBI taxonomy): domain Eukaryota; kingdom Metazoa; phylum Chordata; class Lepidosauria; order Squamata; family Viperidae; genus Protobothrops; species Protobothrops mucrosquamatus. The sequence continues at coordinate 1,353,703 of NW_015386403.1, read as the reverse complement.
GAATTAATGAAATATTTGAATTACCAGCCTTCTCTAGCTGACCCATTCTGTTAAATCCTTAGACTGTCCTAATCATATAAGAAAGTTTATATTTGAACAGGACAATTGCAACTGATTTCAGAAAGTGCAGTTATGTTTGCACTAACTGTAAAGAAAAAGTAAGCCATGTCCCTTAGGTGTTCCCTTAGAAAACAATCTGAGTATCTGAGAAAAAAATATCCTTCTGACAGTATGTAATCAAAATTGGGAGCTGCCTACCCACAATATCCAAGTTATTAATAAGACTTTAATACTTAGCAGGTTTCATTTCTGATAACCCATTTCCTAAATTTAGCAATGTGGCAAAATACATTTTTCTGCTGGAATAATCTTTTCATGTTTTTGTTTTAAATAACTCTTCAGAAAAGTCTAACTAAACCTCAGCCTTTTCTGTATTTTAGTTTGCTTAAACCACTATTAAGGCATATTTTATTATTGGGCTCAATGTTTTGAGAATATTTTATGCTTATATTAAGAGCTTGAAGAGCTTAAATTTTTTATGAAGTAAATAGTTTTATGGATGTCTGTGAAACAGCACAGATGGATTTGGCACACACAGTAGTAAGCATATATTACATTACCTTGGTGCTTTATTTAACTTCTGTTTTGTTCCATTAAAAAGTTGTGAAAAAGTCATGATGGAGCTTTTAGTTGTAAAACACTTTGTGGTATAATCTGCGGTTAGACAATTAATTCTATCCAAAATACCATGGCTATGATAAAGAACTTTAAAGGAGTCACAGAGAATATATCGCTTTTCCATAAACAGAAAATAAAAATAAATCTATTTTGCTTCTGACTATTCTCAAGGTTCTGATAAAAAGGACAATAGCTCCTGCCAGTTGAAGCTAGTCTATTATTTTTTAATGTTGCAGTAAGAACAGAAAATAATTATTAACCTTGGATGCTCCAAAGAAGCTTTAGAATAGCATAGCAAACGGCTGGTTCTAGCAGTGAAGAGAATAACAAGTTGACCAAACTCTGAAATGGTCTTGAAATGATCTTGGGAGATAGGAGGAGGAAGAGTTGGCAGTCTAGAAAACCGTCCTGCAAAAGGTATTTCAACATACAGAAGGAAAAGGGACATGGGAAACCTCTCAGAAGAGATCCTCCTTAGTTTTGGGATAAAAATAAAGTAAAAATAGAGGGGTAAAATACTTTCAGACTTTCAGGATTCTGGTACTATAATCTTAAAATAAAGGTAGCACTGGTACTCATAATTTGTGCTTTTTGAAAACTGACAAACTCTAAATATCAAAGGCTCCTTTTTTAAATCAGGGCTGGGGAAATTCTAGCTTAGAAGCCAAATTTAGCCATATAAAGTTCTATGTCTGGTTTACTTCCCATCTCTTCAGGTGGAACTGATTGTGAAGGCATTTACAAATATCTTGAGGTGGCCTTTTAAAATTACTCTTGTGTAGAAGAGAATGAATTTGTGAATGTGTATAAGGCTCTGAATGGACTGTTTATGAGTATGTGCGTTAGGTCATATATCATATGAAACCCAGCTCACCTTTGTTTCTTCAACAATCAAAGTGGGTTTAAAGAGATCTTTGAGCCAGGACATTTATAAGTTTGATTCACACTTCCTGCTTTACTCACTATGAGGATGGAGTCTTACTATGTTAGGAGGAAAATAACAGATGAAGCTCAGGCTGCTAGGAAGGTCCGCTACCAATTTGCTTCATGAAGTGTCTATAAAAATAGTCAGTGCTTTTTTTGAAAAAAAAAAAAAAGGTGCCGGAACTCACGCACAGCTCTGGCTTCAGTCGAAAGCCCTTTATGGAGCGGGGAGGGGGGAGAAGAAACCGCTTTAGGGAGCTTCCAAGGCGCAGATCACATGAGCAGCATCAGCTGATGGACGCCATTGCCGTGGCTTTGAGAGGGTGCTTGTTCACAGCCGGCATGTCTTCTGCCACCTCATCCTCTGCCACCTCTGATGACACAGAGGCTTCCTCCGGAGCCAGAGTGACCGAGGTGGCGGTGATGCTGCTGCTTTGGAAGTGCGCCTGGTCTCTCGAAGAGATTCGCTCCAAGAGTCAGACCTGGTCCCTGGTGGCCAACACGGAGGTGAAGACAGGCAAAATTGCTCCGCGGCCATGGATCCAGGCTCCGGAGGCTTGGAAAAGGCCTCCAGAGCCCGGATTGGGCAACTAGGGGGGCGCAAAATCGCTCCGCGGCCATAGATCTGGGCAGCAGAGGTCTTTTCCAGGCCTCCGGAGCCCGGATCGGGCCGCAGGGAGCTGTGGACGCGTCCCCTAGCCTCAGATCAGAGCAGCAGCAGGAACCACAGCAAAAAGAAGACAGATCTTTTTCAGGTAAGTCCCGCGCTGCAGGAAGGGAGGGGAAGCATGAGAGCATTAAGTGAATGCTCGGGGATTACCTGTACTTGCGCTGGCAGCTTAGAAGGAACCGGTTCTTCTGTTCAAAAAAAGGTGCTGGAACGCCATTCTGTGCATTCTGTGCATTCTATGACAAGAAGAGCACTGAAAATAGTATTGATTCCTGTTATAAACATTCTCACACCTGTTGATTTCTGCCTCTTTTCCCTTCTTGAATTAGAAGATCAGATTAGAGTGTGGGTTATACAATTTATGAGAGAGCCAAGGGTCTTAGTAATGGGATAAAAAGCTTGCATTCAACTAATTTCTGTAATGCTGTTATATGCAAGAGAGCGGGCCTTGGTTTGGCTTGATCATTTTTAAAATTGACAATTGACTATCACCTTTAAAAAGCTAGGTTCTGATTTTAATCTCTATGAAAATTCAAGGATGTTCCTGAATACTGATGATTTTACTAGATTTCATATTCAAGTTGATAGCTAAATAGTTTAAACTAAGAATAAATAAAACTTGGTTTTCTGTTTAAGTATTAATAGGTACAGGTCTTATCATAATAACAACTACCTCAATTTATTCTAAATCTCACCCTTCCTCTATTTTCTGAATTAAATGACACAAAGCATAAGAAAATAGGGTAGAGGAAAGAAAACAATAGAGGCCATACATTTTTTAAAAATTGCATAAGAAAATAAAATGACAATGAAGATTGAAAATCTTTAGTTTCAGTGATCTATGCAGGACTTAATACCTTTCATGTATATTTAATATTCCAACATGATGCTCAGTACTTTATGGATCTAGATGCTTACATGATTTCAAATTAGAGTATTCAAGAGCATTCTTGAATTTTCATAGAGATTAAAATCACTATATGAAACATTTTTTTCCAAAAGGTACCCTGCCATAAATCTGGCAGTTGTGATTTTTCTGCCTTTGATACATCAGTAATGGAAGGCTTGCATTTGATATGAATGTGCTTCTACAAATGAACATATTTATTTGAAATCTAATGAAAACAATAATATAAATAAATAGCCATTTCATTAAATATATTTATCTATTAAAATACTTGCTTTCTTTTAGAAATAAGAAAGAATAAGTGCTATCATTTGTGGCTCCTTATGTGCACTAGATGACAGGTTAGAGCAAAGATTCTCAATTATCCAGGTCATGTTTATCCCCAGGGCTTTTTTTGTCATAGAACGCCCAGAACGGGGTTCTGGCACCTTTTTTCTATGGAACCTTATAGGGTAGGCAAGACGGGTTGTATGATGTGTGTGAGTTCCGGCACCTTTTTTTTTTTTTTTAACAAAAAAAGTACTGGTTATCCCAAAGATACTTTTTACAAAAGGCAACTGGACTTTCTTGGTTTTTTCTTTGAAGACATTTCATTTCTCATCCAAGAAGCTTCTTCAGTTCATTTTAGTTCAGAATGTACATTTGAAATTTTGAATGAACAAGTTTGTCTCCTTATATGATATTATTATGGTTGGTTGCACAGTCAGCCAGACATTTAGATTGGATTTGGCATATCGTAGTTGTCTTTTGCAATTGACCAAATGTGATTTTTTTCAATGTTAATGATGATCAAATGGTGTTTTGATAGTTTTGGGATTGCACCCAAGGGGCCTATTGCTATTGGTACTAGCTTTGCTTTTTATTTTTTTTTTGCCATAGTTGTTCTATTTCTATTTGCAGGTCTTCATATATTGTGATTTTTCTCCTATTCTTTCTCTTTTATTTTGCTGTTTCCAGTATATCACATATTGCCATGTCCAGTATACAGACATTTCTGTCTTTTTTGTCGACATTATTATATTTCAAAATAAAGTAAAAAAGAATGAGAGGAGTAGCACAGAAAATATGATGTTACTAAGTAAAGTATTATGGGTATCAGGTTGCATCTGATATCTTAAATGGTAATTCCATTTTCCTTTTACCTATTCATTTTGCTTAGTTAATTTATTCATTATTCAGATATAAGGGGTTTCATAGCCTCTTTAATACCTCCTTTGTTTTCTTTCCTGAAGCATATCCACGCACACAGGGGTAAAAAGAACAATACAAAGTCAACACTATACATTATCTTCTCCCAAATTACAGTTTTTAATTTTTGTTTTTTGTTTTTTACCTTTTTGAACTAATGGCTTAGAACTAATGCTTTTTGGAAAATTACAGGGAGATTTGCAAAATGAGACTTACTCAAAACACAGTGTTATGCTCCAAATGAGCTATACATCACAAAAGAAAGTAACAATTTTAGAAAAATAAGTATCAGATAGACGCATTTTGAGTTCATTTTCCTAAAAGGTAGACTCCCCTCCCCTCTCAAAATTAGCTTCTATTTTAGTGCCAGTAAATGATTAATGCCTCCCTTGGTGAGGGAAGGACATTAAATCAAGGCCTAAAAGCATGTGATTTACAGTTTTCTGGCTCTATGTGCAAATCACAAAATTTCAAAAAATATAGACATAAATAGTCTTGATAGAAAAAGATTGCAAACCTTTCATCTAATTGGTATTTTCATTTGCACCTTTTTCTGATACGGAAATCTAGTAAGGGCATTCTGTGACTGAATTCATTTAATGTATTAAAAAGTGAGTTTTAAACAAGGCCGATTTTAATTATTTTAGCCACCTGTATGCCTTGGTTCATATTATGCTAAAGCTAATCATCAGACAAAAAGGGGGAAAATTTAGGTTTAGCCAAGTAGCATCTAGATCTTTCTTACTTAAAAAATGGTAGAACTTTCTTCAGTTATTTGTAACATCATGGATATGTTCATAGAGGTGGGATTTTTTTTGCAACAAGATAGGCCACTCCTTTTTTCTAGGAGTTATCCCCTATCTAGCCTATAGATTTGATATTCCTTGGGGAAGAATTTCATCCAAATTCAATACTAACTAAATTTTGCCCTGGTTTTGCAAGATCAGCCAATGTTGGCTACAGTCTAGAATGCTAACAGAATTTCATTTGCATAAGGACAGTAAGGAACACAATTCATACTCAATATACATAAATTGGAATTAATGGATACTTTATCCATATCAATATATTTGGGTGAAAAATCAAATTGATAAGAAAAGACAGAAAATAGAAGAAAGAATGGAACAAACTGATCTGCTCAATGCCTTATAACTAAATGCAGGTAGTCCTCAGCTCACAATAGTTCATTTAGTGACCGCTTGAGTTACAATTATCATTTTTTGTACTTAAGACATTGCAGCATCCCCATGGTCATATGATTAAAATTCAGATACTTGGCAGCTGACTAGTAGTGATGATATTTGCAGCGACCTTCTAACAAGCAAAGTCAATGGGGAAGCCAGGTTCGCTTAACAATCATGCTACTAACTTAACTGCAGTGATTCACTTAACAACTGTGGCGAGAAAGGTTGTAAATTGGAGCAAAACTCACTTAACAAATGTCTCACTTAGCAACAGAAATTATGGGTCAATTGTGGTCATAAGTCAAGTACTACCTGTATGCTAGAAAGAAGATAGAATAATAGAAAAAGTGAGATACTTTTCCCAACTGTAGAACCAAATCCACAAAATAGTTACAGCTTTATTCTAAGTTTTTTTGGTTCTCTAGTTGTCAGTTCTGATACAGCAAACAAGGGAAGACCTTTTGGTATAAGGAAAACCAAATGATGTTGTTTATATTTTGGATTTTTCCAAGAACAATGAAACACAAAGGAAGACATAAGCTTGATTGTATCTTATTTGCATTTCATTTAATGCATCTTAGCTGGATCATCCAATTTGAAGGGCTCAGTTTCTCAGAAAATTTTGTAATGTCATCAAAATATGGTATTTGACCATCTCACAGTTTTTGCATAATAAAAAAGTAGATATTGATTATAAAATATATCAAAACTTTCTGATAGCTGATGACTAATAACTGTGATCTTTTCAACTGCATTTACTATTCACCAATAATTATATTGTTAAAATGAATTAGTCAATGACAGGAATATCCAAATATTGTCCACTGCATGAAAAACTAAGTTATCTGATGTGTAGGAACTAACTTAGAACAAAGGAGAAATTTCCTAACAGTTTAGAACAATTAATCAATGGAAAGACTTGTCGTGGATACTCAAACACTGGAGGTTTTTAAAAAGAAATTGGAAAATCATTTATCTGAAATGGTATAGAGTTTTCTCCTTGAACACGGGGTTGGACTAGAAGACCACCAAGGTGCCTTCCAACTCTGTTATTTTGTTATTATTTAAAAGAAAGAGAAAGAGAGGTTACTTTTAACTTTACTTTCCCAAATTTAAATTTTATTGCCTGGAAATATTGGGGGTAAATGTGTTTCATTCAAACAACATATACATTCTGATCTTTAGGTAAAATAAATTTAGATCCCATATTTATTTAACTGTTTTAAATCTTCCTATCCTCCTTATCAATCCTCTCCCCAACTTACGGTACTTCTTGTAATTGAAACAAGACAGATCCAGCCTTACAATCTGTAAGACAGGACACAAAATGAAAGAGTAATTGGAGGACAGAAGGAACGAAAACAATGAAAAAATTAGACACAATTAAAAAAAATTAGACACAAAGAATTTTTTCCCCCCATGTCACCACTCTGCTAAAAAACTAATTCCCACAACACTGTCTTATGCCCTGGGATGTCAAACCACCTAGTAGAACTATATTACTATTCTCCATGGACATCCATTTTCCAGTATCAACACTCTTCCTCATCTGCTACTTTAAAATCCAACTTTCACTTCATAGAGTGTTACAGGAATACCATGGCTTATATGATTATAATCTTTGTAGGTTCTTTGTACACATCATCATATTTGAATATCTTTCCAAGACCGTGGCTTTCCTATCAAGTGCTAGTTTGCAGAATATTTCTTGACTGTTTGTTCCTTTAATGTTGATGGTGCTTCTAAAATTTTAATTTTGTTCTTTATATTTGATTCTTTATATTTAATTTTAGTCCCTTTTTCACTCTGTTCCTTGACTTTTATTATGAAAACTTTCAGATCTTTTGCATTTTCAGTTATCAGGGTAGTATCATCAGCATCATGCAGTCTGTTATCTTCCTCTAATTTTAAAACCACACATCTTCCTTTAAGTTGAATAAATAAGGGAAAGTATATAACCTTGTCACTTTCCTTTGCCAACCGGAAGTCTGTTTTACCATTCATATTATGGCTTCCTAACCGCTAGATATAGCTAGAGCTAAACTTATTTTCTTTTTCTCAGAATTATTAAATAAAGATGGCCATAGCATATTTATTTATTTATTTATTTATTTATTATTTGAATTTATATCCCGCCCTTCTCCTTGCGGACTCAGGGCGGCTGACAATCAATTAAAAACACCACTAACAATCACAAGTTAAAATTAATTAAAATGAAATATTTAAATTGTCTAATTAAAAAGTAATTAAAAACCCTCTAAAAAACCCCTCTTAAAAATTATCCTAGGNTGTGGGAGCGTACTGGCCGATGGGAGGTAATCTGTGGCAGAAGGCGGTCTCGAAGGTATCCTGGTCCGCTGCCATGGAGCGCCTTAAAGATGATAATCAGTACCTTGAAGCGCACCCGGAAGGCCACCGGCAGCCAATGCAGCTCGCGCAGCAGCGGTGTTACGTGGGAGCGACGAGTCCCTCCCAACACCGCCCGCGCATATTGAAACCTTCTGCATAACAGAAGGTAGTTCTCAGGAGAATGAAATTTCAGATTTTGGACATGAAGTAAGTAAATATAGATGCATATGAAAGTAATTGAAAAAAAATCAGAAATACTTAAGGTAGTTGGTTACCTAAAGTAGATCAGTAAAACAACATTTCAATTGTCTACTTAAGTCAATAACACTCAAATAGATTTAATCCAAACTTATAATTAAAAAGCCAGGTTGTTTTCTTACGGATACATAATCCCTCAAGCACCTTCTTTATCTGACAGTAAAATTACAAAAGTGATAAATGAAATTACTACCAATGTACTACTATTGCATGACAGCCCAAAACATGTGTCTAATGTGGCTGTTTCGTGTTGTTGAATAATAGAACTTAACTCTTAGTCTGTAGTCCTAGCCCAAATACTAAGAAGTAAATCCTACCATGCTGTATTTTTTATAACTAGAAATGTATAGGATTTCACTCTAAATATCCTATTGTTTCAAATTGGCATGTGTGGTTTTTTGTTTTTGCCAGGGCTTTTTTTGTCATAGAACACCCAGAACGGAGTTCCGGCACCTTTTTGGGATGGAACCTTGTAGGGTAGGTAAGGCGGGTTGTATGACATGTGTGAGTTCCAGCACCCTTTTTTTTTTTTTTTTTTTTTTTTTTTTTTTTTTTTTTTTTTTTTTTTTTTTTTTTTTTTACAAAAAAAGCACTGGTTTTTGCTCTCCAAAGCAACAAGGTTATATCATAAATGGACAATAATAACAGAATAGATAAAACTATCGGAATGATTGTATAACTGTATTCTTAATAGGATTAGGTTACTGTTATTGTTGTTTGGTTTACTTATTCTTTTCTTTTATAATTAAAGTAGATCATTGATCATTATATATGAAATAAAGAGCCCAAAGTTTCTAAAATAAATAAGTCCTGCACTGTGACCCACTATTTTTATGGAGTTGATGTCTGTCTGTCTGTCTGTCTGTCTGTCTGCCTGCCTGCCTGCTTGTCTGTCTGTCATCTCTCCATTCATCATCTGTCTGTCTGTCTGTCTGTCTGTCTGTCTTTCTATCCATCCTTCATCTTTAATACATCTGCTTATTGCTTTTCTGTCAAGGAGGTTTATCATTAATAATAGATTGTTTAGTAGTTGAAGCACCTTAAATTTAATTCTCTTTCTTGAGATTTTAACAGCCATAGAGAAGGTAGTGGGAATTCAACTCTTCATTGCTATTCTATGTATTTGTTCATTTATTTGATATATTGACACTGCAGTTTATTAAAAAGCAAATAAATAAGAAAAACATATGAAAATCTAGACAATAATGCAACTGGAAAAATATTAAAAGCCATTAACAAAAGTAATAGAAGATTCAGTGCTATATCATTTAATACATTTAATACAAGGACATATTTCTCCATAATGGCCTCATCTGGTTTGCTTGTGGTATTTATGTCACCGTTCAATTTAGAAAAAGCTTCCATGTAGCTAAAAAAATGGCTAATAAGAACACTAGTAGTAATATGCTGCAGCTGATTCTGAGACATCGGATTAATACTTAATAAATGATAGGTTAAATCATATTATGAAGTCTGCATATTTGTGAAAAGCCAGAGTTAGAATATTATGTTAGTTGAAAAGTAAAAGCGGGTCATATAATTGTAGTGTACAGAAATGGCTTTCAGCAATTGGCAAAGTCCTTGTGGGGAATTTTATTGAAAATTTGGCCTAATAGAAAAAGCTCACAAAACGTATCTTTGTCAGGCCAGTATTAGATAAGAAGGAAAATCAAAACCATTTCAGTTCAGCATTAGTAAGGTGACCAACTTTTTTACAATGAAAAGGAGGACACAAATAAATTGAAGAAAAAAATATCGTAAATAAAAGAAACATTTTATTCATTGCAACAATAATACAGACAACTTGCATGTGCAAAATTTGCCAGCCGGGTGTTTTGACGTGCTCAGCAGCAATTCCTATTGACTTTGAAAAGCCAATAGTGGGAGTAGCACAGCTCATGCAAAAGTTGAAAAAAAAACCCATCAAAAAAAGGTGCCGGAACGCCGTTCTGAGCGTTTTATAAGAGAAAAAAAGCCCTACAGATTAGTCTTCAAATATCGAAAAGGAGGACATGAAGGAGGACACTTTTTGAGGGAGGACAGAACTTACAAAAGGAGGACTGTCCTCCCTAAAGGAGGACGGTTGGTCACCTTAGCATTAGGCATCCACAAACAGAGGGTTTCAAAAAGTTCAAGATGGCAGACATAACGTCATTGAAATTAAGTCCCCTTTGTTAGGTACATTGCATGTGCAACACACTCAAAATGGGCAAGGCTTCAATCAAAAAGTTCTGACTTACTTAATAACTTAAAAAAAATCCTGCCCCAAAAACAACTTGAGGACTGGTATCTTCAGGACTTGAGATACAAGTGCTTAGCTCTTTCCAAAATATATAAAACTAAATCCCTTGTTCAATAGAAATATATTGCATGTTTGGGAGTGAAAACACCATATGCTATGCAAATTATTTTGTGAATTGAAGTTCCTTAACATTTCATAAAATATCTAGAATATAAGTGTATGACCATCATTTGATTTGAACCTGCCAGATAATCGATGCATTATAATCTAATCATGTAATTCATATAAGTCAGTATTCTACTTTCAGTTTGCTTTCTAGATATTCTGCAGTGAGAAAATTATTTTGATTTACATCCAATCAATTTATACTTCAAAATCCTAAAGTGATTCAATATTGTGTAGACTGAGCTGTGTGAATATTCAAATATCTAAATCTTCTTTTCTATGTGTTTAATCTGAAGTGATTAGAATAGATTAATGCAAAGAATTCCAGTTCTATTTGCATCTGTGTCTATTTTTTCAGCCCTTCATAGAAATGCTAATATAATAATACTTTGTTCATGAGCTAGTTATTAGGTTCTTTATTACTATAATGCTGTCTTTGTAATATCTGCTGATACAGTAGAAAAATACGATATGTTAACTGAGTGTTCTTTGAAGATTAGCAAATGCAAGTGAAAGTATGATCTGGTGCTAATATGGTTTAAATCTATTAAAGCCACAACCTCTTCTGCAAGAATAGGAATTATTTTATGTCATTAATAGCAATTTATTTGAAAGCATTCCTTAAAATTCTTATGTAACCAAGCAGGATGAGAATAATGGGAAAAAGTGAAGTCTGTACAATAACGCTTGTATGGTTTTTAAAGGTATCTTGTGAAAAAGTCCCTGTAGTCTTTACAGAAGATTTTTATTACACAGCTTTTACTAAAAAAAAAAAAATAATATCCACACATATATCTTTTACACTGAAACTACTGTATTTACCTAAACAGGCAGAAAGAGATTGATAGTAATAATCAAGGAGCAATAATATGGGGAGAGAAAAGAGGAATAAGAGCAATTAAATTTACACATGAGATCTCAGTTTTAGAAATAATAAAATTATGGGTTCTGTCTTAAAAGAGGCCACAACATTTTTTTAATCAATTATAAAGAAATCTAAAATTGAGCACTTATTATTCCTGTAGAGTTTTGTCCTGTTTTATAAAAATCTAAAGAAATTATTACAAACATTTTTGAGAGTTTTCATGCCAGCCCATACAAAACATGAATCATATTTTAGGCTCCAGATTTGGTAACAATCAAATTATTATCCAGATAATAATCCAAAGAAAGAATGAACTAAACTATGTAATCATGGTATCTCTCCTACCGGGTAGTCCTAATCCTTACCAAATTATATGGCCACTTAACACTACTATTTTTGTTTATAGAATTGTCATTGAACATTCAATGACCTCATGACTTCCATATATTTTAATTAAGTTGGAATTGGTTGTTTCCCGTCCACACTTGCACAACTTCCAGACATAGAACAGCTTTGCTTGGTCAGCCTGGGGTCAAAAAATAATTGGTCCAAAGCCACAATCACCAAATGCCAAGTCAGGATTCAAGACACACAGAGCCTAGGTTAGCTGGTGGTTATTGTCAATAAAGAGACTTGTTGCTTTTCTTAAATAGAACCATTATCAGTATCACTCATTAAGAAGGGTCCTGACACTTTTTTGCAAGGAGCATCTAAGAATGCCTTTGTTTTGCTCTCTTCTCTGAATAGTGAATCCTTGATCTAATGTAGGGTCTGGCAACTCAGATTCCTTATCTTTGGATATTGATAGCAACTTGTTGATTATTAGGTGACCCTACTTCAACTGTCTGTAGATCCTCAGGAAGTGGTTCATCGAACATCTCTAGAGATGGTTGCTCATTGTCGATCTCCTTATCCGAATCTGGATTCACCATGACACCAACTACCATTTTCCTCCCCCCTTTGTTGCCATAATAATGTGGGAAGGACTAAGGAGAAATTTCTTAGTTTTGCTTTTCATCCAAGAAGTTCTTGAATGAGAAGTGAGACATCTTCAAAAAAACCCCAGTCCAGTTACATTTTGAAAAAGCACCTTTGGGACGTCTTGAGAAAGAAGGAGGAAACATGCTGCCTAGGAAATGGTCAAATAAGAGGGGCAGCTCACAGCTGCATAATGGGCAGGGAAAGAGACTGAGAAGGGATGTTCTGAAACTTCCCAGGCTATAATTGAGACAGTGGGAAATTTGTATTTTACAACTTGCAAGATTTTGTTAATGTAGACTTACAATAAAGTAGAATTAGCTCATCTGCTTGTGTTTTTGGTCTGGTCTACAGGAAGATTAACAGAATTGTAGCTCAGTACTTCTGGAGAGCTGAGTAAATCATCATTTGTTTCCATGCTCAGTAATCAATAATATAGCTATATAATGATATAGGAACATGGTTTTTTTTGTTCTATGTGTAAGCAAAGTCTAGTTCAAGTCAAATGATTGCTGCTAGACCCCTTACAATTTGCCTACCGAATTAATAGATAGGCAGATTATGCTGTTAATATGGTTCTGCACTACATTTTACAACATCTTGAATCTCCAAGGTCCTATGCAAGGGTCCTTTTTGTAGACTTCAGCTCGGCATTCAATACTATCATTCTGGATATTCTTCTAACTAAACTGATTCAGCTAGCCATGCCTGATCACACTTGTAAGTGGATCATAAATTTTCTAACAGATAAGAAGCAGTAGGTGAAGTTAGGCAAAATCACATCAGATATATGTACAATTAGCACAGCCTCCCCCCGAGCTGTGTGCTCTCTTCACTTCTGTCTCTATACCAATGACTGTGTTTCAAAGGATCCCTCTGTTAAAGTACAGAAGTTGGCAGAGGATACAACAATGTTTGGTTTCATTCAAGAGAACAATGAATCTGCATACAGACAGGAAGTTGAACAACTAACCTTGGGCTGTGGCCAGAACAATCTTGAACTGAACACACTCAGAACTGTAGGCATGATAGTAAATTTTAGGGGAAGCCCTCCTATTCTACTCCTCACAATACTAGACAACATAGTTTCAACAGTTTCTAGTTTCTAGATTCTATAATATCTCAAGACTTAAAATGGACACCTAACATAAAAAATGTCATCAAAAAAGCGCAACAAAAAATGTTCTTCTTGTGCCAAGTCAGAAAGCTCAGATTGCCTAAGGAGCTGCTGATACAGTTCTACAAAGGAATTATTGAGTCTGTCATTTGCACCTCTATAACTATATGGTTTGGCCCTGCAGTGAAACAAGACAGACACAGACTTCAATGGACTTCAGAAAAAACAATTGTTACCAGCCTGCCTTCCATTGAGGATCTATATACTGCACGAATCAGAAAGAGGACTGTGAAAATATCTACAGACCCCTCACATTCTGGACATAAACTGTTTCAACTTCTTTCCTCAAGATGATGCTATAGGGCAGTGGTGGCGAACGTATGGCACGGGTGCCAGAGGCGGCACTCAGAGCCCTCTCTGTGGGCACGCACGCCATCGCCCCAGTCCTAGGCCTTCAGCTGGGTTTTATAAAACCTTTTCACTTTAGGCCTCCGCCACAGTGTGCAAAAAAAAAAAAAGGTTCAATCAGTCAATTTCAACTTCTCGTGGAAAAAAAAGATCTTGCAAAGTTGGAATTGATTGATTGAACTTTTTAATCCCACCCAGTCTGCCTTTACCACCGCAGCCACGCCCACCCAATGGGCCACGCCCACCCAATGGGCCACACCCACCCGGCACTCGACGATGCATAAGTGGGTTTTGGGTTGCAGTTTGGACACTCAGTCTCTAAAAGGTTCGCCATCTCTGCTATAGGGCATTGCACACCAAAGCTACTAGAACAAGGACATTTCCCCCCCCATTCTATCATTCTGATAAACAACAAATTCCCACAATACTGCCAAACTACCTAATAGGACTATATTACTATTATCCTTCTCATCTTTCCTATTACCTATTTCCTTATCTTCTTATGACTATAACTTTATTGCTTGTATCTCACAATTTATATTGATTGTTTTACCTAGTATCCTAGTATGATTTATGTTGATTGTTTATTTAGTATCCTATGACTGAGTGTTATATCTTACGATTTATGATGAATGTATTTTATAATTATGATCATGATTTATCACTTGTTGCTTGTATGTACACTGAGAGCTTATGCACTGGATACAAATTTCTTGGGTGACCAATCACACTTGGCCAATGAAGAATTCTATTCTGTCCTGTCCTGTCCTGTCCTGTCCTGTCCTGTCCTATCCTATCCTATCCTATCCTATTTTTAAGTGTTTTTCCATTCCCATATTTCATGGTGTATTAGCACATAGCCCTTAGATTTTCTAGAGGTCCTCCATCTAAGTACTAATTAGATTTTACTCTGTTGAATTATATGGATCAGTCAAAGTCAGCTAGGTGCTGCCACCTGCTGTAGGTTCACACTACTCTATGCATCTTAGTTACTTTCTCTTTCTTCTCATCATGATTCATATTGATGAAAACTTGGGGAAGTTTACTCTGATACATTTGTAATGGATTTTGTTATTTGGCCATTAAAGAACATTCATCAGAAAGATTATGGGTTAAATATTTATCTGGGTTAAACATTCAGCACCTTCTTTTGAAAGATTGCTTTCTGCTTTTTTGTTGTGTAGTTCATCATCTCAGCACAGAAATGAATGGATAGTGATCTCTTACTCATGTCCACAATTGTAAGCCTGTAGTGTGTAAATCATGGTTATTGGTATGTTATGCAATTTCTTTAATTTATTAGATATATCATGGTTTGTTTCAAAATAATTAATTTGTTGCCCATCTTGTATTCAACCATGTTCACAAGACTATGCAATTGGTTAACAAACTGTAGCTCAGTGTAATAAACCATATCATAATAACAAGGTCATTTGGTTAATATTTCATGCTTCTGAAGATCATCAATAAGTTATCTCTAAGAGAATCAACTTCCTCACTACCAGTAACTTATTCTCTTTTTGGTCTAGAACTGATTTCCACAGTACCTAGAGAAAGAGAAAGGCTTTTCATATAAGGAGGCAGAAGCATCTTCTCATTGTTGTCACCTGCATATTCTGAAAGAGCAATACGACAGTAAGAAAGAAAAACAGTGGCATAGCCAATGGGTTTACAGTGAATGGTGAGCCTTTATAACAGGGGTCTTCAAACTTGGCCCTTTTATGACTTGTGGACTTCAACTCCCAGAATTCCTTAACCAGCATGCCTGTGGAAGTTGAAGTCCACAAGTCATAAAAGGGCCAGGTTTGAAAATCCCTGTTCTACAGCATGTGAGATGTAGCCTCCACCGATGGGTTATCAATGCCTCCTTGCTCAGATTAGACTAAGATCAAACTTTGGCCACGCCTCCTTGGGCTGTCCTTCCCCAGTTTGTTCTTAGTCTCGGCTCAGTAAGGACACACTTGATAACTCCTCTGATAGTTTTTCAATTAGGCTAGTTAGAGTCAGTGGTTAGCATTTTCATTTCAAAATTATTTCATTTGATTTCATTTATTGCCTTCTTATTTTTCCTTTTTTATTTTGGTAGTAGATAGCCTACAGAAACCTTTGAGTTTTGGCTGGTTTCTGCTCTTCAGGGCATACGCGGCAGGGAAGACTCCCTGGGGGGCCTCCCCTTCGCCCTTTGGCCTCCGTTTCAGCCGCTTTTGAGCGCTGCGAGGGGTTTTTTTCCCTGAGCGCTCAGAAAGCCGTTCCTTTCGGCTTAGCATTAACGGTTGGCTCTGTGAGGGAATTGTTCCCCTGAACGTTGGGAGCGTGTTCGATTAGGCCGTTGGTAGCTGGAGCGGCTTCCCCCGATCGACCACAGGCCTCTGCTCCCAGCTCGGAGCTTTGCCGCGGCATTGGGAATTCCCCCGCCGCTTCGCAACGATCTTTTCGGCTCGGGGTTTTCCTTTTTGCTGTGCGCTGAGGGGAATCCCCGAGTAACAGACGCTCGTCAAGTAGAAGGCCGGCGAAACGGAATTTACCCTCCTTGTGGTAACGAGGCTTTGGGGAAGAACAGGACCTTGTCGCTCGCTTAAATCGCAAGTTGGTGGTCTTATTCTGGAAGGGGAGCGAAGACTGGGTGGCAGAGACCCGTAGGTGCCCATATCCACCCCCCCCTTCCTTCACGGTCGCCATTGTGAGGGCCACGAGGCCTGCGGCCGCCATTTTGTCTAGTGCTGGGTGTGGCGCCATTTTGTGGAGGCCTTCACTCCAGCGGAGCCAGGGCCTATTAAGGCAATTTGTAGCCTGCTGTGTTGGGCTCTCAAGGGGGGTTCTGCAACATCCTGATCCTGTCTGGAACATTTTTGGAATAAGGGAGCTCTTTATTTCTTACCCTTGTTATAATTACTAACATTAATCCTAGTACTTCGTTGGGAGTTTTCATTCCACCTGTTCACATTAGCTCGCGGCGCTGTGCCTGCAGGGCCTAACAGGCAGATTTACTAATCTGTCTGGCTGTTTGCCAATTGTGGTTGTCTTAGGGCGCGGGAAGAGCTCCCTCCCGGACAACTTGATCTGCGTGTTTACCCCCATTGCAGGACTTCTTTCACTTAGAGGGTCCTGCTCACAATGGCAGATGGTGTGTCTCCTCAAACCTTGCAGGGTTCAGTTGCCCCGCCCGCACAGTCAAAGCGCAGATCTCCTGATGTAGGCGCGGGGGGAAAGAAGAAGGCCAAAACCAAACATCTATCCACAGAACCCTCCAAGGCTGCTGAGCGAGAGGCCTCGAGGAGACATCTGGCATTGGAGAAAGAATTCTCCAGAGCACAAAGACTCAGGTCCAGTGAGGCTGAAGTGGTTCCCCCTGCCTCTCTGGGCAATTCGCCATTTGAGATTCCGCCAGTACCTTCCGATCAAGCCCCTTTGGCTTGGTCTCCTCAAGGGGGAACTGAACAGGTCGGCCTCCCTTCTCCCCAGCCAGGCGTACCGATCCAACCTGCTGGCTTTTCAGTTCCAGTTACCTCTAACACCCCTCAGCCCACTGGGGCCTCTAACTCTGATGGTGCCCCCACAGACCAAACCTTCTGGGCTCACCAATTTAATTCATTTATGCAACAAGCCTTTACTCAATTTATTGCATCTTCCATGGCTCAGGGGTCTACCCAGACTCCATATGTTTCACCTCCAACCTTACCAGCTGGTCGCGCTGAGGGTCTACAGTCCACGGGCTCTGGGGTTTCGGAAACCTCGTCTCACCTTGGTGAGGCAGAGTCGGTTGACTTAGATGCTCCTGACCTGCCTATGTCTGAGGATGAAGAGGGAACTTCGGATTCGGCTCCATGGGCCGGTCTCTTCGATCCTTCTCTCTTTAAGTCCCTTTTGTTAAAGGCCTGTGCTACGGCCAATTTGGTCACAGAACAGGAGCCTGAACCCTTAACGTTGACTCCACAGGAGTCAAACCCCTTATTTGTGGTGAAGGTTGCGGAGGAAAAACACATTCCTTGTCCTGCAGTGTTCCATGACACGGTGGCGGAGCAATGGGCTTCACTAGCCATTTCCACTCACCCCAGCAGCACTGAGAAGAAACTCTTTAATGTTTCCCCTAAATTTTCTTCCCTCCTTGAGGTTCCTAAGGTAGACGCCCCGTTGACATCTTTATACTCCACGTCCACAGTCCCGGGAGACATGGCGGAGAACCTCAAGGCGGAAGACAAAAGGTTTGAGTTTTCTCTCCGCAGAACTCATCAGGCCTCTGCCTGGGCCATCAAGGCGGCGACTTCCTCATCCTTCTTTGCGAGGACCTCCATCATGTGGCTCCGTGAGTTACAGGCTTTACTTTCCCCTGATCAGGTGCGTGCGCAACAATACCTGGGGAAGCTGCTGGCTGCTGCGGAATACATGGCTGACGCATCCCTCCACGCGGTCAAGCACTCAGCAAGGTCTATAGCGGCCACGGTAGCGTCTCGCAGACTCTTGTGGCTTAAGCAGTGGAGGACAGATCTCAGGTCAAAGTGGCGTCTGTCTACGGATGCGTACAAGGGGGGTCAGCTATTTGGGGCGGTTTTAGAACCGCACCTTGTTGAGGGTAAGGACAAAAGAAAAACATTGGCTCACCCCTCCAAAAAGGTGGACAGGAGACCGCAACAGGAGTTTCGCAGGCAGTCCTTTCGGGCTGGAACTTCCTGGGACTGGCGCCAGCCCTTTCGAGCAGGGCAGCCCTGGGAGGGATCCAGAGGTTCCCGATCCTTTTCCCCCAGACAGGATCGGCAACAGGGCCGCCAGAACGCAGGAACCAGAGGACAATTCCAGTATAAACGCCCATTCCGGGGAACTGGAGGACGTCCTTTCAGGAAGTCCAAGTGACGCCATTGTGGTTCCTCCCATAGGCGGTCGATTGTCTCTGTTCACCGACGTTTGGGAGGCCACCACCACCGATGCTTGGGTACGAGAGACCATAAGGCTAGGACTAGCCTTAAAATTCCACTCCATTCCCCCAGACAGGTTCGTCCGGTGCCCAACTTGAAACACGCAAACAGGGCGGGACTAGTCTCACAGGCCATCTCCCACCTGTTAGAAATAAAGGCCATAGAGCCGGTTCCTCGGGAGCAAAGGGGAAAGGGGTTTTACTCCATCCTCTTTGTGGTCCCCAAGGCATCGGGAGGTTGGAGAGCCATCTTGGACCTGAAGGGACTGAACCATTTCATAGCCTACAGGCGATTCAAAATGCAGTCCCTCAGATCCATCCTGGCCAGTATCAGGAAGGGAGATTATCTCTCTTCCATAGATCTGACAGAGGCTTATCTTCATGTCCCAATCAGACCACACCACCGCCGGTTCCTCCGGTTTTGCCATGGGCACAGGCATTACCAGTACCGGGCTCTGCCCTTTGGACTCTCTTCTGCCCCTCGCGTGTTCACAAAGCTACTGGCGGTATTAGCAGCACATCTCAGGCTGATACCGGTAAGAGTACAGTGTTACCTGGACGACATCATCGTCCAGTCCAGATCATTCCGGTCAGCACAGCTGGACCTACAAGTCACAATTCAGACCCTGCAGAGACACGGCTTCTCCGTGAATTTCAAAAAAGGTCACACCATTCCGACCACTCGGATTCTACATTTGGGGGCGGTAATAGATTCGAACCTGTGCATGGTATATCTATCACAGGAACGCAAGGTCAGCATCAGGGCTTTAATTGGCAATATCCAGAAAAGCAAGTTGGTTCCACTAGTCCAGCTGTCCCAGTTATTGGGGAAAATGATCTCGTGCCTAGGTATAGTACCTTGGGCACGACTTCACTCCAGACACCTTCAGTGGTTCCTATTACCTTTCCAGAGGAAGAACATGAGTTCCTCCGTACGGAGAGTGAGGGTTCCTCATCACGTTCTGAGGTCACTACGCTGGTGGGCGTCGCCAGCCATTCACAAGGGTTCACTGTTCAAGGAGCCTCACAGACTCGTCCTGACAACGGACGCCAGCTTGTTCGGCTGGGGAGCACACATGCAGACTCACATGGCACAGGGACAGTGGAACCAATCCGATCTCACTCACAACATTAATTGGCTGGAGCTCAGGGCTGTACACCTGGCTCTACGCCAATTTGCCAACATAGTAGCGGGAAGACACGTCCTGGTGATGACGGACAATGTCGCAACCAAGGCCCATGTCAACAGGCAGGGGGGGACCAGATCCTGGACACTCATGCAGGAGGCTCTGTCCCTGGGCCTGTGGGCCGAATCCAATCTGGCATCCATTTGCGCAGAACACATCTCCGGGGAGGCGAATCGTCAAGCCGATTCTTTGAGCAGAGTATTGATAGACCACTCAGAGTGGCGCCTAGATCCTTCCCTTTTCAGGAGAATAGTGGAGAGGTTCGGACTCCCTCAAGTGGACCTGTTTGCCTCCTCGACAAACGCCCAACTACCCAGATTTTTCGCAAGGTTTCCATCAAGGGGGGCGGAGGGGACAGATGCACTTCGCAGTCCTTGGCCCAAGGGGCTCCTGTATGCATTCCCCTCTCTCCCTCTGATTCAGGCTGTCATCAGGAAGCTGCTATTGGAACAGGCGGAGTTGGTTCTGGTGGTTCCTCACTGGCCAAGGAGACCTTGGTTTGCAGACCTCGTGGATCTGTCGGTCTCTCCGCCATGGAAGATCCCACCAAATCTGGTCGCTCTCAGTCAGGGTCAGCTACAACATCCGGATCCGCAGTGGCTTCAGTTAGCCGCTTGGCACTTGAGCGGGAGAATTTAGCCAGGCAGTCATTTTCTCAGGACGTCATAGCGGTAATTCAGGCCTCTAGATGTCCTTCGACTAACAGAATTTATGACGCCACATGGAGGCATTTCTGCACTTGGTGCGCCTCCCGGAGTTTGGATCCGTTGGTAGTATCCATTCCTATCGTATTAGATTTCCTCTTAGAGGGCCTGAACAAAGGCCTGGCCTATAATACTATTCGTAGACAAATTGCTGCCTTGTCCTCAATTCTCACTTGTGAGAATCATGCACAACTGTCACATCACCCGACAGTCAGGGCTTTCCTTAAGGGAGCTGTCCACACTGCGCCTCCCGTAGTGCATAGGTACCCCACGTGGGATTTACCAAAAGTATTGCAGGTTCTCACGGGGCCACCATTTGAACCTATTAGGTCTTGTTCTTTGCATTTCCTTTCTTTGAAAGTCGCCTTCTTGATCGCCATTACTTCGGCAAGGCGTATCTCTGAGCTGGCTGCGCTTTCAGTCAGAGGTGACCTATGTACCTTTCTGGATGACAGGGTGGTCCTCCGGTTGGACCCATCCTTCATCCCGAAGGTCAATACTTGGTTTCACAGGTCTCAAGACCTGGTTCTCCCAAATTTTTGCCCTCGACCATCCCATCGCCTGGAAAGGCTGTGGCACACGTTGGATGTACGACGGGCCATGCATCATTATATAAAACGTACAGAACCTTTTTGCAGGACTGAGGCTCTGTTTGTGTCTTTCCATCCTTCTTCCAAGGGTCTGAAGGTATCATCTTCAACCATAGGAAGATGGATCAGGGCATGCATCTCTTATGCATACAAGTCTCAGTCTCTTCAGGTTCCGGCGAATGTCACAGCTCATTCCACACGTAGTGCAGCCACGACTGCGGCTTACTCTGCACAGGCTTCGGTGGAAGAGATTTGTCGGGCAGCCACCTGGTCTTCTCCCTCTTCCTTTATAAGACATTACAAACTTGATCAGTTTGCGGCAGCTGATGCGGCCTTTGGCAGGAGGGTCTTGCAGAGGGTGGTTGCGGCTCGCGATTCACAGACCTAGACTTCCCTCCCATTGGGGGACATGGGGGCTTGGGTATGTCCCATCGGTGGAGGCTNTAGGCTGTATTTTCAGGAGGAGTGTTGTGTCAGATCAAGTGGGCTTCGCCTCGTCGGTCAACAAACTGGGGAAGGACAGCCCAAGGAGGCGTGGCCAAAGTTTGATCTTAGTCTAATCTGAGCAAGGAGGCATTGATAACCCATCGGTGGAGGCTACATCTACATGCTGAGAAATGGCGTTCAGGTAAGACAACGCCCACTTTATGCTTTCCAGTCAAACATGCATCAGAGGCAAGCTGTTTGCAACTGCAGTCCCTCCTCTGCTCCTTGAGACCCTTTCAAATATAAACTTTGCATCATTTGGAGGGGAGAAACAAAATTGCCATTTTAATTTTAATTTCCCAAAACATTCTTCTCAGACAGGAAATATTTGAATATACTACTAACACTTAAAACATGTATAAAAATCATTTCAGAAAGATGAGATTAATTTCAGTATAAGCCTTAACAGCATTTCTCATGGATTAACAGAAGCAATGTCTTCATATTACAATATATGAAAATAAAATTATTATGTAGAATGTTTGGTTTTTATTCTATAGCTTATTTGGGACCATAGCTATTTAAAATTAATCTTATAGATATATGCATATGTTGACCTTAATTTTGCCACAACCCCCAGCATCTCATGAACAATATCACAGTAGTTGATAATCAGGGCATGCCAATAAATAATTAAAAAACTGTTTTTCAGTTACATAAAGTATTTGAGATATAGTTATATTGTTAACAATTTTCAGACATCTTACATTGGGCTAAGTTTCCTTTTCTGCTTACAGGAATGATTCCTTTACTTCACGGGTGTCAAACTCGCCATGTCACGTGATGTGTCGCGACGTATCGCGATTCTTTTTGCATTGCTGGCAATGGGGTGGGCGCGGTTTCGGTATGATGAAACTGGCCTGTGGGCCGGCAGTTTGACACCCCTGCCTTACTTAATTTCCTCACGCTTGCCAGTATAAAAAAGTTAGGTTACAAGAATGATTTAAAAGCTCTACTAGTTAAGCAGCAGCATCTGCAATCCAGTTGGCTATACATGACCTCTTGTAGTTTTGTGCCCAGAGCCCTCTTGAACTAAATAAGTATGCTTAAACAAATGAAAGATATTTTCATCCATAAACCACAGTTAGACATCAAATTCACTTAGATCTATTAATAAGGCATCAGCAGACGTCAAATGTTTCATGAAGTGTTGATGTTACAATACACGCAACAGAGTTAAGCTAAAGCCTTTAGATAGCTGAGGAAAGAGAAAAAGGAAAGCCCGGAGCAAGGTCCAGTTAGGAATCTGGTTTCAACTACACATGCAAAGTTCAATCCCTGTCAGACTGTGTTCCCAGGTTTCCTTCCATTTCTGCCTGGACACAGGCTGTTGGCTTGTAAAGGCACTGTGGAAAAATGTGAGATTTGGCTTGCTCAATATTTAACAACCTCTTTGCAGAAATCAAATAGAATCAACTAAATTACATGCCTGCTCTGAACATTTGAGTCTGTGTAAGATTAAAATGATCTCAATTCAAAATGTTTTATGCACTGCTCTTGAATTATCCCATGATTCCCTACAGCTTATTTATGATGATTATCTAGTAGTTCTGTCTCATGAACCTAAAAGCAACCATGTGTATTCTCCATTTCTCTACAACTATACATTCTCATCAAATCTTTCCCACCGGACATTACTTCATCTATCTTGTAAAGAATGTGATTGTGCAGTTTAGAGTTAAAGAGACCATTAGCCTACAGAGTCCACCTCCTCTTCTCACCGTAGTAATCCAGATTAAAACATCCATGACAAATGGCTATCTTGCCTCTGCCTGAAATTTATTTATTTATTTTTTTAAAAATTAAGGTGCCAAAGACCCTGGTTATATTTGCTGCAACTGACTAAAAAGGCAACACCTTGGAAATTTGTTAAAAAATTTCAGAGAAAATTAATATCCCAGTTCTATCCTGCTACATCTATAGTCTTATTATGAGAAAACATTAGCCCTATTACATTATCCATTGCAGTTCTCTGCAAAACACGAGGTCCTGGTTTTGAGTTTACCATCTCCATTCTTACATTTATTTCACCTCCAATATGTCAGAGGTCTATGTTATGGTTATGAGTTAAAATATATAGTTTTGTTGCACCAGTTTTATGCACCTGTTAATTCATGATGTATTCTGAGTAGCCTCTGCTCTTGTTTTATTAGCAGTGGCTAAGACGTTGAAAATTGGCTTCATGTGTAATGCAAGTCCTTCAAGGCCCTAACTTTAAAATCCACAAACCAGCTTTCTGTGTAACAACAATTCAATGATATGCATGAAAGGCTTAATACTTACCAAGGCATAGCAAATCAAGAAAATAAAATATTATAGCTGAACATTTCTAATGGACCAGTTTCATAGATGAGTAACTTAAATATGCTTGGAATTGCTAGCATTTCCAAGAAGTCTAGAAAATTTTAGAGAAAGGGCGGGAGGGAGGGAGGGAGGAAGGAAGGAAACAAAACACATTTTCTTCCATGTTCAGTTTCTAATATGTCAGTACATTGCATATTTTACCTTCATTATGATGCTTCATAATAAGGATGTCTGACCACTCATTTCCAAAGTAAACTGTTGTTTGCATAATTTAAGTTACTCTGTTACCATATTTTACCATTACTTCCTTGTTAAACAGACACACAAACTACTTTTTAGTCGTATTTCAGATCCTTCCATAATACTTATAGAGACATTATGAAAATCAAATGTTGTTTCTTTCCAATTCCCCAAACTTCCCTATCAACTATAGAAAACAATAGATGTAAGGTTTTTATTTTTATTTTTTTAAATAGCAAACCATCTTAAGATAGTTCTATCCCATGTTTTTAATCCCAAGGAGCAGAAAATTACCTAAGTGACAATGCCAGAAAGCACAGATTTATTACTTTTTTAATCCTTTGTTTGTGCTGCCAATGCATAAAAAAATAAAATTTTGCAATTTTGAGAAGAGAATAATGTACTTTTTTATTAAAATAGAAATGACACACTGCTGCATATCTAGCATGATTTAGTGTTTTTATTAGTTATAAGTGTTTTAATACCATACTAACTATTGTATCCTCCCTTAAGGCTGTGATTGTTCTCACATGCTAGAAACAAACTGATAATTCACAGGAAAAAATAAGTATTTCTTGGTTGCTTGTTAACAGCAGAATAGCAATCCGTCACCACAGGGTTACCACACTGGGCATCGTTATCTTTGGATCCTTATCAATTTCACTATATGGGTAAGTATTATTGCTATGCACCGCAACTCCTTTGGCGTTATTGCTTAATTTTAATTGTGATTGTAAAATGTGAAAAATGTGGATATTTAAACAACAATTAAACACCTGCTATACTTGTTATGCATTGGCATTTAAAGATATACTGAGCATTTAAAAATTGCTGATTCAGATATGATACAGAACAAAATAAGTAGGGAAAGAACTGTTTTGACACCCACGTTTGTATAAGGTAGTGGCTGTAGAAAAGTTTAATTGTGTCTAATATTTGCTCCCAACTTCTGCTGTAGACATTTCCAAAGGCACATGTTTACTACATGCTGTTTTTTAGATCAGCTTCAGATATGGTGCCAGTTTCCTATAGCTCCCAATAATCTTTCTCTCATCTGTGCTTGTCCCACTGACATAGTGTTAATGGAAAGCCTTGCACTGGGAAACACCTGCCCAGCATTAACAAGATGTTAATGGGGAAAACATTGGAAAGTCAAGTTACTGAGAAACAAAAAATGAATGAATTGTGGAGGAGGAGGAAATTTCAATTGATTCCCTGTCAAAAGTTCTTCAAGTTTGGAGTCCAAATTGATTTTAAAGGTGCAGAAACATTGTAATTAGTACATATAAAAGTCCTGTAAAATGTTATGGATGACAAGAGCTTACATACCAGAAATGCTTTGGCATGAAAAAGTCCCCAACAACTTTGGATGTTGCCTGTTGTTTTGGGGAAATATCAAAGCAATCTTTTCTATCTAAAGTTCTCCAGATGTACTGGGAGTTCAGATAGGTCCCTGAATTCTCAGCCAGGATGGCTAAAGGGTCATGCAAATGGGGATGATTGCTATAATGACTTACTATGCCCCAGAAGTGACCTGGCAGCATGTATTTCTGTAAGCTTGCTGACTCTATCAGTACACATGAAATTGCCTTAGATCATAACAGATTGTTCTTCAGGATTCAAGGAGCTCCTTATCCAAAGGGGAAGGAAAATAATATAATTTTATGCTGTCTGCAGAGTACTACTATCTGCCCACCACTGTCCACCTTATCTAAGATATGGTTTTGCTGATTCCACCTGTGGCAATAGTTTTTTCATTTCATAGGAATCGTGTTAACAAGGAGACCATAAAGACCTTCATAATAAAGTTATAGGCAATTGCATATTCTTATTGCCACAATGTATCTTTAAAAAGTCTGAATTATACCATCAAATGGCTGATGATAGAAGAAGTACAACTATTCTATGAAATGCTTCCTTATTTCTCAGTTTTAGCCAAGGGAGTCTGCTTATACTTCAGACATTATATCCCTGTTGTGTCTGTTTCTTCTGTAGTCTATCTGAAAATTAACAGTATTTGCTTTGACATCTTTCTCTGCACCATTTCCTTTGATTCTTCTAATTATCAGATCCTGTTCAGAATTCTTCATTTTGACATTTAGGAGCTTCTCCTAATTTTTTCCAGAGTGAATTTTAAGTTTGGATTACTCCAAAATGTTTCCTTTTCTAAATCCCCATTAAAATTTACTTGACAAGTAATTTTGACGCCAAGTTTATATAACACTGTTAAATATGTTAATATTATGGCTTCAACTGAAAATATATTAAATATATATTTAATTTATATTTCATATATATAAAGAACATATATTTTAAATACCTATCAGTTGTATCAAATATGAAGCTAGCTTCACCCAGAACCAAATTATAAAATCTGGTTGAGGGGCTAAGTCAATAAAAAAACTGAGGAAAATGGAGAGATCTCTAAAGGAATATCTGAATGTTTTTCTGTTATTTATGAAATTACATGACAGCTTACTAATAAAAATCACATACACATGCATTTATCTGACGATGAGAGTTTCATGTGTAGGGCTAAGAGATTACTTATTTTAGCCTTTCTAAGTAGTGGTGAAATAAAAAGAGCTAGGCTTCCATTATAGAGATGTATTAACTTTGAATAAAAAATAGGATCTTATTTTTTGAGTTTCTAGAGTTGTTGGCTAATGGAGTTTGATCCTTAAATCAAAATATAATATGGCTCTTTTACAGAACATATTGGAAAGTAAAAAAAAAATTCTTTCAAATATCATTAGTGTCTTGCATTATTTTGAAAACACCACATAAACAAGAGGGAACTGAGGGCATTTCCTAAATCTTCAGTATCACTGAAAGAGAAGATAAAAATTAGAATAAATAACTGGGCCATGATCAGATGCATCAATCCCCATAGGAAGGAAGGAAGGAAGGAAGGAAGGAAGGAAGGAAGGAAGGAAGGAAGGAAGGAAGGAAGGAAACGAAACAGTATTTTCTCTGCAGCATTTCCTTTGACTAAAAAGTTGCCTGACTGACAAAAATAAGGGCTTATCTAATCTACACAAAGGACTTATGGCTGGCATAAATGCTGCAAGTTCCCCTCCTCTCATTTTAATTTTCTCTGGTGTGGCAGGGGATGGTATAATCAGGAGAGATGCACTCAGACAATTTAAACATACATAGCAATTAGAATATAATAGATGCCTTAATTACCAAATTGATAGATTTTATACTGTTAATATTTGCTATCGCCATGTGTGTTGTGCATTTGTCAGTAAACAGCATGTATCTCTGAATCTGTGAGATATAAGCAATAATATGCTGACTTGCAAGGCAATATTAGAGATGCCATCTCTTGGGGGGTTAAACCTAGCTTTTGGTCTCAGGGGTGGTATATTGACTGATATGTGCCAAATGCTGATTGATATTGTGTTTGAATTAGTATGAGTCATTTAAAAATGAAAAGCAAAATATGAATTGATGTATGGATGTGGAAGCAAGGATGGCTGGCATGAACTGATATATGTGGAGGCATAGAATATAGTACTGGTGAAACTAATTTTAACTGATTCCCATTCTTTTCTTCATCTCCTGACTTTAATTTCTTCTGCTCATTATGTCTTACTCTTTTTCGGTACTTTCTTACCATTGCTTACCTTAAAGAGGAATGGAAAACCACGTCTGTGTTATTTACTTTGTACACCTTTATATTTGATGTGTGATATCTTTCCAATAAAAGGCAATTATGTAACCGTTCCAAACTTCAAATAAAATCTGTAAATTGGGTGAAATGAAACCTTTGAATATATATGGACCAAATCCATTAAAGTTCTGTTTTGGCTTGACATTTGGCTTGACGTAAGATGCGTTATGTAGGTATCCTAAACACTACAACACCCAAATGAAGAATCATGTAATATAAACACACATATTTTGCTCCTTTGTACTTGTGTTGCAATGCATAGGAGATGGAATTTGCATTGCCATATAAAGCACATTTTGACACTCCCTCCCACCAAATCTGACTATGGGTCATTACAGTTTAAGGACACAAATATAATTCTGAATTATAGATAAAAAAATTGAAACTTGTTATCTAGAAAGAACTATGGATTTATCAAGCATAACTTTTTTTATTGAAAAGCTAGAGCTCTATTAGAGGTTTTTTATCTATCATATTAAAGTATAATTTGTTTCCTCTCTGTATTATATGGTTATTATATCACAGATATAAGAGATGCATATGTCTATGCAATCACAGATACGATATTTTATTTGTAGAAATACAGAGATATTTTGGAATGAAAAAAGTGTTTATATATTGCATGCCATTACTATATTATAGTATTACTATGAGATTTTCTTTAAACAAGAAAATAAAATAAGACATAATATCACTGTTAATAATAAGGCTTGCAAAAGTTAAAGAAAATGTTTAGTATTGTATTGACTAGCACTTCTTAATAAAATTTATTGTATTCTCTTAAGTGGCTGAGAAAAAAATATATTTGTCTCCTGTTCCATCATGGCAGCTGCAACAATAGCAAATTCACTGAGAGATATTGCTTTCCTCCTATTTCATGCTGGGGGCAGCAAAGAGAAAGTTGACCTCTTTCTCTCCTCACACCTGATGCCCGGAATGCTGCTGTGACAATTTTCCAGAACTTCTGGCTCACATTATAATTCATAATGATTATATGAATTAAAGGTGTCTTGGGAAACTAACATTTTCCAGGGCTTCTGGCTCACACTAGTGCAGAAAGAGAGATACTCAATCTGCTTTCTTCTTTGCTGCCCCCAACACTGAATAGCTAGCACATGATGGAAAGCTGGAGGTCTTTGAAATGTATTAAAACTGGGCTGAAAACATAAAATATTATGATATTTATTTCATGTAGAAAGTAAGAATATGTACCATTATATGTATTTTGAAACAAGAAATTATGAAATTTAGTGCCATCAACAGATATGATGAAATAATTATTTCACCACTTTTGCTATGGGAACAAAGGAAGCTGCTTTGCTCTATGTAGCACAATATTATTGTCATGCACTATCAGATTCTCTCCAGGGGTTCAGGCTGGAATTTATTTCAGCCCTATTTAGAGACAGAATCTGGGACTTTATGTAAGCCAAGCATATGCTCTATCACTGAACTTGATGGCTCATTATTATTGTTCATTGTTCCTTTTAACAATCAAACAAATGATAGAAACATAACAAACCCTTTTCATGTACTTTTTATTTATCTTATGGCCTGGTTCCTCTAAACATTTAACATTACTAACAAATGATTAAATCCTGCTTTGTTAAGAGTTGTTTGTTACATAGCAGTTTCATGAAATGTAGAAGCGATGCAACATTGTAAAGATTGGACAGTGGTTTATAATGATTTTTGACCATGAATGTGAAACTATGGTTTGGTGAGCTGTTCCCAGTGTTTGTAAATTTACAGAATAAAGATTTTCTTTCATAGAACAAAATGTTGGCTTAAACACGTCTACAGCTAGGAAATCAAATGTGTTGCCAAATAAGGCTTTGAACAAAAATAGTGTGTGTCAATAAGGATTAGGATAGTCCCTAATCCCTATAAGACAGAAATGGAAAAGCTTCAAAATTATGGAATCTAATCTGTGCTCCTTATTGGACTTAATAAGTCAACCAATGTCTGCTAGAAAATAGGAAAGGACATAGATATAGATTCAAAATGCTAGTTACACAGCATGTGGTATCCAGAAGCCATTGGCTTAGTGGACTTGCACATACAAAATTATATCTGAGTTGATAAATATCAAGGCTGGATGAAGATCTACTTCAAGCATGGGAAAGTTAGTTGTGCATTTTAGCATGAAATCAGTGCTTAGTACTGTATCACATTAAAGAGAGAAACATTAATTATAGTATGCATTAATTAATTTTATTTTATTTTAAATGTATATACCACCCAACTTCTAATGGTTGAGTGCCTGCTTAAGGATCAGTGGAAACATTTCCACTTGTCTTGTAATACATTTATTCATCCTTAAAGTGCTCCATCAGGATCTTTTAAACTACATTACTTATTGTCTTTGGCAGAGCAAGATGTGACAACTAACAGTATAAGAATTCAGAGTATCTCAACACAGGGGTCAGTCATATCTAGGTTTATTTTTTTCTTTTTTCTGAATAATTCTTTCAAAAGAGATGAGTATTTTAATAATATTCTCATTCCATTTACCGTACTTAAGAAGTAGCCATAGAATATTTTCTTTCTTTTATTTTACCATCATTTTTCTAACAGTGTGAAGCCTCCTAAGTATCCAGCCTTAGTAAATCCCCAGGGACATCACCAAGGGGGAAGATTTCATGTGCGACTTTTTAACATTGCACTTCAGAGTGATAGAAAGGTAGTAACAGAAGGCAAGACAAAAAGAACTCGACTTTACACTACTTTCAACAATTAACACAAACACCACCAAAGAAAAATTCCAACTGATGTGGAAATGGTTTGCTATCTGAATAAATTCTTAAGCAGTTGGAGAATAAGATAGAAAAATAGAAATAGCCTTCACAAGAAAGTTTATTTTGGAACTTAGAGGCAAAGTTATCTCTCCTGACCTTGGTCTAGACATAAGATGTAGTGGTTCTATCCTGGTGCCTGTAGACTATTAGGATCTGAATAGGGAAGAACAGGGGCAGGTTTAATGCTAGTAAAATGGAGCAATTCTGGGGAGAGAAACCTCATGATTATAGGCATTTTTCATCTTTGATTCTGGACAGAATCACATTTCCTGATGTGGAATTGGTGAGCAACTCTGGCCAAAGGGGTGTTACATATTTGCAGCTGAGAGACTCTACTTAACAATCACTGTTGCCTCATTCACCCCTATTTGATTTCTGCAATTCATTTTACTTGAGGTTGCTCAGAAGTTTCCTTGGCTGCTACAACTGATCATGAAAGTAGCAATTGAATGGTGATGGGAATATTGCAGTTCTTCCAGTGTAGTGAAAAACTACATTGCTTACTGGGGTGTTTCCAAGTGTAATTCCAGAGGCTAGTTTATATGGGGGAAGTGGCAGTACGTGAGATTCAGCCAATGTCCTTATTTATGCTAGGCCCATTTTATTTCTAGGATTGGGAATTTGCCCTATAGGCTCCTTAAACAAAAATGTCACAAGCTATGAAATGTAAGGAAACACCAAGATTGTTGAAGAAGGCAACAGGAAAGAAAGGTTTTGAACAAATGGTTTTATATGAAACAAGGCAGTATAACATCACTTCTTCAGACTTTTGGAAGGCAAGTATGCTGAAAGCCAACCCAGATAAAAGCAGACACAAAGACATCCTGAGAATTTCTGTGGATGAGATAGGATCACCCTAGACCACGGGTGTCAAACTGGCCATGTCAAGTGACGAGTCGCGATGTATCGCAACTCTTTTTGCATTGCTGGCAATGGCGCAGCTTCGATATGATGAAACCGGCCTGTGGCTGGTAGTTTGACACCCCTGCCCTAGACTATTATTTTAACCACTGAATGCTGACTAACATTGCACTGGGAAGAGTAGAAAAAGTACATCAGTGGAAAGGCTTGAAATCATTATCTGCTCCCAGTTTTATATCCCGTACTGCTTTTAGAATCAACTTTTATCATAATACTGGTAGCTATGAATTGCTACTATGTTTTATTTGGAGGGAGCAAGAGATGAATCTAGACACCTCCAGAAAACTATAGGTAAGTTTTTCATGCAATTATACTGCACTTTAACATTCTGCCCCAATCTGAAGCTTTAAGCAAATAAAGTAAGTCTCATTTGGATAAATAGATCTGCTAGCATCCTAACATGTTTGCCTCTTAATTGATTGAAGGATTTCATTTTTTTCATAGAAAGCTATTGTTTGCACTTTAGAAGAACAACAAAATATATCATTAAATATACAGCCTAAAATTCTCTTTGTGGGTGGTCCCTTCTTCCTTTGTGACTCTGTAATTTTTACATAAGTTGTACTGGCAAGTTCTTTCTCTTGATGTCTTTTTTTTTCAATTTCAAAAAAATGTTTTGTTCAGATTCCATTCAATTCAAAATATTATTACCATTGCAAACAAGGAAAATGTGTTTATCAGAAGCTGCAAACTCCTTTAGGGCCTCATAGGATTAATCACGGTTATAAAGTTTTATTAAACAGAATTTTTGTTTAATGACGAGCTCCACCAGTCCTTCCCATTCCAAACCAATCCTGTCCTAAGGGTGTATCTAGTACAGCAGATTGTTTTCAACAGTCTCTCAAGACAATCCCCATTACTTTGTCATGCACAGAGATATTTTTCTTCCTGGATAATTTGAACTTAAAAATCACATCTGTTTCATACTTTATTTATTTGTAATTTAAATCCTTAAATTGAATCTTTCATTACTAACATCTGGGCTTGAAATGCAGCCCACTTGAAAAAAAAATCAAATTTTATTTTATTTGTCATCAGATTCTTCCCTTTCACTTGGTAGCATTGGTACACACATTCCTTGGCCAGAGGGAAAACAGTCGGGTATCTTAAAGCTGTGATGTCGAATCACGTGTATTATGGCTCACTTGAACATCCCTGAAGTGTTTGGCAATTTGCCCAGAATTAGACTGAATGCAAGTAATAAGCTGTAGAAATTCCACAATATTGACAATTAGATATCTCTATACAGCAGCAGCTGTGTATTGTTCTCATGGTATATTCCTCCCGAAGTATATCCTAGAAAGAAGGAGATAAAAAAAAGAAGAAAGAAAGAAATCCTGGCAGAAGGTTGTAGGCAGCAGAAAGGTAATATATATTGTAAAGAATATTGCAAATTCAGATTAATAGGGATGTTTCTATTAGTCCTATTTTCTATAGTGGCAACCATGGCTGAAGAAAATGCTAGAGAATTGTGCATTTATAGCAGCACATCTGTACAGGGTAATTATTATATTTTTAGCATTTTCAGAGGAAGATACCTAGTTCTGATTTTATTAATGCGGAAGTTAGAAATTTTTAATCTAGAGTGCCTTCAAATGCTCATCTGTTAAAGATGATTTTCCATGCTTTCTGAAATTGGTTTGCAAAATATTAGAAATCCTTAGCTCCTTTTATAAATATAGGTCTGAGAAATAAAAGTGAGAAATGTTCCGTTTTTCACCTATTCTTAAACTAACCCAGCTTGTGTAAATAAATTTTAAAAGCTGCCATTTATTCAGTCCCTTTGGTTTAAAGCTTTTTCCCAGCTCCTTCCACTGAAAAGGAATTAATTGAGCTTATATTTTGCTCACAAAGCACAGCAGCTCACATTGAAAACATTCTAATACTATTTTTTAAAATAACATTTACTCAAGTTTGTGTTATGAACTATTAGGCTATGATGCTTAGCTCAGTGTATATAAAGAAGATACTTTTTCGTCTTAATATCCAGTATGTCAAAGTTTGGTTGGTTTCATCTATTTATATTATATGAGAAATGATAATTTTATTATCAAGTATGCTGCAATTTTTTTTCTGCAGTTAGCATAAAGCGGAAACAACAATGAGATGTCAAGTTTTATATTGCAGATGCTAATTTATCAAGCTAATTACTAACAAAACGCAGCTAAAATGCTGATAATCATGAGACTGATTAATTCAGCAACACAGATATTGGTGAGTATTTAAAGGTTATGAATAGCCATATGGATTCCTTGTCTCTTTCTGTATTTGCTATGCCATTAATACACTCTCTATTGTGCAGTCTGTGCAAATTTTTTACAAATGGTATAATGGTGAGCCATGTGTTTGAGAAATAATTGGAGTCAGTGAGGTTGCCGCTACACATCAATGAAGAGAATGCTACTTTTAGAGACAAGTCATTATATCAAACATTGAAAGAAATGTTTGAAAATGTTGTAAATATTATCTTACCAATCTTTTCCCCTTCCTGCTCCAGCAGTAAACATTTTCCAGTTCAATTTAAGACTTATTTCCACATTCCCACTTTTTGTAATACTCCAAATGGTTATGGCCATACAATCATCCAGCGTCATTCATGCAATTTTATTGGGCGTTCAGATATTGCTCTTTTCAATTTATAATTCTCTCAGATTCCTCTATCTCTTCTTTCACCTCCTCCTGCAAACAGCCTGTACTCAGCAACACTGAAAAGAAACACTTGTAGTTTAGAGTTCAGGATTTGCTTAGAATAGGAATCTACCACTGATATTTTTTTGTTATTTTAATTGCAAAAGCCTTTTTAAAAGAACTAAAATGGTACTTTAAATTCATTTTTCTCTGAATGAAGGAAAATAATAAATTATGGAATGTCTAATGGTACAATCATTGCACTGGTGCAGATTTTTATTTCCCTAAAAGAGATAAAAATCCCCCATCCGCTTTGCTGAGGGAAATAATTGTTATATTCTATCTAGGAGAATATAGGCAGCCATCATCTTCTCTATATGCCTTTCCGTGTAAGCTTGTGCTGAGCTAGAATTGTATTCTGGTTCGGAGATGAAAACTCGAGGAAAATCTGTCATTTCTGGTCAAGCGAGGGACACAGGGAACAAGGAAGAAAAGACTAGTTCTTTTGCTTTTTCAACTCAGATTGCAACGTTGCCCTGTGGAAGTGAGGCTGCTGAGTCAGTCCTAATGAGGCCAGATCATGATGTGTTATTTCTCTGAACTAAAGACAAGGCTCAGATTGTATGAAATTGCATCACTAGGGTCCTTGTATTGCCAGCAACATAATAGTGAGGTCCCCACAGTGCCGAATGTATTCCAATAAAAGAGGTTAAAAAGCCAGGACATTAATTGACTCTGGTGCCAAGTCCCTTTTGTAACCTGTGTTATCAGCAGAAGTACAAGTGGGGCATGCTAAAGAATATCATTATGAAACAGATTTCCTGTGAGAGAAATTCAGCAGCCCAGGTAACTCTCCTGGTTGTAATGAACAGGCTGCCCTGTTTATGAACTCAGCTATAGATGTTCTTCCTTTCATCTTTCTCTGGGCTGTAAAGAAAAGAGCAGGGAGGGGGGCAGCTTTTTATGGGGAGCAGGAATATCTCTGTGCAGGCTCTCCAAGGGTTAATGTGCAGTTTACTATTGAATAACACAAAATGAGCTGTAAATAATGTAATGATATGTATTGTTAAACGACATATACTGTACCAGGTGCAAGTACTCCCACTCCTCACTTAGATATAATCTGGGGCAGTCAACAATCACAGATGTATTTTAACAAAGAAAGAGAGAAACAGAGAGAAAGGGGAGAGACTGACTGACAGATAGAGAGGAAAAGTAGGAAGAGGAAGAGGATGGTAGGAAATGAACAAGAGAGGAAAAATAAGAAAAATATGTAATGCAATTTAATTAAGGCAAGGAACAGGTAAAACTTGGCCTGTTTTCTGCACGATACCTTCAGCTATGCTTCAGGAAAAAATTAACAGCGTTTGACTTGTTTTTGGAACACGCATGAGCCAAACACGTGTGAAATACCTTGACAGGTCTTTTGTATAACCACAAGAAAACTGATAATCCTAAATCAATTACATAGGGAAAAATATGAATCTTTGAATACTGGTAATTATAATGGTTATCTTTCACCATTGTAGCACCTGCAAATGATGCATCGTGTATATATAACAATGATTCAAAAAGCCCCTAATTAACTGTTTATTTTTTCCCCTTGTTTGCTGGCTGTAAGCAGTGTGCATTAATTGACAATTTATACATCTATTTTCCTACAAAATATTTTCCATTACCTTAAAGAGCCTGAAAATCACACACCTCTGAATCTCTTTCCTTCCTTCCTTCCTTCCTTCCTTCCTTCCTTCCTTCCTTCCTTCCTTCCTTCCTTCCTTCCTTCCTTCCTTCCTTCCTTCCTTCCTTCCTTCCTTCCTTCCTTCCTTCCTTCCTTCAGAGAGGTTTTTTTTTAATTGAATTCAGTAGATGGAAAAAAAGGGGTGGAAAATTCTGGGCTGATCCTACCTAGAAGAGAAAACCATAGTCTTTTCTGTGATTCACTGACATGGCTCTTTCCTAATTGTGCCAGTCAGAATTCCTACCTAACCTGACCAAATGTGAAAACAGCAATTCTGGGAGATCTCCAGTCACGGCTTCTAATACTAACAGATTACTCTAGGCTATTCGTGGACCAAGATTAGCTTGAACCCCACTGAAATAAAATCTTTTGTTCTACACTGTAAGCTAGGTAGAATGAAACAAATGCAAGGAAAGCTGTATTAGCCTAATTCGCACAAAAATGGGATTGGTGATTATCCAGTTATTTGTTCAGGAAAAGGCAGCTTTATCAGGTTCTAGATGGAGACTGAAAAAAATAAAGCTTTATTTTGTTGTTTTTGACAACCATTCCTGGGATTTTTAATGTAATAGACACAAGAAATGGCTTAAAATGTTTGTAATATGGAATATAAATATAGGTATGTATTGTATGTGTGTGTTTGTTTGTTTATTTATTTATTTATTTCCAGCCTCTGAAATCCATCAATTAGGGATTTTAAACAGAAGTATCCCCCCCCCCTTTTTTTTAGTGCAGTTGTTGTGTGGCTGTTCCAAAGGCAGTGAGACAGAACCGGCAAAATTCCTGTGATTGGTATGAAGGCACAACAGCACCAGACACAACGACACAAATGCAAGATGGCTGAGGCCACCATCTGCAGGACATCAAAGTCTGCTGCCTGATGGCAAATGGGCTGCCAAAGCTTCTAAAGGCTTTGGCGCTGGACTGTCAATCGGATGCAAACTGTCCATCTGCTGCATGGCACAAGTGACAGCTGAATCTTTTGCGGTCCGTAAGATGAACTGGACCCCAAGCCAATTCATCCCTGTTCCTAATCACACAAGGTTTGTTCAACCAATATCATTAGCCAGATACACGAGATACAGTATGTGGCTTTTCATTTTGCCTGGTACGTGACGTGATAAAAACCAGCACTGGGGGTGGGCTGTGAAACCAAAAGGGACATGCTGCTGTTACTGCTGAGAAAGCATATTGGCAATGTTTAAAACATATTGGGGGCATAGCAATAGTCTAAAACCCCCAATATGGATTAGGACAGCTGACCAGATGTCTTGAGTGACATTTTTTAATGAGATTCAAGTATGTCCCCATAGTGCATAAATGTAAACTATACATCTGTATGCTTTTTGCCCACTGGATATAGGACATGTAGATATTTGAGTCTAGCTGATCATTACAATATACAATCAGAAAACAATTTGTGGCCTTTCTTCAAAATAAGATAGACTCTTTCAATGCAAGTTCTGCATTTGTCAAAGCAGTAAATCAGGTTCGTCGGTTAAGGAATACCTATGACTTTCATAGTGCAGAATGAAAGTATAAATTCCTTCCGAGATAATCTCTTGAAGTTCTAAAAGACACACACCATCATAAGAGAGTATGTACTGTCAATATATACTTGCATATATATGTATAAAAGGAAATAAACTGATGTTTAAGGATTTCTTCTCTGATGTAAAGATAATCCTCAAGACAAAAGCAGTTCTGGAAATATGCATGTTTATACCTGAATTCCTGCATTAGAAAACTCATTACTTAAACACATACTATTTATATTTTCTACTGCTAGCAAGATATGTATTCTTTGTATAAGTAGTTTCTAATTTTATGTTTTACAGTTCTTTCTCATATGAAAGTTTCAGATGGAAGAAAACAAATATTTGTTTATTTGTCCACTCAAAGTAACTTTTATTCTTTGCTCTTTGAACTCTGTTGTTTGTTTGCAGACATTTCATTACTTAACTAGGTAACATCATTGATGTTAGCAAGTGTGAGGTTTATTCCCTGTTTATATGTAGTAACTTACCCTGCCAGTGTTGGTGGGGTGTAATTTTCTCCTTGGTAGTTTCTTGATTAAGGTATTGTTTTTTGTTTGATTGTTTGTATGTATTAATCCCTACTTATCTAGGTGTAGGCTGCTAGAGAGAATGTGTTCTGGTCTTTTTGGTTTGCTTCTTAACTTTTTCTTATCTCTTTGGTTTATTTCTATATGACTTTTGTGAATATAGTTTATTTTTATATGACTATTGATGTCTTTTGCTTTTGTTTTCTTTTGGACTGTGGTATGATTGCCTGCCTTTTCTTAGGTCTCTGTGGCAAATTGTGAAAATGTTGCTTCTAAGGCATCACTATAGCACACAAACTAACTAAAGCCATCCAAGTAAACCAAAAGATCCAATAGCCCAAGAAGAAGAAAAATCAGTGTAAGAACTATAACATCTGCAATGTAGGACTGACAGGCAGACAATAGCAACTAGCTGTCACAAGACACAATGAAAACTCAATCTCACAACACATGGACAAACTTAACCATAGTCCAACTGGAAAACTATGACCATCCCTAGACAAAGCTAAATCCAAAACCACTAATTTTGCTAAGGAATTCCTGGAAGCCAGGTAATTTGAAAATAGAAAAAATGCACATATATACACACCATTCAAAGGACACAATAAAAAAATAGGAAGGAAACAAAAAGATAAGGACACATCCTCTTCAGGAGCTAGAAGCCAGACACCTAGATAAACAATCAAGCAGAAAAAAATCTTACTCAAGGAGGTACCAAGTAGAAAACCACAACTCCACCAAATCTGGCAAGGCAGGCTACTGTATATAAACAGCAATCAAACTCTACATTCACTTGCACTGATGTTGTTACCTAGTTAGGTGTGAAATACTTGCAAGCAAATAACCAATCTCAAAAAGAACCAAGAATGCCATAGTTCAACCCTGAGTTACATATATTCTCTTCCATTGAAATTGTTGTCCTCACCTTTCTTACTCAGAAATTAGCTGTCAGATTTCTGACAGACAGAGACAAATAAAGCAGAACTCTGAGGGTTGGAAATTCCTCAAAGAACATGTTTATTAGTTACAAAGTATCGGCACATCAAAAGTGAAACCAAATCTGAAGACATATGTAACAATTCCCCAATACAAAGTTAAGAAATTCCATCTCTAAAGCTATGCAAGCAACTATGTTCCCCAGTACATCTTCTTGGCGGGCTTTGTATGAAACTCCCAGCCAGCAGTCACAGGAGCAGCCGATGACCTTGGTTTCCACAGGGCAAAATATTATTTTGACTAGCGAAGGACCTGGCAATCCCCTCTCCCCCCTTCAATATGTCAACTGAAAATGAATAGGGAAAATGGCCACAGCCATGCTCATTTTTAAAGTTGACATTAGCTCTATGTAAAAATAAACAAATATTCTATATGTAAAAAAGATAATGGTAAATAATTAATACATAGAGCTAGAACAGCACTCGTAGTCATTCACTCTGAAATATTTCTGATTTGTCCCTAAGTTTGTGTTGCATTCTTCCCTTTCTTAGCAAATGTGTAAATGTATGCCTAAAACTGTTGTAACTGCTTGCTTTGATGCACTTATTTCCTTTTATAATCCCCCACCCTTATTTTGTCAGTTTGACTGTACACACAAAAACAGTATGTTGCCTCAGTCAGTTGCTGCTACAATAACAATTTTACATTTGCTCTTAGCAACAATTTCGTCCAGCAAACAAAGATGCATTTCCATTGGTGTTGGTCTGCTGGTTGGATACATTCTATGAATGTTTATGGAAAGAGATGTCTTGTATAACAAATTGATATAAAATTTATTCTGTACTATGATAAACATTCTCCAGAACACAAGTTTAGATTTGAAATGCCAGTTTCCTATAAACAGATGTTTAACATTGCAATCCTACAGATGCCTATTTAGGAACAAAACACATTGAATAAATAAAATTTACTCTCATATAAATGTAAATTAGCAAATATGAACAGAATTAAGGTAGAATAGCATTTTAGGTAGATTTTTTTAATGGGTTCAACTATTTATGTTGCAAAATTCCAGATGACCACAAGGTGACAGTAAAACATTTGAGTTTTCTGTTTTTCTTTGCTATCATCTAATGGCTGACCACATTTTTGCAACCCAGAAATGATAGCCATAATTAATTAAAATAGAATTGTGCTTGCGCATATGGAAATGGAATCATGAGATGTGAGGTCTTCAGGTAAATTAAACAAAAAGTCTATAATTCTGTTACTGGTTTTGTGATGCTAATCAGGAGGATGTAATTTACATAATAAAACATTTTCTATATGTTATATTAGAATTCTGAAATTCATGTATTTTAAAGTTACGAAGGTGAAAAAGTAATAATCCATATACTGTGATCCTTGTTTATTAATATATCTACTTAACAAATTACTCTTTCTTTTACGATAAAAGGACTAAATTTAGTTGATTTACAGGTATGCATATACTTCACATATAAAATGCATCATTTTTTAAAACAAGACTTTTTAAAAATATCTATTATCTTACAGTCTGCAGGTGTTGCAAATCAGCAATATCAGAAACTGAAAATTCGAGTATATTTCCAGCTTATTGTGACAAGCCATATATATTATATGTAGCTCAGAATCCAGATTTCTGCAAGGACAAATTTCCTCCTAGTGTACTTTACACACTAATATTTAAAAATAATAATAAAAAAATTATTTCAAAGCCTTTCGAGGCTCACATTCCATATTATTTCCTTAAAAACAATCATTGATGGGCATGAGATTTCCAACTAAAATTTTTTGCCGTCCAATCACTTTGTGGACCTTTAAAAAAATAATTGTCAGTTCATTTAGAGCATGGATATAAGAGTCAATGGATTGTATGAGACATATTCATTTCTTTTTGACGTTCCTGTATTTTCCTATAGTATTATGAAAATTGCAATCCAATTATTGCTGAGACGTATCTCAATGCATTCAGACAATAAAGCCAATCATTTAAAGGCATCCCGGCATCCTTGTATTCAGAAACTAGTTCTTAGTCATGGGACAAATACATACTTTCTGTTTCCCCTTTCCCCAATAAGGGCCACTTACCATTTTCTGAGAACAGCTAGTCCATGTTAATGACTATTTGTTTGGTGACTTTTTGAAACTAGTATGGCACTGAGCAGGAGACATATAACTGTTTCTTGTATGGGCACTGCAGCATCCTTCCTGTTATGTGACCATGATGTAGGTGCTTCGCAATTGGCTTGCAATCATTATGGTTGAGCATTCTGGGTCATGTGATTGTCATTTGCAGCCTTCACTTGTGGTTTCCAAAAAGTAAAGTCAGTGGGAAATCTGGCAGAAGGAAGAAAGGAAGGAAGGAAAGGAAGGGAGAGAGGAAGGAAGGAAGGAAGGAAGGAAGGAAGGAAGGAGAGACTAACTAATATCACAGGAAAAAACCCTGAGCTAAGGGTTTGAGACTATTCAATATAGATTAAACAGATATCAGGATTTCTTATCACCATCAATAACAACTTTGTGAATGGTCATTGTTTAATGGTCAATATTTTTTTCCATTAAATTTTATTAAGTTTCAATAAAATATTGAACCCAAAAAAGTATTTGAAAAAGAAAAGACAAAAGAGGGGAAAATTAGGAATGCTGAAAAGGAAGAAAATAGAAAAGAGTAACTTTCAACTTTTTTTGGTACAGATACAAATATAAAATACATTAACTTCTTACTCTAAAATTAACAATAATATATAATATTTCTATAATCATAAACAGTTCAAATCTTCAATTCCCAAAATTAAAATTTCATTTCTTTCAGTTTCAAGTTACAAAAGGAAGTAGATTTGTTCTTGATGCAGACAGGGCAGCATAATGACCAATAATTTGAAATGAAAAGGTGATATATTCAGAATGAAGTTTAGGAAGAATTTCCTGATGATAATAGTTGTTAAGCAATGGAAAGATTCACTTAGATCAGAGTTCTCCAATGTTTCTGGCTTTGTGGACCCATGGAGGGGAGGAGAGGGGATGGTCCTGCATGAGCGGCTGGCAAGCGCACACACACAGCTCCATTTGCGCAAGTGAACATGTGTGTGTGCATGCACACTCACTAGCCTTTTCTGTGGCCTGGCTGCAATCCCCTCACAGCCCACTAGAGCGCCATGGTCCATAGGTTGGAGACTCCTGACTTAGATCAGTATTTTTCCTT
Source organism: Protobothrops mucrosquamatus (assembly GCF_001527695.2). Classification (NCBI taxonomy): domain Eukaryota; kingdom Metazoa; phylum Chordata; class Lepidosauria; order Squamata; family Viperidae; genus Protobothrops; species Protobothrops mucrosquamatus. The sequence goes on along the minus strand of NW_015386403.1, from coordinate 1,311,362 downwards.
GTCTCCTGGGAAGTTTTCAAATGGACCAGAATTCTTGCATAAAGCAGAAGTTGAATTATATGCTCCATAATATACCTTTGAACTCATACATTCTATGCCATGAAAATGGTCATGCAACAGAGTAATACCCCATCCAGACATTTATATACATTGTTAGATTAATAATTAGGGACTCTAACGATTGCAAAGCAGTCTACATTTTTCAGTCAGCTAATGTATTTCGTTATTGATTTTAAAAATAAAAAAAGGAAATAAAAGGTGTGAAGTGAGTAAATGAAAAGGCAAACTTTCAATTCTTGCAACCAGCTTGAAGAAAAAAAAAATCAGGTGTAGTGAAGCCAAAGGGAGCTATTCTCTCAGAGTCAATGGGATGGTCTCGAGCGCGCACACACACACACACACAGTTCTCCCTCTGCTTCAGGCTGTTATAATGATTGCAATTATACCACACTTGAGGGAGATGATCTATTTTAGTCAAGTAGGACACAAACATCCCCATTTTGCAGATGCAACAGTGATGTTGAAATAAAATTCCATGCAGGGAGCTCACATTATTTTATTTGACTGGATGTATCTTCAGAAGACCCTATTTGTCAGCTTCATTATAGTTGTTACTTGAAATGCTTTTATAATAGTATTCTGTTTTCCGTTCTATATTAGTTAAATTAGTTATGCATGGCAGAAATGGATTGTGCCTTCACTGATTATGACCATTTAATATGTAGTCTTTTTTCCTGTACAATCCAAAAAATGTAACATTTCATTTTTACTTCTAGCACTGAGTGCAATGTTATCCAGGAAATTATGCATCTGTCCTATGTAAAAACATAAAATAAAATAAACATCTACTTGGAATACACATAGTCTGTAGTTCAGAAGCTTTCATATTATTAAGTCAATTCACATTATTTTTTTCTTTCAACACTAAATGGTTACACATTGTAAGTCCAGAGAATAATGCTAGCTGCATGCTTCTTCAGGAAATGATATATACACAAACCATTAAAAAGCCCAACCTATAGCATTTTGCGTGGGTGAAAATCTCCCTTTCTCACTTAACAGCTAATAGAAATGAAAGAACAGGATGCCTTTATAGCAATCTTGAAGGGAGATCTATCATTAGAGTTGAGTGAGCCTTCAAAGCACACCTTAAGAAGAAATAAACAAACACACTATTTTGAACTTTTAAGGCATCTAGGCCTTTTCACTAGCACCAGGACTGTGATTACCAAGTGGGAAATAATTATTAATCTTAACAGAACACTTTTCGGCTTGCAAGTGCTTATCAGTTCTCCACACACAATTCATTCTAAGAAGCAAACTACTGGAATGAAAAGGAGGCCTATGATAGCATAGGGATCTAAGAGAGGAAGAAGTGGGGTTGGAACAAACTGATCTGGTGTTTAAATAGGTTGGTTTTCTTCGTACAGGAAGCAAAAGGGGGGGAGGGGAGAACAAAAGTACAAATGAGAAATGGGGAGGAAAGTGGCTAAATGCCTAAATATGGTAGCAGAAAAACAGCTTTTCTGTACAGAGAGACTCCAAAGAAACCACATCATCAGGATTCATATATCATACTATTTCATGATGTATTCTGTTTGCTCTGGATCAGCTATTGTGTCCATCTTTTTTATTGCTTGAATTCATCCAATTGTGATTCATTTAATAAACCCTGTCTAAAAATACAATCCTTAGAAAGATGTATGAACTCAGCCCCCAGGATTAATCTTGCAAAGTCCCAACATACATGTCCAAGATGAGGGTACAATCTAATATAAAAACTATGGATATGTTAGATTACTACTTCTAAAATAATAGAAAGTTAACTGAGACTAAGACTTGTTTTTAAATAATTACATATAAGATTGCACAGATAATCACTAACAATAGTAAAGAAAAATAACTTAAAGCCCAATATTGGGGGGCGAGAGAAGAGTAATGTGATACCACAACTAAAAGGTTCAGTATTTTGAGGATGTTAGGGCAGATAGTATACCCACAATGAGAATGGGTTATAATGTATTTATTAAAGTGTAGATGCTGGATCCTTGGTGGGGCTCAGAGTTGCCTGGGATCATGTCTCATTTTATACCTTCTCCTAGAATGATGCAGTCAGCATCCCTTTGCTAAAATAACAGGCTTGTTAATTACAAGAAAGGTATCCCATGCTTATTTTTGCTAACCTGTCTTGTGAAACCAGTGTTTTTCAAATTTGGCAACCTTATTATGTGTGAACTCCAACGCCCAGAATTCACCAGCCAGCAAGTTGACTGGAGAATTGTGGGTTTTGAAATCCACACATCTTAAAGTTGCCAAGTCTGAAAAACTCTGTGCTAAACAGTATTTGTCCACTGATGTTCCTTTTGTTTTATTTCTTTTATTAAATTACCACCCTGCCTTTTGTCAGGGAATAGAAGGAGGAATATTTAGCTTTCCTCCTTCAGAGTTCTTCCACAAGGAAGTTATGAGGTTGGGTTGAGAAGAACAAATGACCAAAAGTCATCCAATCAGCTATTAAGAAGAAAGCACTGTTCTGCTCAAATTATTCCCTAATGAAGTTAGAACCTGAATGTAAAAATGCTGCAGCCCTCCATATATCTTCCTTTTTCCCATCTTGCCATATTCCTTGTAAGAAGAATTTGTATCTGCACCATGATTCAAAAAGGTGGTTTATCAATTATGGTTTATGGAATAGATCAGGGGTCCCAACCCCTGGTCCATGGACCAGTTGGTAAGACATCTAGGTGATAAGTAGCTTCCCATGGATATCACCAGTTCATGAGGAACTTAAGTTACTCTATTTCAGGGGTCAGCAACCTTAAACACTTGGACCTGTTTCCCAGAGAAAAGAAAACACTGGGAGCCACAAAACGTGCGCATGCGCGCGATGGGGGAAACTTGATTGAAGAGTTTAATTAAAAAGAAATAGAGGCCGCTGTGTATGAGTTCTCTCTCTCTCTCTCTCTTCCTCCCTCCCTTCCTCTCTTTGTCTCCCTTTCTCTCTCCCCCTTCTCTTTCCCTCTCTCCCTTTCTTCCTCCCTCTCTTTGTCTCCCTCTCTCTCTCCCCCTCTCTTTCCCTCTCTCCGATCTTCTGCTCATCTGGCAAGCTGGCTTCACGCTGTTCTCCAACAAGCTGACACACATTCTTATTGGGCTGGCTCTCTCCTGCCCTTGGTCTGCCAGTGCTCTTCCCCCACTCAGTGAGAGAGAGAGAGAGAGAGAGAAAGAGGTAGAGCTGCTGCTGCTTCCTGCTTCCTGCTGAGACACAGCAAAGGGAGGAGCCCCGTCCAAAAAGCTTGTCAGCGTGAGGCCACTCTCTTTTTTACACACACACACACACACACACACACACACACTGTCAAGCCCCTGGGCTCAACACGAACCAGTGGGGGGAAGGAACGGAGCAGCCAGCAGCCACTGACATCCGACCCACAGCCAACCCCTGTGTGCCACCCGAATCCCGAAGACCAGATGGGCCAGCTGGGTGTCAGAGAGGCTGCCTCTCACCGCGGCCGCCTCTCCCTTGTTACCGGACACCGGGGAATCCCGAAGGGCAGCTGGGCATTGGAGACGGGGCAGCTGGGCATCAGGGAGGCCGCTTCTCACCACGGCCGCCTCTCCCGTGTTGCCAGCCGCCGGGGCGGAGGTCGGCTATGACGCCTAACTGCTGGGAATGGGGGACATCATCTGATGCTGTCGGACGCGCTGCCGGCGGTCAGGGAGGACGCCGGCTGCCGCATGAAGCTACTGAACCCCAGAGGGGCCGCCTGATGCCTTCATGTACTGCGGAGCTACACCGGCGGTTGGGGGGAAGAAAACCGATTGCCGGGTGTGGCAGCTGGACAGTAACTGGCTGCCGGATAGGACAGCTGGTCCTATGGAGGCCATGTGGCTGCACTGATGCATCCGGGGCGGTGGCAGAAATTGAGCTGCGGCTTTTACCTGCACGTACCGGATGCTGGCTTGCTGATTGGGGTGGGGTTGGAGAGCGGGGCACATCTATGTAAGGCACTGGGAGCAAGCCACTCCCAGTGCTGACTTTCATTTTGCATGCATTAAACTCCTGGAGTTTGTTTTCAGCAGATAGAGGACATTTCACACACACACACACATACACACACAAAGACGCACACACACACACACAGAGAGAGAGAGAGAGAGAGAGAGAGAGAGAGAGAGAGAAGTGCAAGTGCCTCTCTCTGTCTCTGTCTCTCTCTCTGCAAATGGCGGAGGAGGCTAGGAGCCGCAGGAGAAGGCTCAAAGACCCACATGCGGCTCCGGAGCTGCGAGTTGCCAACCCATGCTCTAGTTACTCCAGTAATTCATAAGGAAGTGAACAGGATCCTCCAGTCAGTGAGCTTGGCCATATATTTGATAGATACAGGCCTCTCCTGGATGGTTAAGGGCTTCTGGAGGAAACCTATTGTTGGACCCATGCACAGATATCTGAGTATGAGAGGCACTTTTCCCCTCACCCTTAAAAGTGGTATAGTGTGCCACTTCTTAAGAGCTTATTGCTGGATCCAACCATTCTGGATAATTTTTATCTGGTCTCCTACTTTCTCCTGGGAAAGCTAGTAGAGAGAGATGATCAGGCGTCAGTTGCAAAAGATCCTGGGGGAGAGGATTATCTAGACCTGGTCAGGTCTAGAACCTGGTTTTTCTGCTTCAAAGGTGGTTCCACCTGTGTTGATGGGCAAGCAAAGGTCAATCTCTAATTTCCTACTTTATAGGGTGCCACAGATTTGATGTTTTTTCTTCTCTAGTTCAACTTTTACATACAGAATCTATAGTGATATGTAGTGATGAAGGCAGTGATGTGTGTGTGTGGTAGAATATGCATATGCTCAAACTGCTCCATAAGCTTCATTGGTTGCTACTTGGCTTCTTCCTTTTTGGTCAGATCAGCTAAGTTCAGGTCAGAAAGTGTGTCTTCACAGTAAAGTTACTGTCCAGTGGAATGACATCCATAGATTTGTATTGTTCCCACTCCTCTGACTGTTCATAAATTGTTTAATGTTTGGTCTTCATCCCAGTCGCTCGGCCACAATGGGAATTCTTTTGGTTGCCTTTTGGCTGCTTGGATTTTGCTTTCTAGTTTACTATCTTCATTTTCCTCTTAACACATTTTTTTAAATCTGTAAGCCATTCAGGGTACCCCCAGAATCAAAATTGAAATAATAGTAACAATAAGTAAACAAACAAACAAATAAACATGCCTATACTTCACTGCACTCCATTCTCTGGTGCTGCCATTCATTTGCTGTTGTGTAGGGCCACCTCCAGCTTATGAAGACACCAGGCCAGCCAAGCAGAACACAGGGTCTGTTTAGCCTGAAGTTTGTTACTTCCTTAGCAATTTTCCTCAAGGCCCTCTGAAAAAGAAAATTTGGCATCTGGGGAAAGAACTTGATTCCTACTGCTGAACTAGTTGAATCATGAGATTGGGAAAAGTTGGCATCAACTTCTGTTTATAAACAGCAAGACATGACATATTTATTTCCTTTGTTATACAGATGAGGGCCATACAGCAGAATAGATATTTCAGCAATGATAAAAAAAATGCTAGAGTTCTACCTGTGTATGATATAGGTACTCTATCAGTTCAGTTCCCTTCCTAATTTTTATCCTTCATTTTTATTGCTGTTATCATATTTATTTTAGCATTCTTCTATTAGCAGCATTTAGTGACATTGTAAAAAGATGCTTCAGAAAAGGATGAACTTTTCATTGTGACGAGTAATAAGTTAAGCTTAATTATTTTGTGTAAGTCAAAAAGCTGCAGTTTGTTCTTGTTCCTGAGTCTTTCCTCCCTAATCGCAATTCAACACTCTTTTTCAAGCATTGCTATGGATGAACTTCATGCTGCTAGACAAATAAATTCTTTGGAAAAATGCACATTTTTATTTGGAAATAATGCCATCTCTTTGTTAGATTTGCAGCAATCCTATTTTGCCTCTACTGTTTTTAAGTCGAAAATGAAAAATTATATAGAAGATGTTTGTGCATCATATTGTGCTGAATGGTATGTAGGTCAGCATGCTGCACCATGGAAGATAAGGCACAGTGAATAAGTGTTCTATGTACTTACAAGCAAATATCAGTCATAATAGAAGTAGACAGATCTACAAGAGCGTTTTGGCTTTGGAAATGCTTCTTGTCATTAGCATTTTAAAAAAGCTATGAGATTCAGGCCTATCAGCACCGATTCACTGCAAAGCCTGGCTTATACAGGTTGTTATCTGTTCTGTACAGAGGTGCAGCTGGTTACCAAATGGATTTGCAGATTTTTTCCAGTTTCTTCTTCTTTTTTTTTTAAAAGCAAGGATGAGTAAAAAGGCAAAGAATCAGGTACTTACAACCCATTCAAAATGTAACAATTTTGTTTGTATTATAAACCAAACCTTCTGTTTGCTGTTTTTTTAATGCATTATTTTTAGAAACAGAATAAAAATATCATGTTTTGATACCGGAATATCAAAAGTATTTCAGTACTCCCAAGGGCACAAGTATCCAAGAAGCAGTATCTGGAAGGGGAGGTATGCATTATCCCATGATGCTGTTTATTTTGCAGTTTTATTTTGATATATAAGTCAAAAGGCAATATTTGACATTTCTTTTTTTTTCTTTTTAAAGGGATACTGCAGCCACTTTCGGAGGCAGAGGGGATATAATGGCTGTCTCTGAAGATGACTGGAAGAGGGTAACCTCCCACGTAGAACATTTTATGGATGCAGTGAAGGGGGTACAGCGATGGTAACTCTTTAGGGAAGACAGTACGTGGAACAGGAAAGGAGAGACGTTCTCATTGCTCTACTTCGCTGTCCAACTTCCCAGTTTCTACCATGTTCCCATTTGCTTGGCCCTATTATGTTGGGAAGTTTTTGGTCTTGCAAGATTTTTTTTATGCAAACAGGACTGATATAGCTGCAATGAGAGCTGGATGAAAACCACAATGCCCAAATCTTGTTATAATGGTGCTAGAGACTGTATGGTACCAGAGATTTCATCTTGTTCCTGTCCCATCTTGTTCCAATTATCTTTTATATCAGGGGTAAAAGAGCCAAGGTTGACTACCTCTGTTTTATATGGTTCCTGTTGCTCAGATCTATCTGCTCTCATACATTGTAACTTCTGCTCTGCTGATGAAAATCCTGTGGAAATTAGGATTCTGAAGTATATATAAAGGTAATCTGCTTACAGCAAGCCAAAATTCCTCTTCAACATCATGTTCTCACACATCTAAATAATGTTTATTTAAGAACATAGTCCTGCTGCAGCAATGAATAAAGAAAATGAAGGTTGAAGGCTGAGAATACCAAAGATAGACTAGGACAATAAATATATTATTGCTTTCTCATTCACATAATAGCATAAAGCAATTTTCACCAGCCTGACACTCTTTGATATATTGGGATTGTATATTATTCCTAATAAATATTGTCAAGAGTGTGAAGTCTATCATAAGGGATTTATACTTGTGTGATAAAAAAATTCTTCAGAATGATGCAGGTTCAGATCAAAAGCCTATCTAGTCAAGGATACTTTTCATATTGACCTACAGCAAACTATAGAAATGAGTGGCAAGCAAGGCATAAACCCAATAGCACTCTCCCACGTGCACATGACATCAAGTATCTCCAGGAACACTTCTATTTTACTAGAGACAGTATCTAGCCATCTCATAGCCTTATCCTTTATGGATTTTATTCCCCTTGTCAATCTGCACAAATTGATGCTGATACTGTATTTTATGAAAGTAATTTCCGTAATATCAGTATGATCTGGGTGAAGGAAATCCTTTTTTGGTTCTAAAATTTTTCAATATTTAACTTGAATAGATAATGCTGGATTGTAATACCAAAAGAAAATGGTCCTTTCAAATTTGTCCAGTCCCTGCATAATTACATATCTCTCCGTCATATTCTTATTTCTTTTTTCTTGAGTTAACAATCTTTCCAAATTATATTTACCCATAGAACAAGTAAACAATGTTGACTGCTTCCATTTACATCTTCATCCCTGTTAATAACCTCAGACAACTTTAAAATAAAGCTATAAGTTGTGTCTTCATTCTTCTGCACCAATATGTATCTCATCTAATAACTTCATTTCTTTATTAACATTTTCCCGGAATTTACCTAAAATCTTTGTAAAGCCAATGTGTCTAATGTTGTACTGGAAACAGGAGTAGACCTTAGGGAGAGCTGAAAGAGATTTTTTTTTTAACATCTTTGCTTTTTTGTCCATTTTTTGCATGTATATCAGGCCTTCTCTCTGAAAATTCAAGGCAATATACACAGGGATCTCTTCTCATTGTATTGTCTCAACAATGTTGTGAAGTATATTGATCTGAGAATGACTAGTCCGAAGCTGCCCAGAAAGGTGTCCCTTGTACTTCTGCAACATCTTCCCACATCACTACATGATTTTTCTGTTCTTTCTATTCTGTAAGGCTTAATGTACTACTGTATTACATCATTATCTCATCCCAATGTCTGTTTGACTGATGCTGCTAAATTGTAGCTGAAAGCCCTGGACGTATATAAGGAAAAATAAGAAAGAAAAAAAAAGGCTACCTCCTGCTGGCTATAGTTTGTCATTACATTTGAACCAGGCCAAGAGATAAAATTTATTGGATACATTCATTAAAGTGTCCCTCCTTTAGAGAAAAGCTATATGCAGTCTGCAAAAGCACTTTGAAGTATATGTATTGTTTTCTCCACTTTGTACCATTATTTACAAATAAAATACAGGTCTTCAATCTAAATGATTGAAATGTAATTCAGACCTCAACTCATTTCCTAATTGTTGACAAAATTCTTCACTATTTCTGCTGCATTCTTTAGGATGATGAAATAAGGAACTTACATGATCATACACATATCCTAAATTTATCTTACGCTTCCAATATTTGAAAATTAGAAATAAAGTTAAAACTTTTTTGGGATTCTAATCCTCAAACAAATTGAAGTAAAAGGCAAGCAATGCAGGCAAAATATCATGAAATTGCTCAAGAGGCAGTTGTGAAATAATCAAAGTGCCTCACATTTCAGAAAATTCTTGCAGCTAAAGTCTTCAGATATTTACAATAAGAAATGTCCAGTTTCTGGAGGCATCCAAACAGAGAACTAATACCTAGAAGCTGACCTAAAAGTAAGTGTCCCTAAGAAAAATAGAAACCAGGGATGTGCTGAAATTGGGAAAGTGCACTGAAAACATTTTATACTATGATTAAAAGTAAAAAAAAAATAAGTAGAAAAAGGGCGTGGGTGGGAACCCTCAGTTTTCTTGCTTGGAAGACAACAATCAAGGTAACTGTTATAGGTAAACCACCTGTGTCAGTGTAGCATTGTAGTCTAGATAAGAAACACACCCAGGGAACTGGCTCTATCTTTACTTTAAAGCTACATTAATAGATTCTTGCAATTCCGAAAGTGCACCTCTTTCCCCTTGCTTTCACAGTTCAAGAAACTAGACAGAGGGTCCCTTCTGAGGCATTTGCCATGACCACATTCCTTTTGTGGGTGCAGCTGCCTCTTATCTGACCGTAGTCTGGTCTGGTCTGATGCTCTTCCTAAGGTTATTCCTAAATGTTATTCTGACAAAAAGGACCCACAAACAAAGTGCTCATTTTCCATATTGATATAATACACTAAGCTAAAAAAGGTAACTGACAAGAGTATATAAGCTGCATTTTAAGCAAGCTCTTGCTGACTACTATGTTTAGTTTCTGGAAATTTAAATTTATAGCCTATGAAAAATGTGGGGTACAATCTTGGTTTCTGGAAAGCAAACATCATGTGTGCAGGAGGCAAAATGGCTATTATTAAGCAATTATAAAACCCAATCTGTTAAAATTCTAGGCAGAATTTTAGCTGCAAATAGCTTAGTTCCTTGACTTACCCTTGACTGACTACAAGAACTTATCTTTGGCTATTTGGTGCTTGCACCTTATGATGATAGGCAATGTGACCCTATGTCTGTCTACTCAAAAGTTAAATTTTATTGCTCTCAATAGGGTTTTCTTATTGTTAAGAAGGAACATATGTACTTGCATCTATCTGATATAGTGAAATTTTTAAAAAAGGGTTTTTTTAGGAAGAGGTAAATGAAAAATAAATAGAGATGGGAAAGAAATAATTTTTAGTGTTTAAGCTTGCTTTGCTTTATGTAGGAATTCTGTGACTTTTGGAAATGTAAAAATGATTCTAAAGCACATTGGCACTGACCCACAACTGCAGTGTTGACTTGGCACTGCCTACTCCCATTGCTGGCAGTGTGGTACATGGACATCTTTAGGCTTTTTCTCTGCTGTTTTCAACACAACAGCCAATCATTGTGGCTGCTCATGAGGCAAGATTGGCAGCTGAAGAACCCAGATGCCAAGCTCTGGATTGTATGTCTGTTAGGTTTGTGGCTGATCCCTTCCCTGGCACTTACCCCACACTGCAGCAGACTGTGTCGCTATCGATGGAGCTGGTTTAGGACTGGTTTTCTGTTGGACAGCATGCTTTTGTCATCCCAGTTAGACTGTTAATTTACCATTGATTTTAAGGAATGGCTTACCAGATATGGCTTACCTCATCTATGATGAAGAAAGCATACTGCATAAGATAGTTTCCCATTCCATTAAATCAGTGAGTACAGCTTATTTAAGTCCTACTAGCAAATGCCTCTTGCATACATCAGATCAGTAAGTCGAACATGAAAGCCTTTTTGAAGAATGAATTAAATACAGTTTACTTTTACACTTTTTCCTGATGGGTATCTTTACCATATTTTCTCATTTTGTCCCATAAATGACTTTGTGATGCATTCTGTTAATGTAACTTGATAGATTTCTATTTAGAAGGGAAAGTTGCATGTTGGATTTATAAAACTGCAGAATTCCTTGTATAAAAATAACTTTATTTTAATTTATTATTGTTTTTATAAAGCTGCCCATGGGCAGCTTTAGAATGTACAACCATTCTAACACAATGAAGGAATTAAAGTTTATTCTGGGTAATTGTGTTATCATACTCCAGGCAATGAACTTTTCTCCTTTGCTCTTTCCATTATCTTCAATCATATCTTTTATTTTGCCTTCTTTACTATTTTAGGAGCAAATACAAGAATAATTTCCTTTGATATCCACTACCAGAAAGTTAGAATATGACTTTCTGAATACTCACCACATGCCAGAATGTCACTAATACAAGAAAGGTACTAATAAGTAACAGCAAGTTATGGTTGTTGTGTTAATGATTGGTTGTGTTAATGATTGGGTTTAACGTTTCTTACCTGTTTTGTATTTTTTGTAATGTTTCTAATTGTTCTTATTTTAGTTTAATTATCAATTGCCCAAAGTCACATTGAGATGGGCAGCCATATAAATTGGACAAATAAATGAACGAATAATAAATAAATTCAGTATAATATTTGGATTATGAGTAGAAATCTATGTGACCAGGAGACCTTCTCCACCTTGGTCTTGGATTATGGAAAACTTCAACTTGGGGTCAGTGGCTGGGAAAAAGAAGGATGTGAAGCCATCCATGCACTCATACATTCACTCTCATCTATTGTGTGGTTAGGACTGTTCTGTTCTGGAAGCATATCTTTTTTGGTGACTTTTCTTTTCTAGTACTTCCTTTTCTTCCCCTCTATCTTTGTGGCTTGTTCTGAGTGGGAACAATCCATGACAGTTCCCACCATTTTGGTCTGCTTCCACCTGGAATTTATTTATTAATCAACTGAGAAATGAATAGCTAGAAGTAGAGTTGAGAGATTATGAACATATCCAAAGCCACCCTTCAGCTGCTATCTTATGCTCCTGCAAATATTAATTTAAGATTCTATAATTTAAGAATTTTCATCTATCTATCTATCTATCTATCTATCTATCTATCTATCTATCTATCTGTCTGTCTGTCTGTCTGTCTGTCTGTCTGTCTGTCCGTCCGTCCGTCCGTCCGTCCGTCCGTCCGTCCGTCCGTCCGTCCGTCCATCTATCTATCTATCTATCTATCTATCTATCTATCTATCTATCTATCTATCTATCTATCTATCTATCTATCTATCTATCTATCTATCTATCTATCTATCTATCTATCTATCTATCTATCTTTAACTTTGACTTCATCAAAATTTGAATATAGCTCTTAAAGCCTTTCACAGAATTGAAAAATAATTATTTCCCTACATTTGGTGTATATCTAATGAACACAAAGAAGCCATTACTTGCATTTCTTGTGACTTGCTTATATGAAGACAGACTATGTGCATTGCTCATTCTTGTAAGAAGGGCGCATTGATATACTGATGTCTAGACATTCTTCAGCTGCATTGGGACTGCAAATTCCTTTGGCCATATAGCAGATCTGAGAGTTGTAATTCCAACAATATCTGGAAGGAAGCAGTTTTGCTGGTAACTCTAGCACATGGTTATGAAGTTTGATTTCTATTTTCCCATTCAATGCTTGAGACAGTTAATTATATATATTTAAAATGGCATAAACATAGTTTAAGTATTATTAAAGCTAACTCGTATTGAAGCTGTCTGTTTGAGAAAGAAAGTCTTGACTCTTTTCTAATCCACAAAGACAGAAGATTTTATATTAATGGCTTGAGTTAATTATAATAAGTAAATCCAACTCAATAAATTAACAGGCTTCTTCCTTATGCACTTAATATATTGTGTAAATTTCTCTTCAGAAGTCTTTCAAAAACAGTGTCAGAAATTGTTGCTAGAAAGTTATTTGCAAAACAACATGAATTCTTGGTATATAAGGAACTCTATATCGCCAAGGATAAAGGGAGGCAGTATCTTAAAATTATATCAATAAAATTAAAAAGGCATGGCATTAATGGATCAACTTTTGATGTCTCTAATACTTAATAAGTTCTATATAGTTTAATTTTAACAAGAAAATTGGCAGCTGATTAGACCATAAAACGATTAAATGCTTCCTAATTTGAAAAAATAAATAAAAAGAAGCTAAGATAATAAAACTCCAAAGGTTGTTGATGCACAGATATAAAACGTCTTCCCAAAATGTTTATATAAGTTTTTTTAATTAGGCTATCTGATAGATTGGAACAGCTTATTCTGTGGGGTAAATAATGTGCATTTAAAAATATTTCTAAATCCGTATTCCTCCCAGTTGCTAGAGCTATTCCAGTCCACTGAGTAAATAATGCATGTTAAAAAATTTATAGCTTGTATGATATGTAAAAAGGCTGCCTCTGTTCCATACATTTTAGACTTAACTGTATGAATAGCTATGAAGCAGTTCTAATCCCTAATGATAATGTTACATTTACTTTAACCTCTGAAGAGGGTTTTCTTGAAATAAGTAGCAATTTTGTCTATGGGCAACATCCAGTGGCATCAAAAAATCTTTTCTCATATTCTCTTGTATACTTTTTATGAAGGATGGAGGAATCTCCATTGTGAAAAAATATATACTTTTTATATTTTCCTATAAATATTGGAGTATATTCTTTTTATTAATTATACATTTTTAATGAAATATGCAAATGGCTACTCCATGTCTATCTCTAGAATGATAATCTATAACATAAACAAAAAGTGTTCATGGGTCTTGAGATGAGATCTAGCCATCCTATGTTGTGTCATAATTCTTGCTAATTAAAAAAAAAGTGAAGGCTAGTTAGTTACACATTTTTTCACAAAATGATGAGGATGACTGTTAGTCAAATGAATAATGAAATCCAACAGTTTCATCCTCTCTGTTCTTTTATCTGAAAGCACAATTGGATGTATATTACCGATACCTCTCCCTCATTCCCTAACTGTAAAAGTGGCCAGCAGATTAAAAACCAAGGATTTAAAACAACATATCTTCAAATGTGGCTTGTTTAAGATGTATGGATCTTAATATTCTGGCACCCTAGCTGGGGAATTCTGGGAATTGAAGTCCAGACATTTTAAATTTCCAAGTTTGAAAAACACTGCTTTAAAGCATCAGTATGTGTTTCTGTAAAAAAAACATGTGCTTAATTAATAATAAAAGAAGAAGCAGATACTACATATTGGGGAGTAAGAACATTTAAAAATATTTACAAAGGGTTGGAAAAATAAATAAGTGTTATGTGATTCTGTGGGGAGGATAGTCAACAACTGGAGGCCACCACTAAAAAGACAGCCATAGCCATCTGTCTTACCTTGCCTTCTGCAGGCTTTTGATGATGTTTTGGAATCCTACTAGGAGAGAGAAGTTTCTGCATATGTGGGACCTGTAGTACGTCAAATTGCTGCTAGAACTTTATTAGCACAATTTGACCCAAAGGATTTTCATGAATAAATGCCACTCAGCAGATCCCATGATCCTATTTTCTCATTTGGACAGATCCCTTTACCTGGTCCAACTTACTCCTTTCAGTGTGTATTTTACATATTTTTTTTTTAGCTCTTAAGCACCACAATTCTGTACATTTTGTATCTGCTAGCCCTAGCATTTACTGCCTATGAAACCTCATAAATCTACTTCATTTTTCTAATAAGACATGAAAGTCCTTAATTGGCCTTAATGAAATGCACTTAAAGGGCAATAAACGTGTTTAAGCCCCTCTTTCAGGGTGAGCTACAGTACTCTCACTCTGCTCTGTTTTAGCCTTTGTGGTAATTAATCACTTATTCATATGTGGCACATCAGTAACAAGATCAAGCAACTACTGCACAATTGCATGATAATAAGCTGCTCATATATGTGTCAAGATTTAGCAATCCCTTTAAAAGCCTAATTTAAACTCATTTTACAACTAAGCTGACTGTTTCTCTAAAGCATTTTTATCCAGGATCTTTTTACATATTTCTATGGAAATGCTTCCTCCCACCCCACCCCCACCTCATTTGTTTATAGAGCTCGGTTTGCCCTGAATCCATTTATGGCTCCAGAGTGAATTTCAGCAGGGCTTTTCCTCTTGGTAGCAAAAACAGGAGGCTTTTCTTGAAGCCCTAGTGCATAAAATGACCATGACACTATAAATTTCAGTCAGCTGTCAGTCTGTGTTACAGACAGGCCTACTAAATCAAAAGAGGGTCTGTAATCATCTTCTATGTTATTGCACGTGAATTGATATGGGAACGGTCCCTTTAAAACTCTGAGACATCCAGGGTTAGAATACAACTTTAAGTCCCATACTTACCTTTTCTCTCTCTCTCTCTCTCTCTCTCTCTCTCTCTCTCTCTCTCTCTCTCTCTCTCTCTCTCTCTCTAACCCCCCTTTTCCCATTGAAACCAATAGCTCAGTAAAGGAAAAATGAAAAAACCCAAAGTATTGAAAAACTCTTGAGATTAAAAGTTTTATTGATTTAGATAAAAGCCATTAAGCCGTCTCATAATTTCAAGTATTGAATTATATTGGAAAGAGTTAATTCTGTAAATCAAGCTCAGGACAGATGTGCATCCCTCAAGATCTTGGTTTTGGGTACCATATTTCTGGGACGAAATTTCTAAGTTAACTAGAGACATTCTTTCTTTGTTCTATTTTTTGGAGGGCCCATTGACTTTAGCCTGGTTTTGAGGAAACATATAATCTTATCTGCAAAGGAAATTGCAGTCAAATTTTCTTCAAGCATTAGTCCACCACTCTGTTTAAAAAGGCTTTGCCAAAAGGCCTGATTTTGTGTTGTAACATATATATGCTTGAGTCCTTTCAAGTCTATTTAATTAGGAATTTAAACAGTGGAGGGAAATAAGTAAATTCAGGTTCTGAAACTCAAATACTGAATATTTTTCCTGATATCACACAGGATAGTAGATCTGGGAACATAGATCAATGGGGGCAGTTTCAGTAATCATAGCCTTTCTTTCTTCCCTCATCCATTCCAGCACACACAATCTCTGCTTTCCTTCTTGTCTTAAAAACTAGAATCCAAAATAATTCAATAGTCTTCCTTGTTTGACAAATGGTTTATCTAAGAGTTGGGAAGAAACAAGGGAAATAGGTATTGGAAAGGGAAAAATTCAACAGCATTGTACACTGCCTGGCACATTCTTCACTCCTCTACTAGAACTTAAATATTAGATAAATGTTGCTGTCTTTGATGTGATTTCTAGAGTAGCAACACAGAATTAGGTTGTTCACAAGAAATACAAAAATAATTGATTGAGTTTTAATTTTTTTTATTTAGAGTCAATTTAGAGAACTTTCTTTGCAATTCAAATAATATAAGAGTACAACCTGTCCAATAATTCTAGTTTGGAACCTATCCAGTGGTAGGATTCAGCCAGTTCGCACCAGTTCGGTAGAACCGGTCGCTATTTTTTTGTTGCCCATGTCCAGAACAGAGTTTCAGAAGTGGCATCTACACAGAGAACTGGTGTTCACATATTTGAATCCCACCACTGAACCTATCCCAATTATGAAAAATAGCATTCATTGAATTGAACTGAAATATTCTGATAAGCAGTAAGGCTGCATTGGAAATGTCATATGTGATCCAGAGAATTATGTTTAAAAGATAGATTATTAATTGTTTTGTGTAGTGCGGTAATCTGGAGTTTTAAAAGACATGACTGCTAATAATATGAGCTATACTAACTGAATTTTCTTGAGAAACTGCCCTGATGTATCATCCAGTGCTATAATGTCTATTTACGCTTAATTAAATCCTTAATTTGAAATGATAAGAAGTAAAATCAATTGATCAATCAATCTATATATTGGTAGATATAAAAAAAGAGAGAAGGAAATAATAACTGCAATCAAGAATTGGACAACATTCTTAAACAGACAAATACCCATTACACAATACCAGAGACAACCACTTTTAATAAGAAACATTAAAGTCTAAACTTTTTTTATAACTGGCAGGAATAGCCAACACCCCAGAATAGAGGTGTCAAACTCGCAACATCACGTGACGTGTCGCAATGTATTGTGACTTTTTTTCCATTGCCGGCAATGGGGTGGATGCGGTTTCACCACAGCACATCCGGCTGTTTGACAACCCTGCCCCAGAAGATAGGCTCAAGATCCAGATGGATCTCGACAGACTTGAACACTGGACACTATCTAACAAAATGAAATTCAATGTAGAAACTACTCAAGGAGAGAAGCAACCTAGAATTAAGGAGAAATTTTCTAACAGTGAGAACAATTAACCAGTGGAACAGCTTGCCTTCAGAAGTTGTGGTTGTTCTATCACTGTAGGCTTTTAAGAAGATATTGGACAGACACTTGTCTGGAATGGTATAGGGTCTACTGCTTGAGCAGGGGGTTGGGCTAGAAGACTTCCAAGATCCCTTCCAACTCTGTTATTTTGTTATTCTGTATAGATAGTGTACATTGCCATATCTAGAAAGAGAAGGATATAAGAGAAAGAACTGGACAAAGCCACAAAATATAAAGACCTGAAATGGCATGACTGTGACAAACATAACCAACATAATAATATAACAAATGGGATTGTGATTACTCTTAGTGATATATAATCTTTCTGGCCAACAATCTTACTACTAGAGTGACAGAATGTCAATAAACATCTTAGCTTATGAAAATTAAGTATTTCCTTCCTTTTAAACGACACACACTTTGTCCACAATGGTGAACTTGAACTAGTACACTCGCTCTTGTCTGACAAATTCCACTCATGATGAGGACATTGAGCCATTCTTATTAAATGACCAATATCCAGTAGTTTCAAAAGCACTAGCAAAAATTTTATTTACAGGCTTAGCTTATAGAAATTGTTTGGACATTCAGTAAAATGTTAACTTTTGGGTTTTTTTCCTTTTATATGTAATGCAGTTACTTATGTATATATTAATACTGTACGGTATTTTAAATTGTGTAACAGAAGAACAAAGAACAGAGTTGGAAGGGACCTTAGACATCTCCTAGTTCATTAGACCCTATATCATTCTGGATAAATAGCTGCCCAATCTCTTCTTTAAAATCTAGAAAGACGATCTGGTTTCTTTTTTGGTTTCTTCTTTTTCTTTTTCACTGAAATTGTGGTGGACTGAACTTTTATAATCACATTTTTCAGAATTTCCCCAGCTTCTTGAGTTTTCCCCTTTAAGATTTTCATCCATGGAATCCTTCCCAAGCTTTCTGTGAGTTTGTTGAAATCAGCTCTTTTAAAGTGTACTATGCTAGTTTGATTTTTGTAACATGGTGTTGGGCTGTAAATAAATAAATAAACTTTCTGACCGGATTTATAAGATCTTTCAAATCTGTTCAACAAGTCTTTTTGTGACTTTTTCAGGGTTATCTAACAGTATACTTTTTAAAAATTGAATATAATCACATTCCTAAGACCTAAGCACAACATAAGAAAATAAAGGAATAGAGAAGATAGTAAGTAGACAATAATACATTTAAAAAGTTAGAAGGGGGTGGATTGGGAGAAACCTGAGCAAGCCTTGGTCAATTACTGCTTTATTAGCTAACCTGATTTGTCATTTATTTACTCTGGGCAACTGGACAACAGGATTTTCCATGGGCCACAAACAATGAAATAAAACCGCAAGATGGAATGTATTTTACTGATACATAATATAAAGGGCAGCAGGAGACCAGTCAAAGTCCAAAATTCTGAGATTGTAATTTTTTATAGTGGTTTAATTTCCTAAAACAAAATATTTGAGAGACAGGGGTATTGTTTCAAATCCTAGACCTATTCTTTCTTAGAATTAAATTAATATTTACAAGTAATTGCATTGTCTGAACATTTTTATTATGACTTCTGTTCTATTTACTCTGCCTAAATTGGAGTATTCCTTGATCCTATTTTTTCTACTACTAATAAAAATAAAAGGCATAATAATTTAGGATGTGTTTGCATTCACAGGCCCTTTTAGTTTCAGGGCTGTTTATCTAATGAGAGAGATGGACCACAGACAGGACCTTATTTCACATTGTGTGGAAAATTATAAATCAAATAAGAGAGCATTTGCTCTATCAGTCCCCTCTACTACAAAGGTCCTGCAGGAGAAAGGCAGTGTGGACAACTGTGGGATTTGGCAAGGTGAGAGCTGTGCCCTGCATAACAGATACAGTGCCCTTGCTGACCTTAATAGGGACATTAAGGAGACAGGTCAAAGTAGTTGTGATGATAACTCAAATAAGCAGGGGATTGTGGTCCGAGATGAAGAACTTGTTTTTGACAAGTTCGAATCAGGTATTACACATCAGTCATGCAAGAAGAGCAAGGCATCCAAAAAGAGAAGCTACCTTCTGGTTGGTGATTCAATTATAAGGGATGTAAATTTAGAAAAGGATACAGAGGTTTCAAAAGAGGTCAGGTGCCTTCCAGATGTTACTGCCAGTAGGGGCAAGAAGCGTATTTTTAAAATAGTCAAGAATGCCAGCAAGGACTGTGATGTGAATGCTATTGTACATCTTGGCACTAACAATATGTCCCAAAAAGATGTACTCTCTGTGCAGAATGATTTCCAGACCTTGGGGCAGGAACTTAGCAGGATAGGCTGTAGGCTTACTTTTTCAGAGGTTTTACCAGTGTATAAGGAGCAAAATGGAAAAGGCCAGTGTATAGCAGAATACAATATGTGGCTAAAGGAGTAGTGTAAAGGGGAAGGTTTGGTTATATTAGTCACGATGTCTGCAGCTGGTCCAATGAAAAAATGTACAAAAGAGATGGTTTGCATCCATCCAAGAAATGGACTGAGTTACTTGGCAATAAATAAACAGATTTTCTGGAGGAATATTTAAACTAAACAATGGGGACAGTGAGTTAATAGATACAGAACATCCCTGTCCCCGGCAATCTAAAAATTATAGGGTTATCAGTGCATGTAACATAGATGTGTGTGGGGACAAGAATATCAACCTTGCTGTCAAGCAAAACCAATCTTTTAATAGCGAGTGCCACACAAAGTGCAACCAAACAGGTGGTAAGAAAATAGGGGAACGTAGGCACCACACAGGTTATGTAAAAAGTAAACAGTCAGTCATAAAGGACTCAAATGTCTATACCAGTGCACAGAGTATGAACAGTAAACAGAGTATACATGTCTATACCAGTGTACAGAGTATGAATAGTAAACAGGGTGAACTAGAAATTCAGGTAAATGAAGGCAGATATGATATTGTTGCCATTATGGGAACATGGTGGGATGAAACCCACAAATGGAACACACAGCTAGAGGGATATAAATTATTTTAAAGAAACAGACCAAACAAAAGAGTAGGTAGATTTGCTCTCTATATAAGAAATAACTACATCTCTACAGAAAAAGAACACAACAATGATGAAAACTGTCTTGAATGCATTTGGGTCAATATAAAAGGGGGAAAAATACCATAGGTGTATACAAAACAGAGAAAATAGATGAACTTTTTGCTAGTCAGCTAACTAAGGTATTTAGGAAGCACCTCACAATAGTAATGGGGGACTTTAATTACCCTGACATCAACTGAGAAACAAACTCTGCACCAAGTGGAAGATCAAACAAATTCCTGACAAACCTAGCAGACAACCTTTGTCTCCCAAAAAGTAGAGAAGGGAACTAGGGGATTAGCCATATTGGATCTAATCCTCACTAACAGAGATGAAATGATAGAAGGTGCTGAACCCAAAGGAACCTTGGGGGGAAGTGATCATGCAATATTGGAATTCAACATTAGGGAAGCACAAGTAATAGAACACAGTCAAACTAGAGTCTTGGACTTTAAGATAGCTAATTTCAATAAACTTAGAGAGAGCTTGGGAATGATTCCATGGATGAGAATTCTCAAGGGGAAAACAAGAAGCGTGGGAAATTTTGAAAGATGAGATAATAAAAGCCCAGTCTAGCACAATACCAACAAAGAAGAAAAACAACAGCTCTCAAAAGAAACCAGCATGGCTGCATAAATAATTCTTTGATAAATAAACTCTTTCATAAACTCTTTGAAAGATAAAAAGGACAAGTATAAAAAGTGGAAAGAGGGGCACATAACTAAGGCAGAATATCAGCAAATAGCCCGAGCCTGCAAAGATGAAGTGAGAAAAGCTAAGGCTCAAAATGAACTAAGGCTTGTGACCAAAGTCAAAAATAACAAAAAAAGCTTCTTTCAACATGTACAAAACAAGAAAAAGATTAAGGAAATGATTGGTCCATTAGTGGGGGAAAGTGGAAAGAAGGTGACAAGCAACAGGGAAAAAGCAGAACTACTTAACTTGTTTTTTGCAGCTGTCTTTACACAACGGGAAAAACAGTCCAACCTATCAAAAACAGTACCATAAAAAACAGATTAGAAACGCAAGTTAAGATAGGCAAGAAAATGGTAAGTGAGCCCCTGTCCAGCCTAGACAAGTTCAAATCACCAGGACCAGATGGAGTACACCTCAAGGTTCTCAAGGAACTGGCAGATGTGATCTCAGAACCACTGAACTATATTTTTCAAAGATTCTGGAGCACTAGAAAACTAGCAGAGGACTGGAAAAGAGCTGATGTAGCCCATCTTCAAAAAAGGGAAAAAAGTAGATCCAGGAAACTACAGACCTATCAGCCTGACCTCAATACCTGGGAAGATTCTGGAAAAAATAATCAAACAACAAATCAGCGAACACCTAGAGACAAACAAAGTTATTACTAAAAGCCAACATGGGTTTATCAAAAACAGATCATGCCAGACAAATCTTATTGCATTCTTTGACCAAGTGACAAAATTAGTGGACCAAAGGAATGCTATGGATATAATTTATTTGGACTTCAGTAAGGCATTTGATAAAGTAGATCACAGCCTACAACTTGTTAAGATAGAAAAATGTGAGTTATATAGCCTCATCACCAGATGGATTTGTAACTGGCTGACCAACTGCACTCAATATATAGTTCTCAATGGAGCTGCATCTACACGGAGGGAAGTATACAGTGGGGTACCCCAAGGCTCTGTTTTAGGCCCAGTACTCTTCAAGATCTTCATCAACGATTTGGATGAGGGGATATATGGGGAACTCATCAAATTTGCAGACAATACCAAGCTGGCAGGAATAGCCAACACTCCAGAAGATAGGCTTAAGATACAGGAGGATCTGGACAGACTTGAACACTGGGTGCTTTCTAACAAAATGAAATTGAATGGTGAAAAAAGCGAGGTTCTACATTTAGGCAAGAAAAACCAAATGTACAGGCATAGTATAGGTGTACCTTGCTCAATAGTAGTAACTGTGAGAGGGATCTCGGAATCCTAGTGGACAATCACTTAAATATCAGCCAGCAGCTGCCAAAAAAGCCAACACAGTGCTAGGCTGCATTAACAGAGGGATAGAATCAAGATCACGTGAAGTATTAATACCACTTTACAATGCCTTGGTAAGGCCACACTTGGAATACTGCATCCAGTTTTGGTCACCACGATGTAAAAAAGATGTTGAGACTCTAGAAAGTACAGAGAAGAGCAACAAAGATGATTAGGGGACTGAAGGATAAAATATATAAGGAACGATTACTGGAATTGGGTATGTCTAGTTTAATGAAGAGAAGGACTAGGGTGACACGATAGCAATGTTCCAATATTTCAGGGGTTGCCACAAAGAAGAGGGAGTCAAGTTATTCTCCAAAGCATATATATAAATATATATCTGCAAACTTCTACTTTCTGAAATAAAAAAGAGAAAGGCACTCTCTAATACTTTGGTAGCATGTACAACTGACATTATTAATACAAAATCTTACCACTTTTTTTTAAACACAAGTAAGTAGAAATGTGCAGAAATCCATAAAGACTGCCCTTCATTTTCATTCATATGCATTACCACAATTACAAGATATTAATATATTAATAAGCATCTCCTAATTACCCGTGATTTCCCATAATGCTTAAAATGAGAGGGAAAATGGCTTTATTGGTGATGGACAGGAATTATAATTTTCAACCATGACAGAAAATGATTTTTCTTTTTGTAGTAATTATCTCTAAGATCAGACGATATGATCCTTACTTAAGGATCTAAAGATGAAAAATTCCATTTGAAAGTATTAAACAGGCCAAATAGGAATACTGTATGATTTAGCTGTTAAAAAGATTCCCCCCCCCCAGTCATGACATTGCCTATATTTGACAGGTATATCCAAACTGAATATAAAGTACATTGCCAATATGATTCTGGGAAATACATCCACCCTTTTGATCTTAATACAGTTCTCTGAAGCAACTCTTTGTTTAATTCTTGTACTTATTATGCATATTTATACACTATTGGTAGATTTAATATTGACTCAGTGCCTTCCATTCCAATATTTAATTTCAGCACATGTCACATGCACCAAGATTTCCAACAGCACATTAGTTAAAGTCATGTTTTTATTTCAGCATCAGAGTTTGTTATTGTATGCAATATTTCCTGAGAGTTAAAACAATTAATCAATGCTTTCAGAAGTTGTGGGTGCTCCACCACTGGAGATTTTTAAGAAGATATTGGCCAGCCATTTGTCCAGAATGGTATTATAGGGTTTCCTGCCATAGCAGAGGGTTGGACTAGAAGACCTCCAAGGTCCCTTCCAACTCTGTTATTCTGTTATTCATTATTGAATTGTAAGTTACTAAGGATTAATTTCATATGTTAATTTGAATGTTAGACTAAATTAACCCAAATTAAGTGAATTTGGACTTGACATCATATTTCTAAAATAGGATAAAAGTGTGGGAAATGCACGTACAGTATGGCATTCTGACATTCTTCTAAGCGAATGGAAACTTTTAGAGTTTTGCAAACATGTCATAGATATTGGAACATGGTTGCTATGATGAAAATGGTCAGTTTATTTTCCATAAGGCAAATTGATAGATTCCTACTTCAGGGTGTAATGGAATGGAATTTAAGAATAGAGTAAATGAATATGTTCAGGAATTTTATTATGGGCCAAATAAATTAAGGCTTTGTCCCAAGCCTCTCTGTTTGACTTAACCAAGATAACATGAAGCACTCTAAATTCCCCCTTTCTCCTCCTCCTTTTTATTCTTCTTTACCATACTTAGTTTTATAGGTCAAGGTGCCATTGTATACTGTGGGATAATCCTTGACTTATAATCAGTTGCTTAGTGACTTTTGAAGTTAGAATGGATATTGCCAGGGCTATTCTCGATCCAAATTTGAAGTTATGAGGGCTTCTTCCACCTATATGGTCAAGTGATTGCATTTTAGGTGCCTGTCAATAGTCCTGAATTTATGGCCATTTGCAACATCCAGTGATCATGTGACCATGATTTACAACATTTTTGCCAGAAATTGGTGTTTACTTCCAGTTTCTGGCAAAAACATCAATTGCAGACAATGGGTTCATTTAATAGCCATGGTTTTACTTAACAGCTGACATAAAAAAAATCAGGCATGGTCACATGGTGGTCTATTTAGCAACTGATATTATTTATGACCATAATTCCATGCTTTATTATGGTCGTAAGTTGAAGACAACATGCAACCACTGTGTTAGATTTTATACTTTTCTGACTTTTCATACCCTGGTTTAGAACAAGATTACAAAATTGTCAGTTGGAAGCCTTCATGAGATTATGAAGAACTGAGAAGGAGATGTTACAAATTTTATTTTAAAAAATCATCTGGCTTGTTTAGCAAAGCATAAGCACTGTCAAAACTTATTCCCGGTTTTGCTTTCTATTTTAGCTGTGTGTAAGCTTGCACTGGGAAGTTGTGTTGCTATGAAGTTTGAGATATACAGACTAAAATATAAGTTCTAAAACTAACTGATACACAACTGGTTTAATTTGGTCCAAGGGAGGAGAGGTTACCCAAAATCATCCTTTAGGAAGTTGCATCAGAAGTGCAAAATTTGAAGGCTTCTGTTGCTAGATTAAGAATTTTTCCTCCTTCCCTCAATCCTCAGGCATCACTTAATAAAATAATTTGTCGTGTGTCACTATTTCTTAGCTGTGACGAGGCAGGATTTCAAGCCACTGTGTAAATTCACTTTGAATTCCTGATTGTTTATATTATGGTTTCCCAGTTAATTATCAAAAAAATCTCTGATGAAGTAACAGGAAGAAAGAAGAGGAAGTACTGATAAACTAAGTTATGGCATTTGAAAGTTGCAGTGTTTTTGGGATCTTCAAATTATTGTCATTTTGTAACCTCTATTAGAATCCTAGTCAAGCATTTTTAAGACTGTTAATATTAGGACAAAATTAAAACTAGGGAAAGGGTTGCTTATGCTTAATATGTCCATCAGTGGCAGCTTTTTTAATTGTGCCTAGGTACATGAACCAAATACTGCCACTTCAATATTAGCTGAAAACATGTCCTGCACCACATCATTTAGCTCTTGGCTATTAAAAGTGTCAGACTCTGCACAGGGCAGGCAGTGATTCCAGCAGCAAGACCAGAGGTCATGGTTATAATGTGGAGATTTAAAATCCCTTACTGCACATTTTTGACATTTTATGAGGGTCCTGTAAAATATAGCAGTTTTTCAGGCACAGAAGTAGAAAGTCTTGTCTATTCAATTTGGAGGAAGCTGGGTGGCAGAAAGAATATAGTGGCTGAATTACCCCATACATTTGAAGTATCAGGTTGGAAGTTGAACTTCAGTCAGAGGAGCCATGCAATGAAATTGCTACTTTTTAAATTGAGGACTATTTAGCGGAACCAATTATAGATTGATAGGATCACATGATTACTGGTTTCAAGGATCATGGTAGTTGTTTTCTGTGTAGGTCATTAACAGTGAATTCTCAGTATAATGCCAAGATAAACTCCAAATTCTTTGTGCTGATCTCAATTGATCATGTTAATCTGTGGGCTTTCCTCCACTACTGAATTAAAGTGGTCTTCATCCCCTCTTATGCTTCAAAAAATTCAACCAGCATTTACAAATTGTGATGCCCACCACTAGTTCTGTCTTTGAAAGCCTTATTCTGCTCTTCAGACATTAGTTAAATTCCGTAGCTTTACTGCCCTCCTTCATTCTCAATGTCACTACCCAGAAAGAATTCATCAACCAATCACAATTCTGCATATTCTTTATTAATAGGAATTTATTACCCTGAATGAAGTTTAGGGTTGATTTTTTAATGGTGGAAACCCCAGCTGAAAGAAGTGGACTGTCCCATTGCCCAAATATGAATGAACCTGAAGGATACAACCAAGACTAGGGAAGGGACACCATATCAAATCAATGGTCAGTTAAGCGTGCCAGGAAGCACTTGTGAAGAAACTGCCAAGGCTTTTCATCTGTTTAAGGGTGAAGACATTGTTTTAAAATCAGACCTCCTAAGGACATTTGCTTCCTATGTGAGTTTGGAAATGAAAAAAAATGGATATAGCAGAAAACAAAGAGGGTCAGGACATGTGAAGTGCCGAAAACAAATTTCTGGAGAGGAAATGGCAAATTGAAGATGGATCTATGAAAAGCAGACCTGATGACTATGGTGAAATGAAAGCTGGTGAGTAGACCAGCTCTTCATAATTCTTCTCCAGAGAAGGAGAAGACTTGAGATCACCTACAAGTGTTCCAGAAAGTTGTTCCTCATGAAGAGCCATAAGCAATGGTCCCCAGTGGTTTTAGAGATGAGGGAATAGTCATCTTTTTGCTGAAACTATGGTTGGAGCCTTTAAAAGGACATTTGGTTTGTGCATTTGTTTTTCTGATCACTTTCAGAATTTTTTTGTTAACGGCTTTTAGCTATTAGGTATCTTTTAGAACACTGAATGAATTTCCTTCAATCCTTAGCAAAAGACATTTTAAAAACAAAATGACATAAGGCAAGACAAGACAAGACAAGACAAGTTATAAGATAAGGTAAAGTAAGGTAAGGTAAGATAATAAGATAAGATAAGATGAGATAAGATATAAGATGAGATAAGATGACAATAAGATAAGGTAAGATAAGATAAAAAGAGATGAGATGGGATGGGATAGGATAGGATAGGATAGAATAAGATAGGATAGGATGACATGAGATGAGATAAGATAACCTTTATTGTCATTTTTTTGTGTTCACACAAGTTTAATTTTTTCTGAAATTAAGGGTGACTAAAAATTTAATTTTAGAAAGTCACAGACTAATGGTCTACATAGTTAATTATAAATAATTCTTCCTGTGGGAAAATGGTTTTGTTTTGAATTTTTAAAGGAACATAATAAGTTAAGACTTTAAAAACTGGACATTAGAGAAAACTAGAAGATATTAAAGATTACAACTGAAGGAGAAGAAACTCATACTCAGCTTAATACAAAATGAACCAAAATATGTTAACACTGTACATATTGAAGGATATTTTTGAACAGTGTGTCTGCCTCTATAGGCAGACCATGTTTAAAAGATGCTATGCAAGTATTGCCTGACATGATTGAGACTGATTTGAAAATGTATTTAAAAATGACAGGCTACCAGCATGATATGAAAGAAGTGTTATAGTGGACTTACAAAAGAAATCGGCTAATGTCTTATTTATTAAAAGGGATATACAAATAACAAACTAAGAGAGTGACCTGGGTAGTTTTTCTATATTGTATTTACAAAAGAGACTAGTTAAAGCTTCGAAGAGTTTTGCGGGAAAGGATAAAGAAAAATTAAAGAAAAACAAATTAAAAAATATTATTGAAGGACTAAAGATCAAGGATGTTAGATGTAAAAGGAAGAAATATAAAGTTGGTTTATTTGGCCAAGTTTTAAATAGATATTTTGTTATCTCTGGTAACCTTTAATGGACTTTTGCTGACACCAGAACTGAAATGATGAGATTATGGATTTGTTTATAGATAAGAGATGAGGTATGGGAAAAAGAGAACATTTATTATATTTTAAGATAAGGTGATAAAATCACTAAAAAAAGAAGAGTGATCACAAAAAGTAGGTGAAATAGAGTAACCTAACAACTGACATAAACATGGGTTAAAGCAAAACCTGATGTTCTGGGGCTGCCTAAGAACCGGAATTTTTTTATCAAACTTGCACTGGTGAATCCACGATGCAGTTGGAGTTATAGAATCATGGCATAGCCAAGAGCTGACACAAGAATTTCTTTATATGTAATAGAGCTCAGTATAGACCAGTGTTTCTCACATTGGAAATTTAAAACATGTGAACTCTCAGAATTCCCCAACCAATATGGAGTTGAAGAACGCTCACCATAAAGTTGTGATGTTGAAAACACTGAAATAGACTGAAGATGTGAACTAGAGGAGGAAATGAAAGCAATTGATTTTATTTCTCTTGGAATGGAGTAGGAATGGGAGGATTTTTAATATCCAGATATCTCTAGCAGCAGCTCAGTAGGAGGTGATGATTAAATGATCTCTATTCTTAGCATGTCATGAGAAGTAGAAGTGGAAATGAAGATGATTGTGCATCACAGATGAACTGGTTTTGAGAGATTGGGAAATGGAAATACTCCTAGCTATCAGGTAATTGATTCCAAAACATAGCAGATTTGAGTGTATCAAAAAATAATGCACTTCCAAGTAAATTGAATCAGATTCACACCTTTGTTTTTAAAAGAAGTATCTGACCAAACTCACAACATACAGTATCTGCCTATTCTTGTAATCTGCATTTCTGCTTAGGTAAAAGAGAGAAAAACTGTTGAAGACTACACTTTTATTTCTATATCATAGAATTGCTGTTTATATTTGCTTTTTAAGCACTATCTCTCATCTCTCCATGCCAAAAGATAAAACAGAAGATTAAAACACAGAAAATAGCTCTGAAAATATTTGACGTTGTAATGTATGCTCATTTCATGCTCTCCAGAAGCAGGTTATACAAATCAGAATATGTTATGATAAAATTTGGATTTATGTTGTTGTCTTCCAACTCTTTATTGCCATACTTGGCTGGCTTCTGTCTGTGGCTGCAAGATATTTGTTGCTCTGTATTAAAAAGGGAATGGAAGAGAGTCACTTCTGCACATGTGGATTTTCTGCACATCATGCACTGAAGATCACAATCTGACCAATAGATGTGTTTCCAACAAATAAAAAGAACAGGACCCATTATTATTCTGATATGATGATACATCAATGTGCCTTTAGAGGAAGTAAAGTAAAATAGTATGGGGTTTTTGGGGGGGAAAGGGTTAATTTGTACATTTTATGTAGTGCTAAAATGTATGCAAAGAGATAAGAGCCACTTTGGTTTTATGGTTGAGGTACCAGGCTAGAATTTAGGAGACTGAGTTCTAGGCATGAAAGCTGGTTAGGTGACTTTGGATCAATCACTCTCAGCCCAACTCATCTCACAGGGTTGTTGTTGTGGGCAAAATAGAAGGCGATAGGAGTACTGTGTATGTTCAGCCCATGTGCAAGTTATATACATACATATACATATACATATACATATACATATACATATACATATACATATACATATACATATACATATACATATACATGCATGCATGCATACATACATACATACAGTACATACATACATACATACATACAGGTCTTGGCGTATTCGGGTCTTTTCCCGTGTAAGATTGAGAGTATCTTGGCCACGTTTCGACGAGGTCCCACTCGTCATCTTCAGGCTGGGGTCTTTGGCTTCATGCTTGTGCAAGCAAAGTGTGATCGGAGCTGCTGTCTCTCTATAAATATTGGGGTGTGTGTGTGGAGTGCTGGCTTAGTTGCTGTAGGTGGGTTGGTTGGCTGTGTTGGAGTCATTGTTTGTGGATTGTTCAGCTGTTTCGTAACATCCTGAGTAGTTGAGGTGCTGGCTGTGTGTCCATTAGTCTTTTGTGTTATAACGACCTGGGTAATGGGTTGTGTGATTACATCCTGAGATCTAGTGTAGTGATATCCTGAGTTTTGTGTTGCAACATCCTGGGTGGTTATTTATATATATATATATATATATAAATATAAGAAAAACAAACACCAGAATAAAAATAAAAGGACCGTTTAATATAAACAAGCCTGTGAGTAAAAAAGTTACTTACTGAGCTTTCATCAGCCAAACTACTGACGTCATCAGAGTTAGAAGCTAGGTGATTAGGGAGCTTGCCTATATACAGCTGCCTGTCTCTGCGCCCGGCTCCTCGAGCGCGTCATCGGCCCATTAGCTATGTTACTCTGCAATGTGTTAAATTGATTCTCATCTGGCAGCCTGTTGGTGGATCTCATGATTGTAGCTCCCTCTCCCTGATCCTGCAAATAACAACTATTCAGATGTTCCTGTTTCATACTCTCCTCCTTTTTTGTCTCTCCTTCCAAGCCGTTCGTCATCTCCTCCCATAGCAGCTCTTGCCACCTCACCTACAGCCCTATCACTCCAGTCCTGCCAGTTGCTATCTTGTTGTGGTGTCACCCGGCCCCCCTCCTCTTTTGCCAGTTCGCTGTCCTCCCTAGGGATCGCAGCTTTCCCATTTGTAGAGCCATGGTCTTGCTTTTGCATCGTATGGGATGGTCATCTACTCCGTGGATTACCACGTTGTTTCTCCCATCTTCTAAGAGTCTGGTATGCTGGTAGGAGATCTATGTGCCGGTTGATGGAATTTTCATCCGAAAGCCAGGCTTCTTTAAGAAGGCGGCCACTCTTAGTGGTCTCACGAGATATGGTCTGTGTGTTTTCCAGATCGAATGTATGGTTCAAATTGGCCATGTGAGCCCACACTTGCGAGCGCTGCTCCTGCCTTTTGATTGCCAGTTCATGGACCCTAGTCCTGAGCCTTTTAGCTGTTTTCCCAATGTAATTGCAGGGGCAGTTCCTGCAATTAATTCTATAGACTGTGGAAGACTGTTCACCATTGGGGAGCGGCTCTTTGGGATGCATAATCTGGGTTCTTAGGATCTGCTCTGGTCTATGGGCAATGCTCACATTGTGGGGGGAATCAGGGAGAGGGAGCTACAATCATCAGATCCACCAACAGGCTGCCGGATGAGAATCAATTTAACACATTGCAGAGTAACATAGCTAATGGGCCGATGACGCGCTCGAGGAGCCGGGCGCAGAGACAGGCAGCTGTATATGGGCAAGCTCCCTAATCACCTAGCATTCTAACTCTGATGACATCAGTAGTTTGGCTGATGAAAGCTCAGTAAGTAACTTTTTTACTCACAGGCTTGTTTATATTAAACGGTCCTGTTTATTTTTATCCTGGTGTTCGTTTTTCTTATATTTTTATTGATATGCCCAGGATTCACATTTTTAATGATATTAAGGTTATATATATATCATCTGTTGGGTGAGGCACCCAGTCTACCAAATATAAATCAGCTGTTCTGCGTTTCGCTCCAATCTAGGAGCATGTTCTTCAGGCAGACCTCACATACTGTGAACACTATAAATTCAAAATTTTGTGGCTGACAAAGAGTTAGTGGGAGACTAGTATAGCTATTTCAGGCTCATTTGCCCTCATCAGCAAGTCACACCTTTCAGGGATTCGAACCTGGGCAGCTTGCATGTTAGGCAGCTGTATTACCCTTTTGAGCCTGTGGCTCAATCATCTGCTGTAACCCTGAATCCATTGAGGAAGGGATACGAATGTGATTCTCAATCCTGGCTAGAACTCTGATGATGTCAGCAGACGCTGACGAAAGCTAAGTTTTAAAATAAATTTTTAGTCTCAGAAATCTGTGTTTTAGTTTTTGAATATGAATATACCCGAGACTCATATCTTCAAAACCATTATATACATATGTAGGTCTTTGGTTATTCGGGTTTTCTCCCGCGTAAAATTGGAAGTGTCTTGGCGACGTTTCGACGAAGTCACATTCGTCATCTTCAGGCTGGTGTCTTCAGCTTCGTGCTTCTAGGAGTAATGTGTGATCGCAGCTGTTTCTTCCTTTTAACTGCCAGTGGGGTTTGAACTGATTGGGTGGGAGCTTGGCTGTGNTATGGTGGGTGTCAGTTTGCTTCATGTATGGATTGGAGGGGTTTAAAGTGGCTAATGATGCAGCTGTGGACTGGCTTCTAGTTTGTGGTCATGCCTCATCATCTGTGTGGGTTTGGGTTTGCTTTTTGCGTGGATGTGTGGTGGTGACATCCTGTGTGGTTTTCGTGAGTGTGGGTCTGGTGTCATTCTTTGTGTTAGGAATTCATTTGCCAATAAGGGCGGGTTTCCAAATGGCTGGTAGGCGGGAGGTATCATCTCGTTTATTCATGCTGTGTGGGTATTTTTCTATCTCGATGGCTTCTCTGATTATTCTGTTATTAAAGTGTTCAGTTTTGGCGATAGTTCTGGTCTTTTTAAAGTCAATTTTATGTCCTGTGGCTTTAAGGTGTTCCTAACACAAAGTTCCTAACACAAAGAATGACACCAGACCCACACAATCAATCTGATCCAGCAGCAGATTGATTCCAACATACAGCTCCCGCAGGACCCTCCACGACCCATTGAAAGTGAGCCCTCCTCAGAATGGAAACATGGGGTACGGAGTAACAGACTAGGACCAGAGAGATCGAAGAGTAGATGGGATGTGATGGAGTCGGAAGAACATGATGAAGGTGAGCCACCCCCTCCCCCAGGGGGATCGTCAGGCATGCGATGGTGACTCGGTCACGGTTGAACGAAAGAAGACACTCCTCTCCGGTGCATTTAGCACGGGGTCGGGCCATCAAACAACAGTTACGATCAAGGCAGAGGAGCCCTGAGAAGGACGACGACCAGGAGTTGAGTGTAAAGGAAGGCGATGCCCGACAGCAACGGACCGAACAATGGAGTGCTCCCAATGGGATGGCAGTGAGGAGCGCTTTGAGTACATGTGGGAGAAGGGTGATTGGAATGGACAGCAGATGCCTTGGGGTGGTGCACGGGAGGGAAGAGGAAAAGGTGCAGAGCGATGAAAGAGTTACACATGGGGGAGGAGTGAAGACAGGTATCCTGAATCCACTTAGTGCTGAAGCTGCCGATCAAGTGAGGTGTGAGAGAATGCAAGCTAGTAACAAAGGAATGTATGTTAAAGGAGGTAAGCTTGAATTATACTCCCAACAGCTGGGGCCAATGATGCGCTCCAAGAGCCGGAAGCAGACGCTTGATAACAGGACGTTTGATAATGGTATATAAGTCTCCCCCCTTTTACTTGCCTTTTAACCCTGACGATGTCATATGTATTTTGATGAAAGCTAGGTAGATTATTTAAACTCTGTTTAAGTATTCTCTTGGTGATCATTATTTTAAAACCAGTGAGCAACACGAGCACCAGGCAATATAATAAAATAATTTAATATTAAAATTGCTAATTAAAACGCCTAGCTTTCGTCGGCATCTGCCGACATCATCAGGGCTCAAGATGTCAGTCCATGGGAGAATCCCTTTTATAGTTTGACTAGCGTGTGCGCACGGCTCCTTGACCTCGTTATTGGGCCGGCCATGACTAAGCACGTTCCTGACGCTGGTTCCTTGGTAACAGCTTCCTCCCTCCTGCGCCTCTCATCCACACAGCTAGCATCAGGGAGTTTTTCTTTTTTGGAGCTAAATGTCAATAGATCTCCTTTCGCACACGCAGATCTGTCTTCTGTTTTCCTTTCCATATCACTCTCATACCTGTCCCCTTTAGTCCTTTCCAATGCCGTTCCACATTTCTTTGTCCATAGCCGAGTACACGTCGCACCAACTCGTTTTCCAACGTCTCCCCCCCTCTCCGTCCCCTTTTTGATGGTACAGCTTCCTATTCTCTTATCTCCCCCCTTAGTGCTTAGTCATGGCTGGCCCAATAACGAGGTCAAGGAGCTGTGCGCATGTGGATCCCTGAAGATGCCGGCAGAAAGCCGGTGAAAGCTTGGATCACTATTTATTAAAACTTTTAAAACTTTTTAAAGGTTTTGTTTTTCCTGGTGCTCATTTACGTTCGTATGCTTTTACCATGAACACTCCCAGGAATCAATTGTCGGTTTTTAGCATTGTTTTTAAGATATATACATATATACATTTTTATATACATAAAACTTGCACATGGGCTGAACATAAACAGTACTCCTATCACCTTCTATTTTGCCCACAACAACAACCCTGTGAGATGATTTGGGCTGAGAGTGATAAAAAACTAAAAAGATGGAAGAAATATATTGAAAAACATTTTGAGGACACTAGGGATGATATAGATATGGGAAGTATAACAACTGGACCAAACATAATTATGGAGAAGGTGAAACACGCAATTAAAAGAGCAAAAAAAAAAACCAAAAGCCACAGGATCTGTTGATATCCCAGTAGACATTTTAAAATTGCTGGAAGACAATGGGAAGAATTTTTTTACTGCAGCTCTTCAATCAGATATATGAAACAGGAAAGTTACCAAATGATTGGCTAAAATCAACCTTTGTGACAATTCCCACAAAAATAAATGCAAAGAAGTGTACCAAATACAGAACAATAAGCTTAATGAGTCATGCCCTGAAAATATTCCTGAGAATAATTCACACAAGAATATACAACAAAATTAAAGAGTGTCTAGGTAACACACAATTTGGTTTCAGAAACAATCTTGGTACACGAGATGCGCTATTCAGCATTCAAGTTCTTGTACAGCGTTGTAGAGATGTCAATCAGTGTTTACATGTGCTTCATTGATTTTGAAAAAGCATTTGATAAAATAAGATACAGCAAACTATTAGAAATCCTGAAACAAGGGGGACTAGATGACAAAGACATCCAAATCATAAAGAATCTGTATTGGCATCAGGTAGCAAATGTGAGACTAGGCCAAAAATACTCAGCTGATGCAGAAATAAGAAGAGGGGTCAGACAAGGATGTATTCTGTCTCCATTATTTTCAATATCTACTCTGAGTCAATCTTCAACGAGAACATCAATGCTGGCATCAAAGTAAACGGTGTTTGGATCAACAATTTAAGATATGCTGACGATACAGTTCTGCTTGCCAGTAAGCATGAAGACATTCAGCTCTTCATTTATAGAGTCACAGAAATATCTGAAAAATACGGCTTAAAGCTTAACACCTCAAAAACCAAGATCATGGTCATCAGCAAACAACTCATTAATTTACCACCAATAAATTCAGAAGGAATACCATTAGAAAAAGTTGAAAGGATCACGTACTTCGTTTCTAATTTACACGAAAGCTGGGACATGACCACTGAAGTAGAGACTAGGATAGAGAAAGCTCGAACAGCATTCTTCAAAATGAAAAAGGTCTTCTGCAGTCACGACATAAGCCTAAGACTGAAAATCAGGCTTGTCAGATGCTATATTTTTTCTATCCTGCTCTATGGAATAAAGAGTTGGTCTCTGACAGAAGGCCACCTGAAGACACTAGACTAGAACATTTGAAATGTGGATTTACAGGCGGTTGTTACGTATAAGCTGGGATGGCAAGATCAGAAACGAGGAGGTGATAAGCCGCCTGGGAAAGCCAAGGGAAATCATCAAAACAATTAAAAAATGAAAGTTAAAATATTTCAGACATGTGATGTGACACCCAGAAAAATACGGCATACTCTATTTAATCCTCCAAGGAAAGATTGAAGGCAAACGAGGTCCAGGCAGAAGAAGAACATCATGGCTTCAAAATCTGTTTGAACAAAACTCAGCAGCACTTTTTCATACGGCTGCCAGTTCGCACCAGTTCAGCAGAACCAGTAGCTAATTTTTTGTTGCCCAGGCCCAGAATGGACTTATGGAAGTGACATCCACACAGACAACCAGTTGTTCACATATTTCAATCCCACCACTGATATATATACATATAAAATAGTCACATTTCCCTTTTTCATGCCTTGATTTTCCTGATTTATTCCTTACACTTTTTCTGAGCTCTACACCATATTGCTTATCCCAGAAAGGAACAACATGATGGGTATGCATATTTTTGGACTTATAGTGTATAAAATAAGCTTGACTATTTCTAGCCCAATTTCCTTTTTGAAGCTGTAACAACTGAGGCATAAAAGAAGACACCCTCTCCCCCCTCTTTTCACTGACAGAGCAAAGAAAATGGACATCCTCAGCAAATGAAAGAGGTAATTGCGTTAGGAAGCTTGACGAACATTAGTTATGCCTACATTAGCTAATTCAAGGGTGTATTCTCCCCCCCCCCCACTTAGTTGTTTGTAGCTAAAATCCATGTCGATTCTACAGTGTTTCAGACAATATAAGTTACATTCTTGACCTCA
Organism: Protobothrops mucrosquamatus; assembly: GCF_001527695.2. NCBI lineage: Eukaryota > Metazoa > Chordata > Lepidosauria > Squamata > Viperidae > Protobothrops > Protobothrops mucrosquamatus. The sequence goes on along the minus strand of NW_015386403.1, from coordinate 1,275,369 downwards.
TGTGTCTTTGGCCTTAAATATATTTGTAATGTATAGATAAGAACTATCTTTGGCTGTTTCAGTTGTGGAAAAACACGAAGGCCAAAGAAGTGGATTAGCTTCTGCTTCCTGTCTCTTTCTGTAATATGCCCTCCAGATATTTTAGACTATTGCTTCTATTAGCTTCAGACAGGAACTGTGAAAATTGTTGACCAAATCTTCTGGAGGACATCAGTTTTCCAATCCGTGGATTTAATATGCATATTCCTGTGGTTGAACAAGTCTAAGCATCATCAAGTAAATAAGCCTTTGTTGTATCTTACATTTTTTTGGCACTAGACTATAACACTGACTGAAGGGAACTTTTGATTGGATAAGAGCTATCATGATGTTCCCATGTGTGAATATGTATGTCTGAGGAAGTTCATAGTTCATGTTTCATTGCCCTGGTATCTTTAGCTGAAAAGAAGGTATTTCCTACTAATGAAAAAGAGCTTTGCCCAGAATCCTGAAGAGCTTTTTCTGATAAGAATAGATATTCCTGGGCTGGATAGTCAATAATTTAGGGCTAGGAAACTTAGATTGCATAATCCCACATAGCCATCAGATGGGAGCAAAGGATTCTTCTCTCTCTCTCTCTCTCTCTCTCTCTCTCTCTCTCTCTCTCTCTCTCTCTCTCTCTCTCTCTCTCTCTCTCTCTCTCTCTCTCTCTCTCTCCCTCCCTCCCTCCCTCCCTCCCTCCCTCCCTCCTATCAGAATGGATAGCTCTAAAGTAGCTAAAACTAAAAAGAGGCAGGTACTGTCTATATTTTTGCATACAATCTAAGGGCTTACCAGCAGGTTCCTCTTGTTTCTGTCAACAGCACCATCATACTGCAAGTTCTTCCCTTCTGGATACATATGCAACATTACAATATGTATACAAAAGAGATGGGACAACATTGCTTTATCAGACTGACCCATTTGACCTCACTCTCCCACTAAGACTCCATTGTTACCAGTTACAGTATTGTTCTCATTCCACTTCTGAAACTTTGACTATCTGATATTGATCTAATATTATATAATAAACATCAAGTATTCAGTGACCTGAATACTCTTCCCCAACACTCATATTCCCCTCCAAAAATGTATTATTAAAATAAAAAAATAAATCAAAGCAAGGACAACTATGACCTGAAAGTTAACTCCTTCACTATTAAGAAAGTACTGGAAATCCAAATTTCCATATTTACACTCCTCTGTTTCTCTCCTATGTACCCTGAGCTTTCGGGCTATCTAATGCTACATTTTAATGGATTTCTAGAAGTGCAAAAACCCTCACTTTGCTTTTATTTCAGAAATATATTGGGACACATCTGCATATTGGGGTTTTTTCCCCTCCAGCTCACATCATAAAGAAGCAATGATGCTCATACTGGTATCAGAGGAAAAATATATATTTCATCTCTGAGGCTTTCTTTGAATAAAGAAATTCCAAACTGAGCTTCTTAAAACATCAATGTTGTATATTATTCCCCTGATATATGTATAAATCTTTATAATGTTGCACTTTACAAGCAGAATTCTTGAGTCTTTTTTGATTGGTAATCACAAAGCTTTCTATTAATACAGGAAAAACATGTAAAGAGCATAAACATTTTGCCATCTCTCTATATGTAGATGTCCATCAGTAGCAGCTTTAAGCATTCTTTATGTTTCACCCATATTTCATTTTATAGGCTTATAGGGGACAAAACAGTATCAGAAAACTAACTTCAATGACTTACATTTGATAGATAAATCCTGCTATCTTGGATATTGGATGTACACAAGTTACATTTCATCACCATCATAATTCTATGCCAATAAAAGGACAAAATTGCCTCCATCTGTTTTTTCCATTCTGTCCCCAATGGCTAGGCTATTTTAGTGTAGGCTAAAATAGAGATGGGGAGTTTATAGTTGTGCATTGTAGAAATTGAGCCATAGCTTATGCATGTTGTGGAAACTAGGCCAAGCACATTAAGCCCTAATATGGTTTAATTGTTTGGGCATAGCAGGTTATGTGAACAGAACCACTGAATTTTGTTATCCCTGGTTTAGGGTTTTGTGTATACAGTAGTATGAACTTAGCCATCTTTTTTGTATTTAAATGATGCTCTTGGAATACATTAAAAGCAAAATATTTAAAAGCACATCAAACAAAGCAGAACGTCTGGAATTAATAGCAAAATAAGTATTTGAAAAGGGACTAAACTTTTCCTAGATCCATTGCATATCATACCTAGTCCATCTTCTAACATCCAGGAGATTATTGGAGTTTACTTGAGTTTATTTGGGCACATATGTTCATGGACAGACATACAATTCATTATTAAGGTATGGTACTTTTTCCCCCAAAGGAAACTTATAACTTTAAAATACGTTCTATATTTTTCCAATACTTCCCAAAGTATCTGGTGCTCTCCAAATGAGATTTGAATTATGGGAAATGAAACCTAGCCCAGTTGGATTGGAAGTCTGTTTGGATTGCATTTAAATGAAAAATACAATACCAGGATTTAATATTTTTTTTGCCTTTCTTTCTACTACTGCTTTCTTGGATTTTTGCCCACTACCTTGGGGTTACTTCTGTTCTCAACCCCACTATCGTGCAGCATTATTTCAAGGAGAATCTGGAAAGAAAGAATATTCTCAGTGACTAAAACAGATTAGGTATGTTAAGTCTAAATGTATTGGCTCATAGTGGAGTTTCGTTATTCAGTCTATGTTGCTTTACTTGATACAGTGTCATAAATCTCAATCTCTCTTTTAAGATCTGATATTTGGGCTTTTTTGATTTCCTCTTTCGTTTTCATTTCTTTTGTTCTTTTGTGCTGTGATTGTTATGTTTGTAAGTAATTGAATGTACAATTCTTTTTACTAAAGAATAGAGTAAAAGGCTTTAAATAATTAGATAACTAACCAATTAACTATATAAACATTTCTTATAATTTTGTCTATTTTATGCTTTATTATCATATTATTATATTTCCTATTTTATTGTGAACCACTTTTAAAACTAATTAATGACATAGTATGTTATGAATATTAGAAGTGAATAAATGAATGAATAAATAAATATACATTACGTTTGACCTGTAGTATTCTTAAAATGAGATTCCTTTTCTCCTCCATATTTTAACTTGATATTATTTGGGAGATGGGATGACATAATTATAGGTTGTTTAATGATTCTTTTCAGAGATTCCAACAATTCCAACAACAAAACAGCCAATTCATTTGTTTAAATTTGATCATCTTTTTACTCCTCTAATGCTGGTTATGACTGAATATTTCAGAGCACACTTACTGGCGGGACGTTAGTAAAATGAGCTCCAGTTGCTTTTATTCATAGTGCAAAAATAAAAAATGGATCTAATTTCCTAAGGAACAAAGTTAACTCAGGGCCTGTTCTTGGTCTCAGATATGTCTCAGATATACAAAGCAGCCTGAGTAGATATTTGAATTGATGCCACGGTGTTAAAAAGGGATCTGCCACTCTTCTGGATTTCCTAGTGCAAATTGCTCCCATTGTTTTTCTTAACAAAGCAACTCTATAAAATACAGTATGTGAACAAGTATCATGGGGAGAAAAGGGTAGGAAGATGTTGATGGAATCCACAATAGCTCCATCCATCTGCAGCTGTATTTTACAAAAATATAACCCTTGGAAACATTCAATTCCGGATCGTCACTTTTATTTTAATATATTTGCTGTATTTCTATATCTAGCAATTTAAATACCTTCATCAATCCTAGTATTTTTCAAACTTGGCAAAATTAAGATGTGTGGACTTAAACTCCTAGAATTCCCTCAAAGTTTCCAAGTTTGAAAAACACCGATCTATCCTATTCCTATAGTAGATATAAACCTCAGTTCACTGATTGTATTTTACTTATTATAACTGTTTATTCAATTGCATTGTCTCACAGAGCATGAAACTCAGAATATACATTAAGTGGCTCCTTATGAACAGAGGCGCAAATAGTTTCTTATGAAACTTCATTCACCATTGAATGAGCAGCAGCAATTACTGCTCCTCTTGCAGCAGTAACTATCATTTATAGTTACTGCTGCAAAAGAATTTACCATTTATATTTAGAGCTGGATTGCTGGGTTTATCTATTATTGAATTATACAGGAACCAAAAAGGGGATCTTTAGATGGCTCTTAAGAAGGCACGATCTTCCACAAAGATTGTAAAGAGATGTGATGATTCCTTTAGTTATTAAGTCCTCTGAGTTTGTCTCCATAATCTGAATACAGGTTTTAGATTTGAGAATTGAAGAATGGGCATTATACAGAAGAGTTTAAATTCTACATTTTTCCACAGTATTAGAACAAACCCTTGATTAAGTGCTGGAACACTGTTCTCCATACTCCATATTAGTTTCTTTCTGGAAGAAAATGTCTCCTGTAATATATGGAGATATTGCAATCTTTCCTGAAATATAAGAAACAGCAAAATGAAGATGAAGAATATACTGATAAGATGTCACTGGATAATCAGTTAGAGAAGACTAATGGAAGTTGTTTTTAATATGTGGTAAATGGAGCAAAATTATCATGTTTACAAAGATGGAAAGATAATGAAGGATGACAGAATTTTCAGAAATGGCAAAATTGTTTGATTAAGGAAAAGACAACAATAATATTTATATTTATCACTGGACTTTTTGTTAAAAATGGAAAACGTGATTTAAAAAGTCTAAAATATGGAAAGAAGGAAATCATGATGTAACTTTATTCAAGTAGGACAAATGAAAAATTTATTTGTAACTTCTGTAAAGACAATCAGAAGCTGCATCTTTATATTTTTATCTTTATATTTTATCTTTTCTATTTTATTTATTCACCACTTTTATCCCTCTTTTCTCTTTTTCTTAAATTTGTGCCATTTTTACTATTATATAAAATTCTTCAAAAAATTAATAAATATAAAAACATATCTCAGTAAGATCAATGACATTTATAGCTGGTGTGGAGAAAAACTTGCTGTCCTGATATTTTTGAACTTAAAATTCCCACCAATCCTGATGAATAGCAATGGACTAAAAGAGTGATCCAAAACACCAAAAAAAAAGACTAGATTATCTTCCTCTAATCCAAAGTCTTCAAAGCATATTTCTGAATAATGGCTACATATCAGCAATAGTAAACAAGCTATGTCAAGCTATGTCATATGGCAGGAACTGGAAATTAATTACCTAATGCTTCTTGGACATGATTCAAAGTGGGCCGAGGAAGATGAAGGGCCAATTGATATGTATGGCTATCTAATATTTATTTCTGGGAAGGCTTGATCTTACAAGGTGATACTGTAGGTATAGGGCTCAGCCCAACAGGAACTTCAAAAATTTGAAACACTTGAGTGATCCCATTAAGTCCAAATATACCCTCATAAACTTAAAGCCAGCTGATGTGCTTCTGCTGAATCAAGCATCTTACAACTAAATTAACAAATAGAACATTTGTCTCAGAAATGACTACAGTTATTTAGTTATCTGCTGAGGCTGAGCAACTGATGCTAGCAGGCCTGGTGGAAGTTGGTTGAGACCAGGATCTCAGTGAGCAGAAGCTGGTGTTTTTAATTACATCCTGTGATGTGTCTATAAAATGATACATGATCTTGTGATAGAAAAATAACCCCTAAATTCTTGCCACTTATTGAATCCCTTCCTGGTTAGACCTTCAAAGGAACGGAAAGAAGCAGTGTTTAACTTACTTCTCTGCATTGAGACTAGTAAATCATAGCTAATTATTTATACCTTAGAATGAAAAATCACAAAGCTTAGCAAACAGTGAATTGTTTTAATAGGCAGCAAGACTAGACAGGAGTATTTTCCTCAATGCTTTCTCTATTTGCCAAAGTAAACTCTGCAGATGGAAAGCCTCACAGATCTGATGCCCCCCCCAGCCCTTTCTTTAATGCAGCTATTGTTCCATCATGCCCTACCTATTTTTGTTTCTTTTTTGGCTTTATTCTCCTTTTTATTAGGTGTCTATTCCAGAATATGAGAGCCATCTGTCATGATCATAACACATACCTGCCTGCCTGCACAAAAAGAGAGCCTTATGAGCTGCAAGGAGAGATACATTTTTTTCTCACACTTCAAGGTCCATCTTGGATTAAAGAGGCTTTTCCAAATGATTCTCAGAATGGACAGCAGGAATAGAGTTTTGACAAATAACTACGAAGCAAGGTTATTCTGAAACTTAGTTACAATTTGCAAATCTCACAGGAAAAAAAAACCTAAAAAAAATTCTATGGGTGTCTCACCCTATGAATAAATGGAAATATACTCATGGGTATCATTGGGACATGGGGGATGGAGAAAAGAAAGTGGTAGTATCCATGGCTAGAAAGTGACTATTTATTTATTGTTCATTTTTTTTAAAAGAAACTTCTGTATATTATATTGTTTTATGGTCTTTGGCTATGATAAATTTTAAGTTAAGCATTTATTTATTAATATTTCTTCTGATGAAAGATAGGTTATCTTGGATCTGTCTGAAGGTGTGACATGCCCTCGGGACTGTCATGGATACAGTTTGGTTTTTGTTGCCAGGTTACACATATAAAAAGTGCTTCTTTGCCCTTTGTCATTTTGTAGTCTTTGAAGTTGTCTTGATACAACTACTGTTCAGAAGGTCCTGTGGAAAGTCAACACTTGGAAAGCTGCAGGTCCTGATAATATCCCTGGGTGAGTACTTAAGGAGTGTTTTAACGAGCTGGCCACTGTTCTCATAGACATCTTCAATCTCTTGTTTCATCAGTCCGTGGTTCCATCATGTTTTAAGATTGCAATCATTGTACCAGTGCCCCAGAAAACTAAAATCACATGCCTTAATGATTACTGTCCAGTTGCACTCACTTCCATTATGATGAAGTGTTTTGAGAGATTGGCAACGGATTACATGGTTTCATGCCTTCCACCTACATTTGAGTCCCCCTACATTTGATAGGTTTGCCTATCAGAAGAACCACTCTTTAGAAGATGCACTTTCCTTTTTTCTGACAACATTTTATTAGATTTTATAAAGGTAAGGAAAAGGTAAGGTCAGTATGGGTAGTGGGATTCAAGGTAGGGTTCAGGGAGGGGGTTGGGACAAGGGTAGGTACAACAATGGGGTTGCCCCCAATAGCATTTCAAACTTTAGCAAGCAAACTATCGTCCGGATACAGGTGTTCAGTGGGAATAATTACTATAATAATAAATGGTTGTGGTCAACAAAAGTAACTATAGTTATAAACCATGTCAATTAATCAATAAACATCAATCCTCTTAATAATAAAAACAATCATTTTTCGTTAACTCATTTTGCTAACCATTGATAAAAGTTTTCTCATGTTTTAAAATAGACTGACTCTTCTTTCTCTTTAATCTCTAGGGTTAATCTGTCCATTTCTGCATATTCTAAAATTTTCCTGATTATAATCTCATCAGATGGTACATTCTCATTTTTCCAATATTGGGCAAATGCTATTCTCGCAGCTGTCAATATATGTAGTATTAAATACTCATTTTCTTTGCCATACTTAGATCCTATTATTCCTAACAGAAACAATTCCGGCTTAAATTCTATCTGTATTTTAGTTATATTTTCCAGCCATATATGAATCTTAAACCAAAATTTCTTTGCACTAGGACATACTCACCAGATATGGTAATAGGTACCTGGCTTTTGTTTACATTTCCAACAATCATTCAAAACATTTTTAAACATCTTCGCTAACCTTACTGGTGTCATGTGCCATCTATAAAACATTTTATACAGGTTTTCTTTATAAGAAGCTGCTTTAGTCAATTTAATATTTATATCCCATAACTTTAGCCAAGCTTCTAAGTCTATAGAATATCTGAAGTTTTTAGAAGATGCATTTTCCTGTGTGCTTCATCTTAGCTTGGTGCACCTGGAGAGGAAGAATATTCATGTGTGAATGCTGTTTGTGGATTTTAGTTCAGCATTCAACACAATCATTCCTCAGCTTCTGGTGATCAAACTGGGCCTATCCTTTATATACCGTAATTGGATACTTGATTTCCTTATTGATAGGCCCCAGGTTGTGTGAATTGGAAAGAAAGAGCTGAATGCAATGAAATTTCATTTTAATGCGTGCCAATTAGTGTACATTCAAAGTGACAATAAAATTATTATTCTATTCTATTCTATTCTATTCTATTCTATTCTATTCTATTCTATTCTATTCTATTCTATTCCCATCCCAATAGCATCATTCACAGGTTGGGTTAGGTACATATAATTAACATTAAGGCTATGCATCTTAGGGAGAAGTATTTCTGCCTTGGAAAGAAACTCTTGAAGAGATTTAAATTCTCTAAAGCAACTCTCTAAATTGTGACATCTTTTCTCAGATTTGCATGGCATCCTGAAGAAAATACAAGGCTGCTTTAATGAATAACAGGAAGATACTATGGTTGATCAAAATGCTACTTTAGAATCATTTTTGAGACATGCAGAACCCTAGTTTACATTGCACCTTGCATATCTGGGCAGATCAGTAAAGGCTAAAGGAGAAGATCAGCAGGTTAGAGTGATGTAGAAGGCATAGGGAATGGCCCTGCAGAAGAGCAGTAAATTGTTACAACAGTCAGATTAGTGGGAACTAGTCCTGGCCAAGAATATAAATTAAGAAAATGTGTTAGACAAGTTTCAGCCTAATTGACACAAAGATAAAGTGAGAGAAGAGGAAAGTATATTCAGACTTAAAGACTATTATAGCTGTTGCAATAATAGTAGCCCTGACCTACACAGCATTAGATTCTTAATCTCTTCTACTTTATAAAGCTGACAAGAAGGAAAGAGAAAAGAAGAAAAATAATCTGGAAGAAGTCAATGGCAAATCAATTTCATTCTGTTGCCAGCAGTCACCAGGAGCTGAGCTTGTCTTTGTACATATTGCATATGAACAAGGAAGTTAAACCAGGCATTCAAATAATCAAGGCCAATCACCAATCCCTGTTGTGCCTTACCCTTAGGAAGTGAGTTTATATATGACTGAAGATGAAACTATTTAAATGATGGTGGAGGAAGAGAAGAAAATAAACACCCTTTTGTTCTTGATGAAATGTCTTCACCAAACAAAATGGGAATGCTTGTAAATTTTGGAAAACAAAAACTAAATTAAATAACCCTAGGACATTCATAGATACTGTATATATATCTTTGTCATTATCAGGAAATTGTTCCTTATTTCCAGGTTGGACCTCCCTCTGACAAGCTTCCACCCATTGCTTTTTGTTCTGCTCTCAGGTACTATGGAGAATAAAACAATCAACAAATAAATTATTTGTTGCCTTAATTTATTTTTGAGTATTCAGTTTGTTTACTAGCCCTAATGAAAAGGTATTAACAAGCAGGATGTAGTAAGTTATCAGTATTTTTAAGAGAAAGTCAATGGAGTAGATGAGTAGATAAGCAAGTATAATTATAACTGTTGAATTGATGTAACTGTAGATTTGAATTTTCAATCACATGGACATAACTGTGTAATTAAAGCAAACAAATGACAGTTTTACCTGCTGCTGTTTCTTATGAAAAAGCACAGATGGACATATTTTTTCTGTTAAGAACTCTCATTCCTCTTAAAATAGGTGGCTAGGTGCTGATGGTAGGTGATGTTGAAGGAAACAGTGAGAAGGCCTTAACTCAAAACTGATAGAATCAATAGTAATGTTGAGGCAGGCGAAAAGATCAAGATTGTGATCAAAACTATACAATTGAAACAATCACAGTTTTTACATATACAACACATAAAGGGGACAGAACTTCAATTTCATATTTGCAATTGTTATTTCAACTCTTTTTTTATGCCCCCCTTAAATTAAATTAACTAAAAGTTAATTATTCTCTGTATCCCTTTCATTTTTCTTATTTTCTTTTTTAGTATCTTCTTCCTGCAAAAGTAGGAATTGTTGCCAAACTGTCAATACTTGGACCTGGAGCTGATTTCATGCAGAGAACTTTTGAAATTAGACTGAGGAGCACATAAAATCAGACTGAAGAATAAAATGGATTTTTTCCCTTGAGTATTATATACTTGTTAAGAGTCAAAAAGTTTTTCTGGAAGAGTAACTATTGTTACTAATAGTGAAACTTATCATGAAAAAAAATTCCTCTAATATTTGAAAGAAATATAATTACTAATTTTTCTGAAAGATCATCCAAAACTTCATTGAAATATTTTGTTTTCCATTTATAGGTGTATTTTAGTCCTTAGTGCATAGTAGTCTTTATTACTGGCCTCAATTGTCCTTAACATTTTGATATGATTTGCAAACTACTTTTTTTAATCCCCCTACACATTAGTGATTTTTTTAAAAAAATGCTTAATATAAAAAGACAATAATTAAATCCATGGTGGGTCTCACATTTTGTGAAAGACAGAGAATGGATAACAGTAGCTACAGCCAAAAATTGTCTGGACAGAAAATGTTGAAGCATTAAGCCACTGCCTGCCAATGCAATTTGATCTCAACTGTCAACCCTGCTGCTTTTCGTTCTTAGGTTGTCCTGAACAAAGGATGATGTTTGGTTTATAATGTGGACAAATGGCAGCTAAAATGACACTGCTCACATGAATGTTCCCTAAAGGGATCCTATGCTACTCTCCTGAGGGAAGGTGTAAGGTACTAACCTGACATAATGAGGTTTTCAAAGCCCCTTGTTCCCAATTGCAACCTGGTTGCATTCCATGAGCTTTTTATATGCCCAGTGTCAAAGTCATCCATAAACAAGTCCTGAGGGCATCCTTTGGTGAATGGGGATTGACGAGATGAAATATGGCTCTGTTATTAACTTTTCAGAGCATAATGCAGCTGCATCGTGAATCCCCCCCCCTCCATTTGCTTAACTTAAATAAAGGTTGGTGTTCAGCTTCTCTTCCATTCTGCTCCCCTGCTAATTATCAGCATATTTGTTTGAGAGACAATTAGCCACCTGCTTCATTCTCCCACTGAAGTCAGGTCATCATGAGTTACATCTGCTTTTTGGACTCTTCAAGTCCAAGATGTAATAAAAAAGATGATGGCTACGATGATAAAAATAATGTTATAACCAGAATAAGGTATAGAATATAGAGAGTTTCTGCTGTGGGCAGGTTTGGTTTACATTGCAAAACTCTTATGGCAATATCCCACTAACTGCAAATAACAATATGACAGAAATGGAAACCAAAATTCTTGTGCATTGCCAAACTTCCTCCAGGCCATACAGAGCTTTGCAAAGGTAGAGCTATAATAGCAAGGTGAAGTGAGACATCATTTTTCCCCAGGGCATCCTGGTGCTATGATGGAAGAAAAAGTGACAAGTAAGCACTGTGTGGCGCTTCCAGAACCTGCATAAAAATAAAGTTGTTCAGACCTGTGGATGGCTCCTTTTTCTTTTCTTTTTTTTCCAAGAAATGTGCTTTATAACTGACATAAGATTATGTGAGACGCAAATTTACTTTTATAATCCCATATGTTTCAGTGAAATTCCGTATCTTAAAGTGAGGTTTTATTATGGTAGAACCTCATTAATTCTCACTAATGACTGGGAGACCCTTTACAAATTACTCAATTTTGTATGCAATCAGTTGCCATTAAATGCAATGTGGTGCTAGAAGATGTTCTGCTATATCCTGAGGGAAATGATAATCTTTTTTTTTTTTTTACAGCAGCCTACATTAACAGGAAATAGTACAGGAGCCTTGCTATGAGTTTGCTCCAGGTTTTTGCAGATAATAATGGATACAATACTGGGATTCTCTTAGGCTTCAACATAACTGTTGGGAAAAAGAAAGTCTCTTAGAAATGAGAATTGGGGATATGATTGTGGATAGGATCAAAAATCTATTCTAATTTCCCCCCAAATATCTCCCATGTGACATGTAAAAGACTTCTGTTATAAATTGTCTTTGCAATTTATTTGGGTAATGCTGTACTTATTTTATTCCTGCAAAACAGCTAGTATCACACTTTGTCATTCTGTAGTTTCTTTGGCTACTGCTGCTTCTGATCCAAAGAACTTCACAGGATTAGTTCCTCATGATGTCTTCCTCTGAGATTTAATTGTGGTATGAGAAGCCAAAACTACTGAAGAGATGAAAAATAGGACAATAACCCACTTCACTCCCCTTGCCCCAGCAATTTTGTAAGCCCTATTCCTGAGTCATGGACATTAAGATTTCCTTTTTCCCGTAAAAATATTTTTATTTAAAAACAACCACCACCACCATCACTACAACACAATATCCTTTAGGTTAATCTGAATGGCATGGAAAAATCCAGAAGAAATTTCTGACAGAGAATTCAGCAAGAAGGACTTACAGCATTGTTTTAGACATCTAATGCTCAGAGATAATAGAATGTAAAGTTTGGAATTCCATCAATGGAAATGTTCTATAGTTCAGGAATGCTTAGGCTTTTGAATAAAATTTGTCAGTCTGAGAAAGTGCTACAAAGCTGCTCTTAATTCTGGAAATCATTGATTCTCACCTTTTTTGCAAGTGACTTTAGAGATCACCTAGCCCATCTGCATTCATGTAGTTTTCATTGTTGCAGCATTCCTGACAAAATGATCATTCATCTTGTTTTAAATACTTTCAGCAAGGAGAAACCATCAGCTCCACTCAAAGCTCATGGATGACAATGAAACCAATGTTATGAATACCAGTGGGATATGAGTCAATTTCAATAATTCCACAGCTCTTCAAAGATACTATATTGATAGAAATGAAAAAGCTATATCAAGCTATATGGTTTAATTAATCATGAGTGAAGATGTGGCTTTCCAGGTAGACTAGAGTTTCCATTGTATCTTAACATTGATTGTGTTGGTTAGGACTGAGATAAGCAAAAAGTCATCAAAATCTAAAATAGGATTAGGCAAAGTTTTTGGTCCAGTGAGCACAGCTAGAATTTTGAGAGCATATTGATAGTATCCAAGAAGATGGATGTCATGAAGAGAACTTGTAGATTCCCAAGATAACTGCCTTAGTGAGCATATCCAATCAGGTCCTGGCCTACAAACACAAACACCGTGAGTTCTTGGACTCCTTTAGGCATGAAAGACGGCTTGGTGACTTTGAGTACATTTATCTGCCATAGTCATTCTGTTTATATGTAGGTATTTGTATTTTGTTTTCTTCAATTCTTTCTCTTCTCTTCTGCAGTCTCCAGGTTCTGCAATGTCCAGTTTAGTCTTCTTTGTCTTTTTTATAGGCAATTGTTAAATGTGAGGTGTTATGTTGCAGGTGCCTATTGGTTTGAATTCTAAAATCTCAGAGCACTTTAGCGTCTTCATTTTCTGTTACTTTCTTATTTTATGGTCTCACCAGTTCTTACTTGCAGACAAATGGTATTTCTTGCAGATTCTCCAATGAACCATTGTTATTACTTTGTTATGCTATTGTTTGTAGTTAGTCGACTTCTTTGCACTTGTTTTCTGTTGCTGTCTTTTCAATTATTGTGTGAATTCAATTCTATTCATTTGTTCTTAAAAATCTTCTTTTTTTAATGTGCTGGCCATGTAACAAACTCTGCACCAAGTGGAAGATCAAACAGATTCCTTGCAAACCTAGCAGACAATTTTGTCTGCCAAAAAGTAGAGAAGGGAACTAGGGGATTAGCCATTTTGGATCTAATTCTCACTAACAGAGATGAAATGATAGAAGGTGTTGAAGCCATAGGAACCTTGGGAGGAAGTGATCATGCAATATTGGAATTCAACATTATGGAAGCACAAGCAATAGAACACAGTCAAAGTAGAGTCTTGGACTTTAAGAGAGCTAATTTCAATAAACTTAGAGAGGGCTTGGGAAGGATTCCATGGATGAGAATCCTCAAGGGGAAAACAACTCAAGAAGCTTGGGAAATTTTGAAAACTGAGATAATAAAAGCCCAGTCCAGCACAATACAACAAAGAGGAAAAATAACAGCTCTCAAAAGAAACCAGCATGGCTGCATAAAGAACTCTCTGATAAATTGAAAGATAAAAAGGATAAGTATAGAAAGTGGAAAGAGGGACACATAACTAAGTCAGAATATCAACAAATAGCCCAAGCCTGCAAAGATGAAGTGAGGAAAGCTAAGGCTCAAAATGAACTAAGGCTTGCGACCAAAGTCAAAAATAACAAAAAAAGCTTCTTTCAACATGTAAAAAACAAGAAAAAAGTGAAGGAAATGATTGGTCCATTAGTGGGGGAAAGTGGCAAGAAGGTGACAAGCAACAGGGAGAAAGCAGAACTATTTAACTTGTTTTTTGCATCTGTCTTTACACAAAGGGAAAAAACAGACAAACCTACCAAAAATAGTGCCATAAAAACAGAATAGAAACACAAGTTAAGATAGGCAAGAAAACAGTAAGTGAGCACCTGTCCAGCCTAGACAAGTTCAAATCACCAGGACCAGATGGATTACACCCCAGGATTCTCAAGGAACTGGCAGATGTGATCTCAGAACCACTGAACTATATTTTTCAAAGATCCTGGAGCACTGGGGAACTACTGGAGGACTGGAAAAGAGCTGATGTAGTTCCCATCTTCAAAAAAGGGCAAAAAAAGTAGATCCAGGAAACTACAGACCTATCAGCCTGACCTCAATACCGGGAAAGATTCTGGAAAAGATAATCAAACAACGAATGAGCGAACACCTAGAGGCAAACAAAGTCATTACTAAAAGCCAACATGGGTTTGTCAGACCCATGCCAGACAAATCTTATTGCATTCTTTGACCAAGTGACAAAATTAGTGGATCAGAGGAATGCTGTGAATATAATTTACTTGGACTTCAGTAAGGCATTTGATAAAGTAAATCACAACCTACTACTTGATAAGATTATTATTAATAGTTTGTTTTCCATATCTCTTTCTTCTTCTTTATTTGATCTTTCCTGTAGGCCAGTTGGGCCTCTTAAGTATTCAGTGAGTCTTTTTCATACACTAGCTTCAGTTTATCTTCTTCACTATTCCAATATGCCTTTTCTCCTTCAACCCTCTGAGATACTTGCAACATTTCACACCTACCTATTCTCCTTGGTAGATAGAGTCTGTCAACATAGCCGAATGGATGAAGAGTATGATTCATTATCATTGTTTTTCTGGTCTTCCTATTCATTGCTTTTAGTTCTGCCTGAGTCCAGACCACTATTCCAGCTCTGTATCTAATGACTAGAATTGTCCATATGTTAATTGCTTTGATTGTATTTCCTCCACTGAGTTTGGACTTTAAGATCTTTTGTACTCTCTTGATGTATTAATCTCTAAACCTTTTCTTGACTTAAATATGCTTGATGTCAAGCTTGAAGGATATCTATATATTTACAGTGATTCATCCAAACTTTTGATGTTATTTTCATAGGGCATCTTGAGTCCTTCAATTTTCACTATTTTTCCCTGTTTAATGGTAAGCATGATTATAATATCTTGGCTTTATGCACAGTGCTGAGCAGCAGTTTTATTTCAGACTGTGTTTTTCCATACAGCTTCAGCTCGTCAATGTAAAAGAGATGGGATAGTCTGTCAGATGTTTTTGATATTTGATAGCTAAGACCTAAAATTATTCAGAATAACAAGAGAAGTCAGTGCAATGACAAACAGTAGTGATGATAGTGAATTTCCTGAAATATTTGTCTCTTGATTTTAACTTCTCCCAGTCTATCACTATTGACCATCAACTGGTTTTCCATTGTGCCATTGATCTTTGCACAACATTTCTGATGTTTCTACTGTCTCCTGTTATTTCTAGTCATTTGATTTCCAGTGCTTCCCTGATCTTCCTTATTTCTATGTGGTATTTCTTGATTGGGTATTCTGTGGTCTTCTTGTTCTTAGCTTCTTTTCTTTCATCTGTTCTAGCTTGTTTGCATCTAATCTCAGCTTACTGATTCTATTTTCAGCCTGATCTTCCATTTTAGTAATACTCTGTTTGACTTTTGTTCAACTTTGTTGATTTTGCATCTTATGTATTCAGTTATAACTGCAGCCGTACTGGACATTAGTTTGTTTGCTTCTAGCAATGAGTTGGTGCTTGTATTTGATATTACAGCATTGACATCCTTTAATGTTTGTGCTAGCTGTTCTAGATACTCAATTATTCTTCATTTCAATTCTTATATTTCTTTAGTTAGAGGATTTCTTCTACTTTTGTTCTTCCTGAGGCAGATGAAAGGGTTCCTGGTTTCCAAAGAAAACAATTCAGTAGCTGTTTTGGTTTACTCTACAGCCTTATTTATTCAACAAAAAGCAAATCAGCTATAAATATCTCAAGATGCTGCCATTGCAGCTTTTTAATGTGCTACAGGGCATTATTTCTGACTTTGCACTAGGCTGCTGCAGTTTGATATTTTCATTCTCTAAAAATGTTTTGGTGCCTTGTAAAAACAAAGCAAAAACAACAAAAAGGGAGAGCTGGTACTGGAGAAGGCGGCTATACATCTAAATTCTGGGTGTATTGCTTTATAGCATATGAAGAAGATAGCTACAAAGAAAGGTGGGACAGAATCTACCAGTTAAGAAGAGAATGTCATTCAGAGACATTGGTATACATATAGGTATTTGTATACGGAACTCTAATCTAGAGGGGTGTTCATTACCCACTCTTGGACTAGTATTTCCTCCTGGCTGGAAAACTTGCACACTGATTCCTTGTTAGGAAGGCCTCTTTAGACGTCAACTGTGAATCTTATTCAGACCTTACCCTGCAAGATGTAGCTTTTTTGTGTCTTCTGCATTTTGATTTCTTTTGATATTTGGCTTATGTAGGGTTGACATGTGCAATGTAGTCTTTTAACAACTACACATAAAGCAGAAATATTGGGGAATTATTTTTATTTTTCTGGATGCATGAAAATTGGGACAGCTTTGTCAATTGAATTATTCCTGATAGGAAGCTGTTAAAGACTTCCAAATTGACTGAAATTGTGTCATTAATATTCTACTTTTCCTCATATTTTGATCCTCTTAAGTCATTGTTTGCTAAAATGTGCTCTTAGGACCCTGGGGACCCATGAAGACCTTCTAATTATTTGACAGCCTGCACTGAATAATACCATATTAAAACCCCATCAATCAGTTGTGAGAAGTAATAGTGGCAACAAATGTGTCAATTTTAATTTTTAATATGGTAAATATTGGTAAATATAAACCATACAAACAAAAGTCCTTTTGGGATCCTCCCTAATTTTTAAAAATAGAAATGGGTCCTGAGAGAAAAAAGTTTAAGAAACATTGCTTTAGTCAGTGTTTCTCAGCCTCAACAAATTTATGATATCTGGACTTCAACTCCCAGAATTCTTCTGCCTGTCCAAACATCTTAAGGTTTCTGAGGATGAGAACACTTCTCTAGTTCATGGGGCTTTCCTGGTGATCAATTCTTTCAAAATACCAGTAGATTTCTGAGCATCAACAGTGGGTGTACTCATTCCAAAAGTACAAAAAATTGGTTTCCCTCCTTTACAAAAGTGAGGATTAATTCAGTAAAAAGGCTTTTCACCTTAGTGGTAAAAAAATTATACAGTTTCCAAATATTTGCCATTTATGAAAGAAAGCAGTACCATGTTAAACATAAATAATTTGCACTAAATGCAAATAGAGGGCCACTAAATTTATTGTTATACTCACATTGATTTGAACTGCCAACATTTGGGACAATAGAATCTAGAGTAAACACAGTGATGGGATTCAGTCAGTTCGCACTACTTCGGGAGAACCAGTAGCTAGTTATTTATTGCCCAGACCCAGAATGGACTTCCAGAAGCGGCATCCACACAAAGAACCAGTTGTTCACATATTTGAATCCCACCACTGAGTAAATACTATAATCAACATAGCTGTTGGGTTTTATTTAGACTTCTATTATTTCTTTTAGGCTTCTGTGAAATTTCTACAAACGTAATCCTGCTCAGAAGTTAAAATTTATTTCAGTAATTGTGATTTATTTTAACAAGCTCCATTCTTTCTACTGTCTACACCAAAGTTTAAAAAAATAATATTTACCTCCTTGCTCAGATGAAGCCTCATCAAAAATAACATATATTTAAAATGGCATTTTTGGTGCAAAAGAATAGTCAAAGTTCCATAGAAAAGTTTATCTGGTCTCTAATATTTATTTATGTATTTGTTTATTTTCTAAAGGTGAGTTTTTATAAAGATTGTATTACAGAATACATGTTTTCTAAATGAAAGGAGGAATGTTTCCCAACAAAAGGCAATTATAAAATGAATATATTTAAGATGTTAAGCTTGAAAATATATTTTTGCAAAAGAATTTTAAAAAATTCTTAACCACAACAATAAAATCTCAATGCTTTTATAAGTGCAAGGGCCATGAAAACTTTTCCAAATCATTTTGGAAATTGGTGCTTAGATTAATCCGCGATCAAGTAAATGAAAATATTCCTCTCCCCATTACAGCAGTATACAAACAACTCAATTGTAATGGATTGGAGAGTGACATAGGGAAATTCCGATAGCACTACATGTTTCAAGATAATTCAGTTCCATTCTTGTATGTTATGAATGTCATATTAAATACCTATTAACATTATAAATACTCATTAAGACATTGCCAGCAAACAATCTACAACAGCAAATTGTTAGCTTTTTCCTGATACACAACTGGTTTCATCGGATCATCTCTACAACCCCCTTAAAGGTTTTCCTTCTATCCTGGTTGGGAGCCTGGCCCAATTTATTGCTCACTCCTGTCTTTCCCTTAAAAAAATAATTTCACAATGCCTACCTCTAGGTCAAGGTTTATGAGACTTGAGATTTCCACCTGTTGAGATCCCTGGTAGAAGT
This sequence comes from Protobothrops mucrosquamatus, assembly GCF_001527695.2. NCBI lineage: Eukaryota > Metazoa > Chordata > Lepidosauria > Squamata > Viperidae > Protobothrops > Protobothrops mucrosquamatus. The sequence continues at coordinate 1,256,563 of NW_015386403.1, read as the reverse complement.
GTTGTAAGAAAGAATTTTAAATGAGGAGTAGTTATTGTATGCCCAGCTCTATGTGAAAAGGACATGAATTAAGAGAGAAGCCTGATAAAAATGTGTTGGTCCTTCTATCACACAATGGGACTCCTGCTCAATTACTATTATAACCAGGCTACTTTTTTTCTTCTTTCTTTCTTTCTTTCTTTCTTTCTTTCTTTCTTTCTTTCTTTCTTTCTTTCTTTCTTTCTTTCTTTCTTTCTTTCTTTCTTTCTTTCTTTCTTTCTTTTTTTCCTTCCTTCTTTTTTTCTTTCTTTCTTTCTTTCTTCTTTTCTTTCTTTCTTTCTTTCTTTCTCTTCTTTTCTTTTTGATAGAAATATTTCTATCAAAATATCCAAGAACCAATTAAATTGGAAACTTGGAAGAAAATTTGGGTAAGAAATGTCAAGTTCACTCAAGCTCAGAATTTAAGGGAAAATTTCTACAAAATGTTTTATAGATGGCATTTAGATCCTCAAAAATTGTCTTGCATGTATCCGAATTTGCAACCAAAATGTTGGAGATGTGGTAGTATGGATGCTACTTATTATCATATCTGGTGGACATGTAGGGATGTTAAAGCTTTCTGGATTAAGATTTGGTGGAATATTCAACAGATTTTTAAGAAAAAGATAAAATTTACACCGCAGTTATTTCTATTGGGTATTATGGATAATTTGGATCTGGAAGAAATGAAATTGATGTTGTATTGTATAACAGCAGCAAGGACATTAGTTGCTCAAAATTGGAAAAAAAAGATATTACCAACTATGGATGATTGGAGACAGAAAGTATCATATTTTGCAGAGATGGCAAAAATATCCGTGTACCTGAAGGATCATTTTCAGGAAAAAATTATCTCAACATGGAGAAGATGGATAGATTATATTCAGAGAAAGTATGAATTGAAAAATTATTATGTTGCTTTTGATTAAAAACTTAGAAAAAATTAGGAATATTATATATTGATATAATTTAAAAAAAAATTTTTTTTCTTGTTGTAATTTAATGTTATTTTAGAGTCACAGTAATTTTGTACTAGTGTGTAGTAATAATGAGTAGTTTTGATTAGTATTGGATGATTGTGCATTTATTTCCTAGATTAGCTTTGGGAAGTCCTGGGGGGGAGGGGGGAAAGGGCTAGGTTGGTATTATAGATTTATATGTATATATATATATGTATGANTATGTATGATTTTTTAAGGAGGTGCCCGGTGATACCCCAACTGCACTGACGGGATGGTTGAGGGAGAAAGGGAAGTAGGAAAGAGGGAGGAAGGAGGAGTGGTGGTAAGATAAGGAGGAGGAAGGTGTAGGCAAGTGAGAGGGGGGTGCGGGAGGGGGACACCGGACACGTCCGTGAATGTATTGATTGGTGTTGATTTATTTTTTTTTTGGTTAACATTGTGATAAAAGATTTATATTTTTGTTTTTCAATGAAAAATCAATAAAAATTTATTTAAAAAAAAAAAAAAAAAGAAGGTAGAAAGGAAACACCCATCCATTAAAAATACTTTTGCAGAAGAAAAGTTATTTGAAAAAGGAAAATAAGAGATTTTTTCAATGTAGCCAAGCAAATCTTGTACCAACCATCTTTCAAGGCTTTGAATAATCATCACTCTCTAGTTAGAACATTAATTCTGAATTAACATGTGTTTTTCATGGAGAGAACTAGAGAAATACCTAATATAATAATAGTAAGAAGATCTCTGTCTTTCTTATTCTACCTCTGGCATATAAAGTACAAAGCAGTTTAATTCTGCAAAAGTGCTGGCTCAGAAAGCAGGAAACTGCAAATTTCAGGCCTGCCTTAGGCATAAAAACTAGTGGGCGAGTTTGTGCCCATCACTCTTTCTATCCAACCTACTGTATTTCACAGGGTAATTGTTGTGGGGAAAATAGGAGGCAGATGTTGTAGGTACATTTACTGCCTTGACGTGTTGTATTAAAAAGGCAAGATAAAATCTAATGATAATAATAATCAGTCACTTTTTCTTCAGCCTACTTACAGGTAGTCCTCAACTTACAACAATTCGTTTAATGGCAATTCAAAGATATGATGGGACTGAAAAAAAGTGATTTAAAAGCCAAGTCATAAAAGCCATGGTATCAATCTAAAGAATAAATGAATGAAATCTTGTTATCTTCACAACTTCCTGTTCCATGTCTTGGATAAAAAGTAATCATAGAGGGGAAACGTCTGTGATTACTTTTTGTGCAAGACAGGGAAAAGGAAGTTGTGAAGATAACAAGACAGAATTTTTCCTATAGGTTGTTTGAGTAAAGCTTAATACCTAATTAAAATATTGGGTTACTATCTATCTCTGCCTGCCTGTCTGCATGGATGCATGCCTATCTATCTATCTATCATCTATCTATCTATCTATCTATCTATCTATCTATCTATCTATCTATCTATCTATCTATCTATCTATCTATCTATCTATCTATCTATCTATCTAACTATCCCTCTATCCATCTATATCATCATCATCATATCATCATCATCATCATCATCATCATCTCTCTCTCTCTCTCTCTCTCTCTCTCTCTCTCTCTCTCTCTCTCTCTCTCTCTCTCTCTCTCTCTCTCTCTCTCTCTCTCTCTCTCTCTCTCTCTCTCTCTCTCCTTCTCCTTCTCTCTTCCTCTCTCTCTTTGTAGAGATATAAACCCATCATTTAGTCTAATTGTTTGGTTTAAAGGGATAGGGAAAGGCCAAGTGAAAACATATCTCTTACTACTTCTTCTTCTTTATAGTCAGTATACCAGGAAAGATACAACATAATGCTGTATTGTCAGCTCATTATTATTCTCTCTCTCTCTCTCTCTCTCTCTCTCTCTCTCTCTCTCTCTCTCTCTCTCTCTCTCCCCTCCCTCCTCCTCACCCTTACCCTCCTTTCCAATTGTTTGTCTCCTCCTCCTTTGTTCATATATCTGTTAACCCTAAGTGAGGTGAACTATTTACCATTCACCATTACACTTTCCTATTTCATAAGGATCTGGTCCCATAGCTCTTCTACAAAGAGAAATTACGAAGCTCAGAGAAGGCTTTCACAATTTCACCAGGAGGGATGGATCTATGGGAATAGATTGGATACCCTGCTATGCAATAAGTTCCACATCAGAGACAATAGCAGTCTGGCAGATGAATATAGCTGGTGACTGCAAGCCATGATGTACTGAGTGAAACACTGCAGACTGCATCAGCTGAGTTCCATTTTTATCTGTAACTGTTTTTCCAAACTAAGAATGCCAACCAGTTCAGCCAACTGGAGAATGACTCTTGAGTTGGACATGGTGATGAATCTCAACCCAATATCTGATTGCTTTGGCACCCCCCACTTAGCATCTGGAAAAGTTTCAAATGAAACTTCTGGTCAGTTGGTCTCCGACTGGCTTCCAGAGTAGCAATTTGCTTCCTAGCATGCCCAGGTTGCTGTGCTTAGTTGCAGCTGAACAACAACTATACAACAACATAACTCTCTTTCTCTCAGTTTTAATCTTCCAGGAAGCCCAACACAATTCCAGAAGAAGCTTGGTTTTGAAGAGACGAAGGAGCATTCATTTTGTCTACTCTACTGTTAAATATAAGGAAGGTAGAAGTACAAGGGAAGAAAAATAGGAACAATGTCTGTGTCAAGATGGGGAACCATTAAATGATATTTTCCATAACTCTCCCCAATCTGGCAGTACTCCTTTACAATCTATTATCAAAGAACATAATTGCCTCTATAGTTTCCTTGATAGAGGTTTTCATTAAAAAAGGTATGTAATATTGGATAACTTCAAATGCATCATTTAATCAATTTCAATAGAAATTATAGCTCAGATTGCAGACTGCAAGCTTTTATAATGTCTCTTTAATTTTTCTAACCTATATGATTTTATTGCATGGGTAAAGATGCTTTAAACAAATGAAATTTCAATGAATACAATATTTCCCTAGTGAAAATAATCCATATTTGTTCTTGACTCTGTATTGTTATAATCAATCTATATTGCAGAACTAGTTTTTCATTATCTTCCCTTGATTTCATTGAAATCAATAGATTGCTTTGAGAAACTGGTATATTTCAATTTAGACATATAGAATTAATTAATGTATTTATATTTCTTTTCTCATTATGTAAACCCACTGAACCTGAAGTAGATGTTAAATGAAATCAAGTCCATTTTCATAATTTCCACTGAAAGATGGCTTAAGTCACAGAATATATTTTATACTTCAAGAAATCAGGCTGCAAAATGCAATAATTTGCTGCATGAAACATGTTGTACACATTATAGATAATATGGTTCTTATGGATTTTTACACTAATGGCAGTTGGTGGCCTTCATTTTTAGCACTTTCAAAAGATATGATCACTTTTATAAGCAATCATATTTTGAAAGCTCTAGGATAAATCCTTCACTTTGTCTATTTCCATGCTTTTGACTACACTAACAAAAAGTCTGATTTACAGCAGCAGCCTTGCCAAAAACAAACAAAAATATTTTCATGAAAAATCCTAAAAGATTTAGTAAGGACTTATCTACCATAATTTATATTGAGCACATATTCTCTCCAACATGTTTGTATCATTGCAAATCAGGAATGATTATTGGGTTAATTTTAACCTATTAATAGATATTCATCTGTTGAATTGGTCTCTTGAATAAGTAATGACATTTCATATAGTGAAGAAGTTATTTTGAAGTAATTCAGCTGTGCAGTATATCCACTCAAGTTGTCTTGAGTGGCAGACATTTTTCAGTGACTTAGCAGATGCTTCATTTAGTCTTCCAGATCTGGACTGCAAAAATCCAGATGATTGCTAGATGGCAGCAACAAGATACTCTATACTTTCCTGCCACCTAAGTGTTGTCAGATTGGCAGTCTGTATCAGGTAGTCCTTTTTCAATAGCCCAGATCTTTAAATAAAAAGGCCAGTTATAGCCTTAAGAAACCTTATAAGCAAGTTTTCTCTGTTCCCTGAATGCTGATGTATGATTCTCACCAGTCTGAAAGAATTCCCATTTCATCCTATATATGATGAAAATATAAACATTGTAGAGCACTGCAGTCTCTGGGGCCTGAAGCTAACTTTCACATCTCCATATGGTGAAATTATAAGACTAAAATTACATATAGTTCAAATCTTCAATCTGTAATCCAACTCACTGGTTTGGTCATTATTTCACAATCCAACATACCTTACAGGAATGTTGTAAGGTATGTTGTAAAGATCAGTAGGCAGAGAGAGAGAGAGAGAGAGAGAGAGAGAGAGAGAGAGAGAGAGAGAGAGAGAGAGAGAGAGAGAGAGAGAGATATCATGAAGAGCTTATGTAAATTTATCAATTTAGCCAATATTTCAGAAGAGCTTAAATACAGAGGTCATATATACAAAGTAAGGGGATTTGCTTGGTATGATACACAACATAATATGGTTAGCTTGGTTTGGATAAACTCCAATCATTATAGTTTGTAACTTATAACTAGGGTTAAGCAGTCAAAGCTTAAATCAGGGAGCATATATACTATGTCCAGAGTAGCCGTAGCAGCCTTATATATTCCATATAGTGATTGTTGCAGCTAGAATTTAATTTAAAAACATATGTTCTTCCTTAAGAATTACCTAGGTTTTGCAAATTTTGAAAGAGAATGCCAAAATTCTAGAAAATGCTGAGAGCAAATGCCAAACTTATATGCTATTTGGTGGTCTTGCAATATCTTATCTATTATAAAAATAGTGTCTACACTATGATAGTAAAGGAAATCTGAAAAAAGAATTGAAAGCCTCTAGTTTCTGCATTGTGAACATACTCAAGATCTTAAGAATCAGCTGAAACTATCATGGCTCTAACCCCAATGGTACGGAAGTAATTGAATTATGGGGCTTACTGTATGTTTAGTCTAATGAAAACGTGAAGCTTTTTAAATCAGTATGTGGAACAACAAAATAAATGAAGATGTAGAAACAGCAGGAAAGCATTGCTAAATTTGTGATTCTTTTCAAATAGCAAGTTCTTTATATCTTTTAAGGCTGATTCTCTAAGAAAGCAATAATCTTTGACATTTTGTTTTGCAAGGAATAAGTGGCAGCTTATTCTCAAACTGGGTGATACTGGATAATATGCCATGTATATCAGAACACGTAATCACACAAATACAAAATCAGATTAATGTTAGATCCCTTTTATTATGCTGAACCAAAGCCAGGATAGGTATTTATATATAATTGCACTGGGAAATTCATGACCCTTTCAGAAATGACATGCATGTCGGAAGTTTAAAGAAAAACACTTCCAGTGAGGACATGGTGAGCTGAACCCTCTTGAAGAAGTGGGGATCATATTGCAGCAAAAATCAGGGATTAGAAGGCGAATACCAGACATCATGTCTCTGGAAAAAGGAGAGATTGTAAGATTTCCCACATGCACTCTGGACAGCTCTCCTCATGAGGAAACTGCAAGATTCAAGGTTTTTGCAGTCAGTTTGTGAGTGAAGTGGTTGGGAGCTGAGGGAGTTCCATCAAGCTTACAGCCATTTTATGTAGACTATATGGACAAAAAGCTTAGCTGAGCCTCATTTTGTAATCACTTTGAAAGCTTTTTTAAATTGTTTTTGTAATTATCGAGAACCTTTGGATCATCAGGTTTTACTGCAATTTCCCAGGTGAATCTTCCTCAAACCTTAAAGAAAGAAGTTTTAAGTGCAAGATTAAGGACTTTTAAAAAAGTGTGTGTTTGGGTGGTGGGGATAGTGGAATAAACTGCTAAAGGGTGATTACATTGATTTCAGAAATTTATAAACAGATTAGGGGTCTATAGTGAATTGAAATTATTTTTGAAACTAAGTATAAGAAACTTTCCTGTAGGAAAATACTTTCGTTTAACCAAATCAAAACAAGCTCTGGGACATTATTTAAAGGTATTAAAGATAGAGACTATTAAAATCAAAGGGAAAGAATTTAAAGTTGACTTATCTGATCAAGAATAAAATATAAATGAGTAGGACTGAATTGTCTTTAAGAATGTTTTCATAGAAAAGGGATATAATATGGAAAAAGAAGATGTGATGAAGAGGGAAATAATTTCTTATATATTAATTTTCTTTTTCTTTACTATATTCTTATTCTTTCTTCTTTTATAGATTCTTTACATTTTCTTTTCTGCACTTTCTTTCCTTCTATTCTCCAGTTATTTTTACTCCTTTACTTTGTATTTCTCCTTTATCTTTGTAACTGCAAACTTTAATAAATTATTACATTAAAAAAGAAGTTTGAACATAATCATGGTGACTAAAGGAAATATTGTTTTTATAATGTCATATGGATATACCAGAATAAACAAAATAATAAAATAAAATGCTCCTTTCAGTGAATGTACTGGTTATTGTTGTCTTGAAAATGCTGAATTTTCCAGCATTAACAATGCTGGGATTCTTTTTTGTATCTTTTTAAAAATAAAATTAATAAAATTGATAGATGGGTAAATAAATGTTGCAGCCTGTTAAGGTTACCCTCTTCCCTCCCATAAGTGACAAACTTTTCATCATTTGACATTGCTACCCAATATAGTATGGGGTTATAACTGCCTTTCACCAAAGTTTTCTGCTATTGGAATCAGTCAGTCAATCATTTTGGATTTGTTGTTGTTGTTTTACCACCAAAGCCCCCCATACTTCAAGAAACTGACAGCATATCTTCAAATAGGCTGAAGGTTACAAAAACTGAAGTCTCTGAGTGTGCAGGTGTAATGTGCTTTTTTACAATATTTATTGCAGGCAATGAAGAAGGAGTCAGAAGAACAAGAGAAAAAGCTGTGTTCTATAGAAAGTCTATCCAGTAAATAACATATTCTACGTTAGCAGTAGAAATGTTCTCACTTTCTGTTCTGACTTCCTGACACTGTTAATGTATTTATGACCCCTTCAACAGAATGCCTCTATTAGAATTACAATTACTTATCATCTTCTGTCAGGTCATCAGAATGTTTATAAGTCGGAGAAACCAAAATAATTATACTTATGCAACAAAGGAACAGGAAAGGAGGCACAAAGATCGAGGATCTCTAAGAGGTGTCATAAAATGTATCCAGTCAGGCTGATAAAAATGTTAGAATTATAATTTCCAAAATTTTCTCATCATTATGGTTGTTTTCTGTGATGGCTCTAGGATGTAGAAGTTGCATAATGTAGAAGTTATGAGAAAGGGTCAACTGAGTCCAACATTTGATAAATGAATCTAACTTCAGTGAGAAAAACATTTCAGTATAGACCCCACAAGTTTCCATGTCCTATCTATTAACTTTTTTTAGATATTCTTTTTTTAATTGAAAAAGCACATACATTAAAGTAAAGCACCAGCCTTAAATAAAACGTTTATTCACCAAAATGGTTCTGCATGCTGCCTAAACCCAGAAAATAAATACATTAAAGGATTCAGCCTCATGCCTTGTTTACACATGTGTTCATATAACAAAAAGTAAGTTGAGGTATCTTGAGAAGCTCAAGTGAGGCAATTGGACCCGTTGTATTCAGGTTAATCTTAAAACCATCCTAGCCATCCAAATTGAAAACTACATCTCTCTCTCTCTCTCTCTCTCTCTCTCTCTCTCTCTCTCTCTCTCTCTCTCTCTCTCTCTCTCTCTCTCTCTCTCTCTCTCTCTCTCTCTCTCTCTCTCTCTCTCTCTGTATAAAATATATAAAATGTCTGGCCTGTGACTCAGAGAATTTGCTTTGTGACCTTTTCTGAGAACATTTCAGAACTGAAGGGGTGGATTAACATGTATAAAATTAATTCATTAGTCATGTGTGCCAAGCATCTGGACTTTCATTTCACTTTGTTTTGTTTGGCAAGAGGATCAAACAACTTTTTTTGCCATGAATTTGAAAGATTTCTTGCTTTAGTTGAATACCTATGGATATGGGGTCATACCTAGAAGCAGCATGATTAATAGACTTGGAAATGCATAAAAGCGAAAGCAGATTTTTTTCTTATTCTGTTTCTACTGCCAGTGAGTTATAATTGACATATTATTTGCTCCAGATTTTCTATTACATGTTATTCAAATAAGATTCCTCTGATTCCAAAGACTCTGAAATGTCTTTGTCTGAAATGGTATAGGGTTTCCTACCTGAGCAGGGGGTTGGACTAAATGACCTCCAATGTCCCTTCCAACATCATCATCATCATCATCATCATCATCATCATCATCATTATTACTACTACTACTACTACTACTACTACTACTACTACTACTACTACTGTTATTATTATTACTGTTATTATTATTATTATTATTATTATTCATAAGATGTTATCCTGCAAAGTATCCATTGGAAAAATGGAAGAGCTTCTTACTCCTATATATATTTTGAAAACTGGAGATAGCTTTTGAAGCATGGTAGAGAAAAGAAGTGTAACATTACTTGTAGTTCCTTTGGTTGAGCAATAAAGATGACGTACAAGAGATTATTCCAGTTCACAAGATACAGTTTGCTATATGAGAAATGATCAATGACAAATACGGTTATGTCATAATCCACTTGGAGATGGTCTGCTTTATCTATTTTCCACATAGTAAAAATTAAAAGAAGCACACTTTGATATATGTATATATAGTAACTCTTGAGGTCCTTGGTTTCCAAGATTCATATGCTTTTGCTTGGTGATGGTTTTACTTGGTGATACAGTATATACTTTCAGTATCTCCAGTCTTCATATCCTGAGTACAACAAAAATGATTTGAAAGCAGGTATAAGCATTTGTGTTACATTCAAAGACATGTATTTTATTTGACAATAATTGGACATTGCAGAGCATTAGCAACCACACCTTCTCACTTTCTAAGCAGACAAGAAGGTTATGAAGCATGTCAATTACCATAGCTGTCTTGAGTCAAATCAGGTTTGTAGCATAATTCAAAAGTTCAATTTGGATTGAAGATAAGAACAAATATGAACATTTGTTCTCTTTTAATTATATGACATTCTCTCTCCACAAAGACTATCACTGTGATATGGAACTTCCATAATTGCATTGATCAACACTACCATTCTCACCCAAACCATTTTAGAGTCTTTTTATTTGCATCCTTGCAACTTTATATATTCTTTTTTTAATCTGAACTAATTCTTTTGTCTTAATGTCCTTCTCAATGATGTTCCCTTTAGAAATTATACATTTTCTCTGAGACCCATAGATATGATATCAAAAACTGGTCTCCTATATTTCAGTTTGATATGTACTGTGTTATATAACATATTTTTCTTACCTAACTTTCTAAAGTCACTACATCACATGCCATTAAGATGCCATTTTCTGTTTAATGATATATCAGAACATTAGGAAATTACTTATTGGTCAAAAAAGTTTTAATGCTCTCTCCTTTTCTTTTTAAATTTTTTTGGTTACTTTTTTCTTTTCTGTAAAGTTTTTTCTTGCTATCAGTTTTAAGTAGTCCAGTACAATGTTTCCTCTATTTTTTAAGACCATGCAACACAAAACTTTTTTTAGTTTTATATATATATATATATATTAAAACAGTGAGAAAACACGAGCACCAGGGAATATGATAAAATAATTTGGTTTAATATTAAAATTACTAAAATTACTAATAAAATCAATTAAAACGCCTAGCTTTAGTGTAACATTCAGTGTAACATTCAGAACTTTAAAAATCTGGGTTAGTTATACAGATCTTGTAAATCCATTTTCACAAGGTTACCTTGAAAGAAAAGATAGTAAAAATCTCAGTCCCTTTTATTTAACAAATTTATTATCTATAAACCTTCATCCTAATATTTATTCATATTAATTCTATTTGTTTCAATTTGGTGATTGAGATCCTTGTTTTGTTAACTGTTAAAAAAACTCTAGTAAGATTTGTAGAGGAATGTATTTGGTTGACAGGTGCACTGCCTTCATCAACTACAGACTGATTTAACATTTGAAAAGAAAGCATATTATATATTAAAAATATAGGCATAAGAAGTGGTCTTCTTCATGAAACACCAATGGGACTGAGTGAGATTTTAAAAATCTAATGTGAAAAAATACTTTCAGCATTCAAAAATTTGGTTGCACAGCTATTGTTTTGACCTTTGCTCTCAACTTCATCCCAAGTGATTATTCTAATGGACTAAGTTAATTATTCACATGCTTTAATAGTTCCCTTCAGTGATGGGTGAGGGGACTCAGTGGGAAATTTTTGGTATTAAATGTATTCTCAAGACACAGTAGGATTAAAGTACAGTACACTTGTTTCTGCTTACCAAAAGAAATAATATTGATTTTTACTTTTTTAAAAAGAAAACTTCTAATGTCTAACTTTTTAATTTTTACCACAACACCAGCTGGCTTATAATTAACTACTTGGCATCATCAATATCTCGTCAAAGTTAATGAGTTTTTTTACATAATTTTAACTGCTCTGAAGAGGTTATGGAATTAAAAAGAGAAAAAATTATGTATTCACAACCCCCCCCCCAGAAATACTAGATATTTGAATAGAAGTGATTTTTAAAAACTCAAAAACTTTAGCATAGAAAACAAAATTTTAATTTTTGCATATTGCTTTGCAACTAAGTTATCTAAAATATCAAATAGGTAATATGCTTAGCTCACCTGCTAGTGAGCCTAGCCCTAGAGCATTTAACTCTAATATTTTGTAAGTAATTATTTAATAACAGTATGGTAATGGAAACTACTAGCAGTTTATAACCTTGATGAACTTCTCAGAAACCTTGTGGATAATAAAGCACAATGAAATACATATCAAAGTTATTTAGAAAAATGGCACAGTAAACTTAGTTAAAGTTCTAAGCAGCAACAACATGCACCCCTCTTATGTTAAATGATCTGTTGGGTTTTCATATGAAATGTTAGTTCCATCAGCAAAATGTATTTAGACTATCTTAGGCATTTTAGTCAGTTGAAAATGGTAGCACTCTTAGTGGCTTTAAAGTATTCATCCATAGTAAGCTTTAAGCTGTTACATGAAGTTAATATAGCTATATTCATCTTTCTCCTAATACAGCACTTATTTCATAAACCTGGGAATTTGGGGAGTTTTAGTTTAACCCATATAGCGGTCCAGTTGAGGTAAACTTGTATATATAATATTGGAGTCCCTAACATGCACACTGAATGGCAATTATGTCCCTTTAGCACCCACAGATTTAATAATTCTTTAACATTGTTAAAGGACTTGCAATGCTGAAAAGAGAAGTTGCCATTTGTATAATAAAACATTAACTTATTTTTATTTCCAAGGATACCTCTGACTTTCAGATGGCCATAAGTTTGCTTACAAAAACAAAATAATTGATGGTGGCAAGCCACTGTTATTTAGTACTAAATGAAGTAAAACATGGCTGTTCACCAAAACAGCAATAATGAAACTAATGCCTAAATATTTTGGACACATAATGCAAAGGCAAGAGTCCTAGGAGAAGAAACTTGAAAATCAAAGCAAATTATATTTAAAAAAAAGTCTGACAGAAGACAAGATTCTACTACGAATGATAAACATGTGATTTGAAAAGAACTGAAAGAAGTGCTTACTGGTGCAGTCTTTATGAAATGATGTTTATTGGGTCATGAAGAGTCAGAAATGACTGAGCAACTGAACAGCAATAAGCTATTGTACTGCCTGAGAGTACAAGACCGTGAAGAAAAGACCAAACATTCATGTTTCTCATCTGTAAAAGAAAAGGGATATTCTTAACTGGTTTGTTGCATCTGGGGCTTTGAACTGTTGGTGGGGCAAGTATAAAATTGATAACTGTAGATTAGATTCACCTTTTTATTCAGCTCTAACTTTCCAATGGCTTCAGGGTAAGTTCAGAATGTGTTATTTGTTCCTAATACCAGAAGCTCAATTCATTTCAGCACCGGTATGATAGAACAGAATTTGGTGAACTTCAAGTCAAGGGCTGCACGCAGCCCCCACTGCATCATTTTTATATTTCTTGAAAGACTTAATCTTCAAACTGAGTGACAAAACATTACTAAAACATTATTTTTAGGAAAATGAAAATATGCACGTTATCTTTATACTAGGCTTTAAAAAGCCTTCATACCACCTTCCCATCTATGCCCAGATGATGTTACCATGTCATCACCAGAACCAGAACCAAACAAGCAAATAATCAAATACCCCTGTGGAAAATGGTGGGAGCTAACTAAAGGTATTGATCATTTTCTGAAACTTTCATGTGAAAATCAAGCGAAAAGATTCGACCTTGGGTCCAAGGCAGAACCAAACCAAACCAAAACATTTTGTTGTCTTGTGGATTCAAGTAAAGATCAAATGTGAGGACTTCCGGTGGCAGGCGATTTCGTCGGTCGCAGCTGTTTGCTGCCTCCCGCCTGTTTTGCGTAAAAGCCAGTTTGACAGCTAGCATCTGCTGTCAAACGGCTTGATACCTTTCCCCTGGGCATAAGGGGATAGGTGAGCTGCCCGGGGTAGGAGTTGAGTTCCCGAGTCGTCCTATATGGACGATGTAGGCGAGAACTCCTCCGGAGCCCCGAGGATTCTCCGCGATCCAGGACGCCTTCGCTTCGGCGAAGCTAGAAGCCGCCGCCAC
>NW_015386403.1:1232648-1242277 GCF_001527695.2 Protobothrops mucrosquamatus | reverse complement strand
TTTGTTTGACTTAATTATGAATGGATGGGAATTAAGGTCCTAAAGGTTCCCTTTTTTTTTTCTCTTTTTCTGGATTTACTGTTAATGGTATATTTGATAAATAATTGAATGATAACTAAGTAATTGAAGTTGTAAACCTTATTAAGGGATTAAAATGATTTCTTATAGATGCAGTTTGATGAAATGATAGAATTTACTTCTTAACCTTATGGAAGATGGGAATTTTTCCTTTTTTCTTTTTTACCTTGCTGAAATGATAAAGATTCTGGGTATTTGAAGAATTAATTAAATGAATAATTTTTATTAAAAGGAAGATTATTATAAATATAATAATGTTGTTATAATTGAAAACGATTGAAGGATAATTAAGTAATTGAAGTTGTAAACCTTATTTCTTTTTTTTTTATGATAAAAACAATAAAATTTTATATTGAAAAAAAAAAAAAGTAAAGATCAAATGTGCCTTTATATGGCATTATTCCATATATAGAACTCAGCTAGACTGTGCAGTTTAAATCTTTCTTGAATATAGTGAATGGATGGTGTCTTCAATAAATAGATGGTGTCTTAGAGATGTGAATCACTTTGTGAGCACAGGTATATCATTCAATAAAAAAAGGCAGAGGCTATCCAATGGGAATTCAGTATGTCATGAGTAGCACGTATTTCACTTGATAGGGCCAGTCTTGGTATGACAGTATCTGGGCCCCATATATTTCCTTCTGTCGTCTTTCTAGCTTCATGGAGAAAAAGAGGCAGACAAAACCAATTCACATAATACCTCTTTACTAGTGAACAGTTATATATTTGTTTTTCTTTTGTGCAGCAGCTGCTTTTACCAAGCTGTTATTACTGTTGCTGCATAGGTTTGGTTCCAATTGATTGTTTTCTACATGCAAACAGTTCATATAAATGTGGCCTCAGAGAAACTACTTTCTTTTCTAATTGGTTGCTCTTGAAAGTAAATGCAAATACGGGCCAGCTCAGTATAAACTGAGATCAATAGATGTAGCAACTTGAAGTAATTATTATTGATAATAGATGTCTTCTATTTTGACATGAAAGACTACTGTTGCCATCACAATATTTAACAAAATCTTGGTAGCGTGCTCTATGAGGTTTCACTGCCAGATTACATCATGATGTTGCATACATTTTTGAAATAATATTTGCTTTGTAATTAGACCACACTGAAAAATATGTGTAATTGACTGTGTCTATCTAATGTATTAATAGTATAATGGATAGGTGCCAATGTACTCTAAAGTATACAGGTTTTTTTCACCCTTGTAGATCAGGTAGTGAAGAATAAAGAATAATTTATAGAACAATAAATGCAGATGGCCTAAAATTCAAACAAATAACCAGGTGTGAAGTAGTAATTCTCATTTTTAATTTTCTAAATAAAGTGCATCTTGGTTGTTCTCAAAAGAAAAATGAGATCTGGAAGGAAAAAACTTGTGAGGAGTGATTGAAGGCACCAAATTGTTTAGTTTGGAGAATAGAAAATTACATGGGAACACAATAACTGTTTTTAACTTCCTGAAAGGTCATCATGTAGAAGATGGTGCAGAGCTGTTTCAAGAGATAGGAGAAGAAACCATAGTAAGCAGATTTGGTTGGGTATCAGGGAAAACTTCCTAACAGTATGAATAACATAAAATAGCAGCTGAACAACAGCAGCAACAATCATTGCCAATCAATATAGCTAAGATCTAATGGGATGTGTAGAAACCATCTAGGAAAGATGGTTCCATAAATAGATCAGCCCCAAGCCATGAAGGGCTTAAATGTAACTTGCAATTCCTTGAATTGTACTCTGAAACATATTGGTAGCCAAGAGTCACATGGGCTGAACAACAGGAACCCATGACTACTTGCATTGCTGCATTTTGCATCAGCTAAAGGTTCTGGATACTCTTCAAGGACAGCCCTATGTAGAGTGTGTTACAGTAATCTAATAAGGAGGTGAGGAAAGCTTGAATGACTGTGAGCAGTTTTAGAAGAGGATTGCACAGGGCAAGATGATGACGATGACGATGACAATAATGATGATGATGATGATGATGATGATGATGATGATACTAAAATACTAATACTAATACTACTACTAATAATAATATAGTTGAAAGGGACCTTGGAAGTTTTCAAGTCCATCTCCCTACTCAGACAGGAAACCCTATAGCATTTCAGATAAATGGTTGCCCAGTCTCTTCTTAAAAACTTCCAGTGTTGGAGCATTCACAACTTCTGGAGGCAGATTGTTCCACTGATTAATTGTTCTAACTGTCAGAAAATTTCTGCTTAGTTCTAGGTTGCTTCTCTCTTTGATTAGTTTCCATCCATTGCTTCTTGTCCTTCCTTATGTTGGATGATATGAAAAGTTAGTCTAGAAGAAAGGATTGATATCATCCCTTTGACATAAATTGGTATGTTTCCAGATACCATAAGAAATATTAAAACTAAACTTGATGAAATAGGCAGTAATAATAGAACTCTGAAAGTCTGACAGCATTTCTCTTTCCTTTCTTCTTACACCAGACACAGCCAGGGCAATCTTATTTAATTTACAATATATGCCACCCATTTTGCCTAGAAATGACTCTAGGTGGCTTATATTAATTAAAAACTGATACAAACATTAAAACATTTTGAGACAGCTCTGTCAGTGTATTCTGAAACGTCTAAATGGATTTTTTGGTCCAAACAGATTGGGAACTGCAAGCCCAGTCATTCCTGTGTTAGAGATCTCCATTTTAGGAAAGACCTTGAGTTCATGAAGTGGATATTAATACATATTTCTGAATCAGATCATATCCTAATAATTTCCTAAGTGTAAAATCAGGTCATCATTGTATCCATCAGTCAATGTGTTGTGGAAACTCAACTATATGGTTTGATCACAGCTCATAGGAGAATGAAGGCAAGATATATACTGTCTGCAGTTAATATATTGTCATGCTTATATTTCTGAAAATAGATTTAAAAAACCTTCCTGGGTATTTGCTTGGACTAATTTTATTACATTTGCATCTTTATGTTAGAAAAAGCCTGCTGATGCATTGGAAACGTGTAGGATATTTTTAAATGATGCAAATATTAATCAAGGGGCAAGGCAAATCCATTTGAGAATAATTGATTAACTAGAAATCTTTACAATAATCTTCACTGCCACAATAATAAAGGCAGTATGCAGAAATTATCTGGGAAAAATAATGAATCTCTATTCTTTGATGACTTGTTGTGTACCATCTTTTCCTCTGGATATTAGGATTAGCAGCAGTATTGACACCTCTCTTTACCAAAAAAAAAAGAGAAAGACATGAAGAAACAAGAAAGGATGCCAACCAGAGCCACTGTATTTCGTTTTCTTTTTTAAATTAGTTTTATTCATTTATGACATAAAATGTGAAAATACAAAAGCAAATAGTAAGGGACAACAGTAGAAAAAGGGAAAACAAAAAAGGTGTGAAGAAAGGGAGGGGAAGAAATAAAATGCATTGATTTCTGACTCTCTCTGCTGCAGTAAAATCAGACATTAAAATCAATTGTCAACTTTTTACATTTCTATAGTAGTATGCACTAACCATTTCTGTATTGGCAAATCAGTCTAATTGTTAAAACCCAAAATCATAATATTATTTTTTCCTCTCAAGCACAAAGTCCAGAAGTGGTTTCCAAGTAGAAACAAAAGTAGTTGTGTTCTTTTCTTTTATCAGCACAGTCAATTTGGCCATTTCTGCTAATTCCATCAGCTTTGGTAACCATTCGTCCATGGTGGGAATCGAGGCATCCTTCCACTTTTGTGCATAGAACAGAGCCACTGTATTTCAAGTTACTGGAGAGAAGATTCTGACATGCAGAAATTTCCAAACAAAGCAGTCTTGAATGAAAAGTATAAATCAATCTGACCATTTCAAATATTATTCCATATTTTACTTGCCTCTGGCACTCAGTATCATAGGACTGAAAGCAAGTCCCCTTGTATATATATCCCTGCAACATTCCTGGCTTCACCTTGCTCATCTATGTTCTACCTCTACATTTATGTTCCTGTATTTTATCATTTACACAGTAATTCCCTGAGCCAGTTGATAACAGTCTGTGATGACATCAAAATTACAACCTGTGCATCAAGGCTTCAATGTGAAAAGAATTTAGCTTAATACTTATTATATGACACTGATGCTCATATGTAGTTTGTGCTGTGTGTATGACAGTAAAGATGTCTATTATCTTCTCATGAGGACCCCTGCTATTTAGATGTTAAGATCAGGAGTTAAAGGCAATATTAATTGTCCTAAAACAAACAAACACCAGCAATTAAAGATTGTTTTTCTAAAAAGGATATACATTAATTGTTCCAACAAGGGCAATATCTTCTTATTGATGGAATCTATTTTTTTTCCAATTCTTCTACTACTACTCCTTGACAGAATTCAATAAACATTTTCTATGGCAGAAAACCACAAGCTGCTTAAATAATGCAGCCGAATAGCACTTTTTTCTATGAGAAAATAACAGAATAACAGAATAACATAGTTGGAAAGGGCCTTGGAGATCTTCTAGTCCAGTGATGGCGAACCTTTTAGAGACCGAGTGCCCAAACTGCAACCTAAAACCCACTTATGCATCGTCGGGTGCCGGGTGGGTGTGGCCCATTGGCTGGGTGGGCGTGGCTGTGGTGGTAACAGCAGACTGGGTGGGACTAAAAAGTTAAATCATTCAATTCCAACTTTGCAAGATCTTTTTTTCCCCGCAAGAAGTTGAAATTGACTGTGTCAGAAGTAAGTCTTCATCCTGGTTCATCCAAGCCGGGGATAAATAAGCAACATGGCGACTGCTTTGGGAAGAAGGTTACAGTTTATTGAAGAAGCAGAAAGATGGTCCTTGCAAGAAAGGGCAGAGGAGAAGAGGAGACTGAGCACATGGGCAGTAGTTTTTTATACCCTCTCTAGCCCTGTTTGGAATAGTTTCCTGTTCCTGTGGCATGAACCTTGAGGATATCTCTGAGTGTTTGTCTAGGCCTTGATATCTGTGGTTTAATCCTATTATCATATCCTGCTTCCCAGGTGATGGGGCTAATGACTCCTAGCGTTTGGGTGAGGCATGCAGATTTTCTCTTTGTCTTCTTGATTGCTCTGGCTTCAACTTTCTGATGGTTTTACATCTGCATTTGTATGGGGCTAGCTCTTGCTTGGGGCACAGAGATAGATTTGGAGCCAAAGTTGGTTTCTGCTTTTTAAAATACTTTTGAGGAAATATATTTTTCTGCCCTTTTAATATTTCCTTCTCTGGGGCTCTGACCTCCCGCTTTGTTAAGGTGACCAACTTTTTTACAATGAAAAGGAGGAAACAAATAAATTGAAGAAAAAATATCGTAAATAAAAGAAACATTTTATTCATTGCAACAATAATACAGAATACACTATAATATGATAAATGCATGCACCCGGCCTTGGCACCCTCCTCTTGTGAAGGCAAAGTGGCTGACGATGTGGCGGGGGCGGCGGCTGGGCCAGGGGCAGCGGGGACCCCCGACGATGTTGCAGTGGCCGCCACTGGAGCCGCTGCTTCCCGTCCTGCTCCCTCTCCCCACCTGTTTGGCTGAGGATGCGGCGGCCGGGCTGGGGGCAGCGGCTGGGCTGGGGGCAGCGGGGAATCCCGACAATGCTGTAGTGGCCACCCCCACCCCACCGGAACCGCTACTTCCCATCCTGTTCTCCCTCCCTGCGCATTCGGCACCATCTGCCTTTCATTCTCTCTCTCTCTCTCTCTCTCCTCACCTGGAGAGAGAGGGAGAGAGAGAGAAAGAGAGAGGAAAGAGAGAGAGAGGAAAGAGAGAAAGAGGAAAGAGAAAGAGAGAGAATAGAGACAGAGGAAAGAGAGAGAAAGAGAGAGAGAGAGAGGAAAGAGAAAGAGGAAAGAGAGAGACAGAGAGACAAGAAAGAGAGAAAGAGGAAAGAGAGAGAGAGAAAGAGAGAGGAAAGAGAGAAAGAGGAAAGAGAAAGAGAGAGAAAGAGAGAGGAAAGAGAGAGAAAGAGAGGAAAGAGAGAAAGAGGAAAGAGAGAGAGAGGAAAGAGAAAGAGGGAGAGAAAGGGAGGATAGAGAAAGAGAGAGGAAAAAGAGAAAGAGAGAGGGGGAGAAGAAAGAGAGAAAGGGGGAGAGGAAAGAGAAAAAGAGAGGAAAGAGGGAAAGAGAGAGGAAAGAGGGAGAGAGAGGGAGAGGAAAGAGAGAGAGAAAGAGAGGAAAGAGAAAGAAAGAGAGGGGGAGAGGAAAGAGAAAAAGAGGAAAGAAAAAAGAGAGAGGAAAGAGAGAGAGAAGAAAGAGAAAGGAAAGAGAGAGATCCTTTTGACATCTAAAATGAAGATAACACTGCATATATCCTTTTTTATCTTTATTTTATATATACACACACAAACACATATACATACATACATACATACATACATACATACATACACACACACATATATTAAAGGTAAAAAAGGATATATGCAGTGTTATCTTCATTTTAGGTATCAAAAGGGTTTTGCGGCTCCCAGTGTCTTGTTTTCGGTGGGAAACGTGTCCAAGTGGCTCTTTGAATGTTTTGGGTTGCCTACCCCTGAACTAGGAGATGGTTTAGTTGGGTAGCAGGGAGGGGTGCAAAGTTCCTGCAAATTCGCCTTCGCTGCAGACAACTTGCATGTGCAAAGTTTGCCGGCCGGGTGTTTTGGCGTGCTCAGCAACAATTCCTATTGACTTTCAAAAGCCAATAGGGGGAGTAGCACAGCTCATGCAAAAGTTGAAAAAACCCCATCAAAAAAAGGTGCCGGAACGCCGTTCTGAGCATTCTATGAGAAAAAAAACCCCTGCAGATTAGTCTTCAAATATCGAAAAGGAGGACATGTAGGAGGACACTTTTCGAGGGAGGACAGAACTCACAAAAGGAGGACTGTCCTTCCTAAAGGAGGATGGTTGGTCACCTTAGTTTTGTGCCTTAAGTGTGAGAATGTCACACTTATTGGCACAACATTAAATTTGTTCTGGTCAGGGAGACTTGGTAGGCAAGCTTTTAAACTGTTATGCCAAAAAAAAAAAAAAAAAGACACTAATAGAGGCAGCAGAAAAAGATCCCTGCTCCCAAAAGGGGAGCTTGCAACCATAAAGTTCTAAAAGTCAAGGCAAAAAATTTGTTAGATGGAAAAGAAATTTATAGTGTCCAATATTCTGTGCCAATCATTTTCAAATGTTGGATGTCACTTTTAGTTTCCAGTCAGGTTTGCACATTCCTCTCAAAATTCTTCACAGCCCTGGTTTTCCTTAGTACATGACCACTGGCTACCCATTTTCAAGGGTTGTTTCCTGCCTTAGCTCTTAGTTCAGTGCATCCAGGTTTGTAATGTCCAATTGAGGTTAGCCAGTATGCCAGGCAATTAAATTTTTCTTTAAATTGCACATAATGAGCTCTAGGAATCCCAATCTGAGCCCAACAGTGCAAGATATTCAGGGCTGAGGTTTGGGATTTCTTTCCTGTTGCTTCCTTAGTCAGGGCATAAGAATTGCAAATCACCTGAGGGGGCCTGGTTCCCTTCCCCTTGGAATTTGTTGGAAGTTTTACCTACAAAGCTTTGGTGAAATAGAGCAAAAACTCAGCCTGGGGAACTTTACTAAAGGTAGATGGAGGGGATAGACTCTGAATGGTGTGAATGGTGTGAATGGTGTGTGTGTGTGTGTGTGTGTGCAATTACTAATACAAACAGGCAATACAAACATTCTGGATAAAGTTTTCCTCCCACCAGACAGAAGTCCAAGGTGTTCAGTACTTGCAGTGCCAACTATTCCCAAATGCCATCTCTCCATTAATACATTCAACTGGCTTGTTACAATACAAATGGGGCAAGAAAGAAAAGTTTACAATGAGTTTCCACCCTCCCCCCACAGTCTCATTTTCTCTTCTGAGGCTTCACATGGCACAAGTGGCTCCAGGACTCCTTCCTTCTGCAGCTCTCACAGGCATCTGGGGAATGGTAGGACTTGGAAAGATGTTCCACTCAGGTTGCATGGTGGCTTTCCCACAACTGATTGATTGAACCTTTTTTTTTTGTACATGGTGGCGGAAGCCTAAAGCAAAAAGGTTTTATAAAACCCAGCTGAAGGCCTAGGACTGGGGCGACGGCGCACGTGCCCACAGAGATGGCTCTGAGTGCCACCTCTGGCACCCATGCCATAGGTTCGTCACCACTGTTCTAGTCCAACCTCTTGCTCAGTTAGGAAACCCTACATCATTTCAGGCAAATGGCTTTTCTTAAAAGCCTTCAGTGATGGACCACCCATAACTTTTGGAGACAAGTTGTTCCACTGATTAATTGTTCTAACTGTCAGGAAATTTCTCCTTACTTCTAGTTGCTTCTCTCCCTGATCAGTTTCCATCCATTGCTTCTTGTCCTGCCTTCAGGTGCTTTGGAGAATAGGTTGACTCCCTCTTCTTTGTGGCAATCCCTGAGATATTGGAACACTGCTATCATGTCACCCCTAGTCCTTTTTTTTTTTTTTTTTATTAAATTAGACATTCCAATTCCAGCAACCTTTCTTTATATGTTTGAATCTCTAGTCCCCTAATCATCTTTGTTGCTCTTCTCTGCACTCTTTCTAGAGTCTCAACATCTTTTTTACATCATGGTGACCAAGACTGGATTCAGTATTCCAAGTGTGGCCTTACCAAAGCACTATAAAGTAGTATTCAGTTCATGTGATTTTGATTCTACCCCTCTGTTAATGCAGCCTAGAATTGTGTTGGCTTTTTTGGCAACTACAGCAGACTGCTGACTCATATTTAAGTGATTGTCCACTAGGACTCCAAGATCCCTCTCACAGTTACTACTATTGAGCGAGGTACCACCTATACTGTACATGTGCATTTGTTTTTTATTGCCTAAATGTAGAACATTACATTTTTCACTATTGAATCTCATTTTGTTAGATAGGGCCTAATGTTCAAATCTGTCAAGATTCTATCCCTCATATAAATAATTTATGAAGACATTGAGAAGTACTGGGCCTAAGATAGAGCCTTGGAGTACTTCATTGCATATTTCACTTCATGTAGATGCAGTTCCATTGAGGACTACACCCTCATATTTTATCTAGCATGATTCTCAAGTCACTTACACTGAATAACCCAAAGTTCATTATTACTATACGTTCTGTTGTTAGATATTTAAGGGTTGAAAATCTATCATTCAGCAAAAGGCCTGGGAATAGGATAGAGAGATAGATAGAAGTAGAGCAAGGGCGTCAAATTCGCAACATCATGTGACATGTCGCAACATATTACGCCTTTTTTCTCATTGCTGGCAATGGGTGTGGTTTCGCTATGATGCATCCGGCCCATGGGCCTGCAATTTGATACCCCTGAAGTAGAGTATATTATATGTCCCTAAAACTAATTTCTTTTTTTTTTCAATATAAAATTTTATTGTTTTTATCATAAAAAAAAAAGAAATACATCACAGATATTACACAATGTTATAACCCATCCCCCCACCCCCCGGACTTCCCAAACCAACCTAGGCTAATATTCAAATACAAGTAAACAAATATTAATATCTCTAACTCCAAAGTCTAAACTTAAACAATCCATCTCC
>NW_015386403.1:1187751-1231280 GCF_001527695.2 Protobothrops mucrosquamatus | reverse complement strand
AAAAAGCAAGCTTCCAAAGTTGGTTCGTCTGCTTACAAGTAAACTCACAATTAACTTCAAGTTGCAGCGGTGGCGGCGGCTTCTAGCTTCGCCGAAGCGAAGGCGTCCTGGATCGCGGAGAATCCTCGGGGCTCCGGAGGAGTTCTCGCCTACATCGTCCATATAGGACGACTCGGGAACTCAACTCCTACCCCGGGCAACTCACCTATCCCCTTATGCCCAGGGGAAAGGTATCAAGCCGTTTGACAGCAGATGCTAGCTGTCAAACCGGCTTTTACGCAAAACAGGCGGGAGGCAGCAAACAGCTGCAACCGACGAAATCGCCTGCCACCGGAAGTCTCTCCCTAAAACTAATTTCAAATGGGCTATTTTGCAGAGATCTCTTGAAAGAACTATAGAAGGAACTTGACTCAAATAATTTGATTCAAGAAGGCCCGTTTTGTAAGGCTATGGCTGTACCCATAATATGAAATTACTTTTAGGATTATATTTGTTGATGTAATTGTACTGCCTTGAATGAAAAAATATTGCTGAATCAAATGGTTTGGTTGTCGCTTCTATGTGTCAATCAAGGGCAAGAGTTCTCGTTGTTGTCCCATAAAAATAAACTTTATCAGGGCTTCCTTGTTAAAAAAAGCAGCAGGGGTGACTGTGCCAGCTTCACCTGTGTGATCCCACCGAAGTCAGGAGATGGGAGGCAATGAGAGAATGAATATTTACTGCCTTACTATCAAATAAAGTCTCACCTCTGTTTGGAAAGCAAGGAAATGATGTGCAACCCCTTCTTTGAAAAAACATTTTTTGTTCTGGATTTTGGTACAAATAGTCACAGATCCTGTTCAGCCCAATTCTGACTAGTCAAAGAACAAAAGGTCACTTCCTCTAGGTGATCATTGTTCAATATGATTTCCCAGTTAAGATAAGCAGTTTTTACTTGTTCATTTGGCAGGACTTTAACTTATTCCTGATTATAACCAGAAAGCTCAGGAGTCATCCTTCTAACTGAAGAAAATAATATTGAAAAACAAAGCAGAAAAGACAAAAAAAATATAAGGTCAGTGGATCATCCATCTGGGCTGCAGCTTCACCATTAGCTAAACACAGTATTTGCATCCTGGATGGGATTCAGCCAAGACAGCAGGCCCCGTTCAGGGTCTGACAAGATTGCACCTGCTTCCTCTTAAAAGGCTCCTTCTGAAGTCAGTTTTTTGCTGTTACACCCAAGCTGCAGCTGTTCTCAGAAGGAGCCATCTTGGTCTTGCTGTTCCTTTTACATGGTTTTGCTGCATATTCTGTTGAGTTTTCATAAGGCCAATTCACAACGGCTTAGTTTTGTCTTTTTTGGTGTCAGTAATAGCTGATATGGATAGAGGTAGTTTGAAGAGGAGTCAAATGTCTGTTACATTTAATATTATTTAGACATTTCCTGCTAACACTGTGCCAATTATATGAAGAAGTTTTCTTTCCCTCTATCATATCAATGTCACACCTGCTCCAAACCTGTTTGGGCCTTTAATTTCTGTAGTGTCCTGTTCACATAGATCTATGTTATGTAGAAACCTGAATAAAGGACAATGAATCATGCAAGAAACCTACACTATGAGAAAATATTAAATATTTTGCTCCATGAAATGAAGATAATTAATACTCCTGAATTCCATTTATAGATGTTGATGCAACTTCAATACTGGTGAAGGAATGATAGTCTTAACCATATCTGAAGCAGTGTAAAAGGAGAAGGATGGGCCATATTGTTCTTCCAGAGGAACTTCAGGGCTCAAGAAAAATAGTCTTAATGCTTGCCATTTTAAATGGTAGCTTTATTTGGCCTAAGGGTAGATCAATTCTATCTGTCACTGAAGTTGCTAGAATTTAGCCCAATTTATCACATCTTGAAAATGCTAAGTAGAGTTGATATCTGCTTAGTAATTGGATGGGTTCATTATGGAACCCCAGCACTTATAGGCTTGGCTAAGAAGTTGAAGAAAATATCTGACATGAATGCAGTGACAAATAAGTTTTGTACTGTTTCCAAGAAAATCACATTTGTCCAGATAATGACCAGGAGATGATTTAAATCAAGAGAGATTAACTTCTTTTAAGGCTACTACTTGAAAAGGATAATCAGACATTCATAACACATGGAGAACTGTAGGCCTTTTAGTGGAAATATAATGGAGGAGGAAGAAACAGATACTTCTACTTCTTCCTCCTACATCATAATTGATATTTTTTTAAAAAAAACATTTTTGACACAGAATCAGGGTACAAGTACTTGGTGACACCCTAGATAAATTTATTATAGATTTCTAAGCTATTCCTCTGTCAGATTTAATGTACAACCATGAGACAGAGAGCAAGAGATTGTCTTTCTTGTCAACAGGGGCCAAAGATTAACTGAAAACAAGTGACAAGATGATGATATGATATTTGGTGTGTTTTCAAAGTCCCAGCACTTGAAATGCTGAGAGTCTGCCTTCATTTTCAAGTATCTATTCATGCTCTGTATAGTATCAATATGTATGCATGCAAGCACAGAGTCAATAAAAATATTAATAATGGGGAAGAGGTGTCCATTAAGCCTGAAAAATCCATTAAATATGAATGGGATTTTATGATTGCATAAAATGGCATTATGTAAAAAGAAGACTGCAGCACCAACAGTATTCACTGAACATATAGCTTATAATACACAGAGTATATACTACACACACACACACTTCCTGTAGCTTATTTAAGATTGCCAGTTTTACTTTTCTTGTAGACCTCTTTTTATCAGTTGCATAATGAGCAAACTTCATCAGGTGAAATGTTTCATGTAAGCAGAAAAGCTTAAACGTAAGTTTGGATTACATTTCTCCCTCACTACTTATCAAGGAAGCTATGCATCTGTTGTTCATATACGGTTGCATAGCTGTTGCATTTTTACATATTTACTTCATTTTGCCACTTGAATGTGTCTTGCCTTCTGTCCACCTTTCAATAGGAGATCGGATCAACCAATCAGCATATAGGATGTGCATAATGCACAGTTAAGATTTTGGGAGTCATCTGAAACCTACTCTTACCAATCAACACCTTCACAGTGTAATTATCTGACAACACCTATAGGCAGTTATAGACAACTCTAAATCAAGCTTTACTCTGATCTGTAATGTAATTTTTAAATAGTTCAATTATTCTGGACTGGACTTTGACTGATAGCCAAGGGTATGACCTTGAAGATCCAAATACTGAGAAATAATATTGAGTTATCCTAACTTTGAATTGGTAAATTTCATCAGCTAGCATCCAGGATTGAAAAAAGTGAATATTGTATAGTGGAGCCAGTATCTCTTTAGTTTCAATGAAAAACAAATGAAGGAAAAAGAATATATACTAGGAATATATAGAGATCTAGATTCAAAGAACAAAATATGATCAGCAACCACACCAATGAGTGTCCATGCAGTACCTATGACAGTGGTGGTGAACCTATGGCACGGGTGCCAGAGGCGGCATTCAGAGCTCTCTCTGTGGGCACGCGTGCCGTTGTCCCAGTCCTAGGCCTTCAGCTGGGTTTTATAAAACTTTTTCGCTTTAGGTCCCTGCTGCCATGTGCAAAAAAAAAAAAAAAAAAGTTCAATCAATCAGTCAATTTCAACTTCTCGTGGGGAAAAAAAGATCTTGCAAAGTTGGAATTGATTGATTGAACTTTTTAGTCCCACCCAGTCTGCCGTTACCACCGCAGCCATGCTCACCCAATGGGCCACACCCAGCCAATGGGCCACACCCAGCCAATGGGCCACACCCACCTGGCATCTGAGGATGCATAAGTGGGTTTTGGGTTGCAGTTTGGGCACTCGGTCTCTAAAAGGTTCGCCATCACTGACCTATGAGATACTTAAAGATGATGCACCTTTTGCCCGGTAGACTCACCATGTATTCTCAGAAAAAGAACATTTTCTTTAAGGTGTTCCTGAAAAGGGGTCCTATGCCACAAAAACAGCCAAAGGCCAAACTTATATTCTTGTGAGTAATTTAGGATTTCTAATTTGCAAATTATCTTGCAAGTCAACATACTGTTGTCCACATCCCTTCAAGAAAAATATCATGAAGTTCCAGGGAAGCAATGGCAGACTGAAGCGCAATCTGTGAGAGCAATCTGATGACCATAGTGGAAAGATGAGCCAATGAATGGAATGGTTCCTTGGAATTTCTCTCTGGAGTGGTGTCCCCTAAAAACATCATAAGACAGTGTCTCCAGCAGAGTTTAGAGCTCTTGGAGCTGGGAAATGTCATCTCTAAGCCACTTTTTGTTGCCTTCAAAAGGACACTGAGTTTGCATACTTTGTTTCTTAACCACTTTAGGAAATTACTTGTTAATAGTCTTTTGAATGTGAAGAACCTTCAGAAGAGCAAGTTTCATTACATTCTGTCCTTGATGAAAAAAGTTTCATGCAAGTTTTTTTTTGAATAAACAGCCAATGAGCAATTAGAATGTGGATTTTGGATTTTAATTAATGGAAAAGAAATCCATTAATATAGAGTTGAACAGAATTCAAGGATACTCAGGAACAACACACTCGGAAACTAGTCTTAAAATATTATTATTAAAATATATTCTAGTATAATCTGGTATGGATTCAAAGAAGTTACGCAAGATGAACAGATTTTTAATGGCTTACACCAGACATGTCAAACTCGCGATGTCACATGATGTCATGCAATGTATTGGGATGGTTTTGCCATTGCCGGCAATGGGGTGGGTGTGGCTTCCGAATGATGCATCCGGCTTGTGCGCCGGCAGTTTGACACCCCTGACTTACACAGAAACAATCTTATTGGAATATGGATCTGAAAATGGATTTAAACATGTCAGGCTACAAGAATGATATGGAAAATAAAGTTACACTGTATTTATAAATGAAACCTGTTGAGATCTTAATAATTAAAGAAGGCATAAAAGTAATAAATCAGGGACTTCTGGTTTTGCATTGCAGTGAGACGGATGCAGGAAGGCAGGGCGCTGCCTTCGGCACTTGATTTTGCCCTGCTGGGGCCCTAAAAAAGGTCTAAAGTCCCCCGAAGAAGCGATAAAGAAGGACGGGTGTCGATCACAGAGAGAAGGCGGTCTTTTCATTCAATCTGAGAAAAGCCCTCCAAATCAGCAGGGGAAAGATTGGCAACATTCGTATGGCCAGCCATTAGCTGCTGACAATCAAAGAAGAAAAGCACCAATTAACACATTGTAAACATCATGTTTGGAACTGGATGAGAATATTGATCCTTTCTTTACTATTTTATAACTGAATTTCCTGGGAAAGGCTCCCAAGAAGCTAAAAACCTCTGAATGTGAACAGAAGCGATGTTTTAATTTCTATGGGGGACAGAAATATACAATATTGAAGTGGAAGTAACATAAAGCTACAGTTTTGAAATTTGAGAACTGAGATAATTGTTAAGATTATCTCTTTGAAGAAAAAAAACATTGAGGTGAAACATAAGAAATCAATCCTTTGTTTTAAGAGTGGAAAATGGATTTTGAATGACATCTAGTGGTGGATCTGAGTACAGCACTATAACTAGCTTCCTACCTGCTTGGTGATTCCTAGCCTAAGGGAGAACAGCTGACAATAAAGGAAAATATTTTGGCATACTTATCACCCTGATCTTGTT
This sequence comes from Protobothrops mucrosquamatus, assembly GCF_001527695.2. Taxonomy (NCBI): domain Eukaryota; kingdom Metazoa; phylum Chordata; class Lepidosauria; order Squamata; family Viperidae; genus Protobothrops; species Protobothrops mucrosquamatus. Next base: position 1,225,622 of record NW_015386403.1, on the reverse strand, counting down.
GGATATAAACACCTACTGAGCTTGGACTTTTAATCTCAAGAGCTGGTGAAAGAGAAAGATAAACTTGACCTTTGATTACATCTGGCTGGGAGAGACTTTTGAGCTGTTTTCAGGGAGGTTGAACACTTTGAACACTTTGAACATTGTGGATTATAACCTTGCCTGACTGACAATTTTTGGATGCCTGAGACAAAGGATCACTATAAAATATTGCTTTTGGGACTGGACCTGTACTCTAAAATCTATTGGATTATAAAGGCTGCATGTAAAGACCAGAAAGCGAGAGGAAACTTTGTTTTACTCTTACTGAGACTGGTGATATTAGAGGATCTCCAGGAATGATGCCTCAAGAAAAAACAAATATATTTCAGAAGGAAGTATACTCTACACTATAACTAATTCACCAAACAATTGTTGCATACAAAGAGAACATAAAAAGAAACTACAATGAGACTAAAAATAATTTAGATAATATAAATGAACAAATCTCCAAATTAAATCTACAACTAGAAAGTTTCCAGACAATGACTACAACATATGAACAAATAAACCAGAGATTGGAAGATGAAGCAAAGGAAATGGACCTAGAGACAAAGAGATGAAAGAAGGAAAATATACCATATACAAATAAAATACTGCAAGACTTACCCATAACAATGAAATTGCAAAAGACCTTTTACCCTTTAAGCTCACAAGATGTACCTGGTGACAAGGAAGAAGATTTTGGGAATGGAACATAGAGCTGTCAGGGAAAATGTTACAATTTGGGAAACAAAAAATGAGAGGAGAAATTGAGGGAGAAGGAAGGTGGGAGTTCCTTAAGGAACATAAATAGTGGAATTCCCCCTCAGAAATACCCTATCTAAATTGTCTTCCTCATGCCAAGCAACTTTCATAAAAATAGAAAGAAAATTCTTTGATGATTTAATTGCCTTGGCTTGGAAAGCTACTTGGCAAAGAAAGAAAGTGAGAGTTAGATTTAAAAAATAGAAGATTTGACCTATTAGATAGGCATCATATGTTTAAGTACTTGTTTGAATATAGTTAAAAGAACAGATGACCCTTAGATATATTTAGACTTTTATAATAAAAGATATGATTTAGAATTAAAATAGCATTTTTTCACTTCTTTTGATATGGGAAATATGAAAATAAAAGGATTGGTATGAATAAAATGTTATTTATATAATATTAGTAAAATATGATGAAGATGTTTATATCTAGCTCTATATACATCAATAGTACCAAGAATTATAATTCTGTAATGAGGGGAAAATGGAAGAAATATGGGGAAGAAAGGACGATCAGGGAAAAATACTGGATTGTGGAGTACTGAATAGACTTATATTGAAGAAATTAATGTTAAATATGTGAGCCCAGACAACATGATATTTACCAAGCTCCAAAGATTGTAATTCTTAAAAATTAATAAAACTTTTTTAAAAAACAAGTAATAAATCAGAAAAGTGACTTGGATAGCTTCCTTATCTTGGATATACAAGAGTCATGTTAGACTTGTGAATGAGTTTCTGTGAGGATACTAAAAGAAGATAATAAATAAATTTGTGGGATACTCCTTGAAAAAAATTAAAGATCAAGTTTTTAAAAACTACACATAAGTAAAAGGAGATTTATTTAACTATTAAAATATATGTTATTTCTAGTAGCTCTAAATAGACTTTTCTTGTTTAGATCTTAATGATGAGGCTTTAAAGATTTGTTTATAGATAAGTGTGATGAGATATTTTTTTTTACTATTTTTATAGAAAGTGACAAGTTACTGTGTTAAAAGTAAAGATTGGGAAAAGTACATTTATTAAAGAAAAGTAAATGAATTTGAAGCTGATGTATTTGAATTAAACTTGCAATTATAATTCTTAATGGATTTGTCTGATTAAAACTGAATTACAAAGATTATTATTTATTTACAGTGTACATTATTTGTGTATATAAGGGAAGAAGAGATCTTTTGTTGAAATGTTGAGAAAGGTTATAAATTACTGAAATTGTACTTGCCTGGATGAAGAGGGAAGGCATTTCTTTATATATGTTTTTGCGTTCTCCGCACTTTTTATTTTTATTCTGTTTATATTTTTCTTAGTTTGTATGTTTTTTATCTTTGTATTTTAAAACTTTAATAAAAATATTATAACAAATAACAAGACATGCATGGAATAGGTTTTGCCTTAAATTCCTTATCTAGTAAATTAAAATAACACCCCTCTTCATACTGAAAGAGAACTGAGTTTCAGGTACTAACGTTTGAGTCTTGGATGGATAGCCTTGAATTATTGCAAGAAATAGTCAAATGTGGCATTTTTACTGTCTTTCACTTCATATTTATTCTCAAGGATTTTTTTTGGAAAAAGTTGATAAATTTGGCTTACTTTCTTATTAAAACAGGAAAGATTTAGCTAATTGCATTGGCCAAATATAAAAAAAATTGCACAGTTACAGAGAGGGTTTATCTGCTGATGGCATTGCTATGTGTACACAGGAAGGAAACTTCTTGTCCCTTGACTTCAAGAAACTTGATTCAGTAGGATAGAGCTATTGGAGGGTGAAAGTTTATTCTCCTTGCTTGTGGGTTGATTTCTGAATGTTTTGTTACCAGGCTAGGTAACATTTTCAGTGGAATTTAGGGGATGTCAGTGTTCTGTTTATAAGGGCTTCATGTGGTCAATAAGTTTTGTGATGAGTCAGCTGTAAGTGTCACAAGTGAGGGTCTTGTGTAGGGTCTTGTGATGGGGCAGGTGTGAGTCATCAGTGAGTCTTGTGATGGAGAGGCTACATCAGGTGATGGTCATTGGGAGGTGAAGTGCTGGTTGGGGAGCTTGCATGGGTTGGATGAGGGTTGGTGCTGTCTCTGGTTAGCTGTATTGTTAATTTGGATTGTGAGGGATTAATAGGCTGGCTGTAGGTCAATGTGTCTGTTGATGGAATTGCTTGTGAAATCCAGGTTTTGATGAACGTGAGCTTGGCAGGTGGTAGCATGGCCAATGATTTTTGTGTTGCTCCAATCAAACTGTTTGGTGTTGGTGTGGGTAGGGATTAAGGATTTGGGATTGTGGCATTTGACTGCCAGTTGGTGTTTGTGGATCCTGGTTTTTAATTGACATGAAGTTTGTCCCACATAGAATTGGTTGCAATTGTTGCAATTGGTTGCAATCAGTTGATTTTTGTAGATTACATTGTTTCTTTCATCCTTCTGTATCTTGTCTTTGGGTCTGGATAATTCCTGATGGAGTGTGGCTGTGGGCTTCTGGGCTATTGCTATTCCTAGAGATTGGAGAATTCTGGCTGTCATTTTTGACACTTTTGTGTATGGTAGGGTTAGTTTTTGCGTGGTAATTGGCTATGTGGTGTGTTGTGGTTTATGTGCTGTGTGTTGGATTATGAAGTTTTTTGGATAGCCATTACAGAGAAACATGTCAAGCACCTATTTCTCTTCTGCTTTTCTTAATGTTGTGGTGCTGCAGTGTGTCCTGGCCCTTCTTTTGTGTGCAGCAGGGTGGTTGCTTGTGAAGCTGAGGATTTGCTCCATGTATGTGGGTTTGCGGTAAATGCGGATTTCCAGTTCTCCATTGTCTAGTCTCCTTATGTTGATGTCAAAAAATGGGAGTCTGTTGTATGTTTCCTCTTTGTGTGTGAATTTGATCCTGGGGAATATGCTACCTGGGGAGTAGGTGGTGTGTTTCTTCAATTTGAGAGCTTTGAAGATGACAAAGGTGTAATCAATGTAGTGTGTTGAGAATTTTGGTTGGATGATGGGTATGAGTCATTGCATGACTGTTTCAGCTATTAGGCCTGATATGGGTGATCCCATCAGGGTATCTTGTACTTGCTTATAGATTTTCCCGTTTAATTTGAAGTACGTGTTGAGGCATAGATCCAGAAGTTTCATGATGGTTTCTATGGACATGAAGTGTTCTGTGGTGGCATCAACTTTCTGGGTATGGTGCTTACTGAGTAGGTGGTGTATGGTTAGCTTGATGTTAATTGAGATGAAGACAGTGGTGACATAGAAGGAGACCATGAATTCTTCCTTGTTGATCTTGGTGTGTTTGATGCATTGGATAAATTGTTCTGGGGAATTTATTGAGTGAGTTGAAACCAGGTGTCTGTGTTTCCTCTGTATATTTTTTGCTAGTTTGTACATTGGTGTTCTAGGAAGAGACACAATTGGGTGTAGGTGGATCCCATTCTTGTGTATTTAAGGGAGTCCATTGAACTATTGTACCAAGTACAAGCCCTCTGATAAGCACTCGATAGCAGCAAAGAGTCAAATTTATATCTGCTGATCCCACCCTCTGATCCAATGTTTTGGGGAATAACCAGGTTTTCAGCCCCATGTGAAAGTAATGAAGGTTAGGACTGCCCGAACTTTTGGGGAAGAAGATATTCTGTAGACCAGGTTCTTTATCAGAGGGGACATGTCTTCAGGATTCACTGATGTATGTCTATGTATACACATTTTGGATTTGAAGTATCACTTTTAATACATTTAATGTGATTGTTCTTAGTCTGTTTAATATATTCTTATACCATTTATGAAATTATAGTATGGTAGAGATTTGGAAGAAGCTTGACTGGCCACAATCCAACCTCTGGGAATCTGGAATCCATGAGGAGGAGCAAAACAAGATCCACAAAGTCAAGATGGAGGCCTGTGCAATGAAAGAACTATGCTTTTTTATATGAGTTAGATAAGTAACACAGATTAAAGGAGCAGAATCCAATAGACCACTCTTAGAATCTCATGAAAGAATGTCATGAAATCATGACATTTATGCTTATGCTCTTCCATTGTAAATGAAAGTACCTGAATCTGAAATATTCGGACTGGAAAGTGAGGCAAAATTATTTGGAATATTTTGAGATGAGAATAAAGAATGCTGTTATACTAGTAGAGAATAAAAATGGCAGACTTTTAAATGACTTTTAAAAGAATAAGAACAGCAAGACAACACATGGAATATAGTGGAATAATTGTGATCCTGTGTTCATCTAGTTGACATTCTTTAGATAGGAACATTAAATCATGTCTTTTTGATCTTTTTCTTTATATCTTTTCTACAATAGCTGCCTTTGTGACAATATGAGATAACTCAATTACTACAAGGTGATAAGGACATATTAGATTCCTGTGAGGAATCTATTTCTATATTAACTCTCTAAGGCATACAAGGATAAAAATAAGATTACACTCTGGTTAATTATATTGAATAGGTAGAAAGTAAGAGTCCACTAATCACATGGTAGCTATTTTTTTAAAAGTAAAAATAAAAATTCAGAACTTCTGTCAGAGAAATTTGGGTGACCCTTACCATGCAGAACTTCTTCTTAAACATCATTTAGAAAATGGCAGATTTGCTTCATTTTGTAATTTTCATGTTAAAGGAATAATGGAAAAGTTGTCTGTATATATCACTATCAATATTAGAGCAAACCCTGGCTACATACTAATCTGCGTGGTACCAAATAAGGCCATCAAAGATAATGAGAGAAAGAGAGACTGATTTCTATACTTGTTGGGTATTTAGCTAGTCAGACATGCACATGTTTGTTCAATTTAAAAAAAAAACATTCAAAACAGTTCAGTAAGCACCTGTGATGATCCAAGACTTAAAAAAGTATAGGTGGCAGTTGAGCCTGTAGACAGAGAGAAAAATAAATGAGCTAAGAACAAAAAAATCAGGCAGACTGTGTAAGTCTATCTGCTACACCTGTGGCTGATAGCAGATGTTATGTTGCCAGCTAAAGGGTGAGAAAATGGAAGGGGGAGAGAGAGAAATAAAATTGAAGTCTTTGGTTTTATAATAAGCATCTAAAATAATTATTAGAAAATCTAGGAATCACAAACTACAGAAGTATTGCAGAGCTTGCTCTGGTTTGATCTGGACATTCTAGAAGTGGTTGAGTTTATTTTACTCTTCTGTATCCTGAAATCTCTACTATATAAAACAGTAGAAATAAAAGGCAGGCTTCTGATCAAAGCTGGATAGATGCCACAACAAGGACACACCAGGGCAAAGGGGTACTGCTGGCACTGTCTCCAATGCCATAGCAAAGTGACAACTCCAATGCTTCTCAAAGGGTGCATTACTAAATAGCTTTATTTGTGATGGGCCTTGTACAACATTATGTAGTCCTTGGTGTTAATAATAATAATAAAATTGAAAGGGACCTTGGAGGTCATTGAGTCCAACCCGCTGCTCAGGCAGGAAACCCTACACCATTTCAGACAAATGGCTGTCCAGTCTCTTCTTAAAAACTTCCAGTGTTGGAGCATTCACCGCTTCTGGAGACAGGTTGTTCCACTGGTTAATTGTTCTAACTGTCAGGAAGGTTCTCCTTAGTTCTAGGTTGGTTCTCTCCTTGATTAGTTTCCATCTTTGACCTTGATTGTTTATTGCAGACTTTTCATCACTGACTCATCATCCTTGACTCTAAATAAGAGAATTCTTATTTTTATATAAGAATTTATGTATATGCATAGGTGTATGTGTATTCTTGCTGATATAAATGAATATTCACTGGGGTGAGCAACCTATTGGGGGGTGAATAGGGCTGGAAGTCTGCAGAAAGTTTCTAATGCAGATCCATAATGGATGGACTGATGACATGGGATGAGATTGTTTCCTGCCCATGGCAAAGGCAGGGTTGTTCTTTCAGGTTTTAGAGGAGGATGGGGTTGTTTCTTTGATTTTGAAACAATGTTAAATTTTCTCTAGGGTTGTCATAATGATCTTCCTATGTTCCTTTCCATCTCAGAATGGAAGAAAGAGGGAATTACTGTTTTTTTTAACCTCTTTTGTGCTAAAATTAAATAATTAGAAAAGAGTCTGGTAGCTGCAAAAAAAAAAAAAAGAGTTCAAAAGGCACAACACATATTTAACGTGATAAATGCTCATCCAAGTTCTAAACCTGTGTTTCTCAATCTTGGCAACTTTAAGACCTCTGGGCTTCAACTTCCAGAAGTCCCCAGCCAGCAGGATTACTCTAAGTCAAGAGAGGAAGTGGAAATAAAAATACCTTTGAACTGTGGGCTGCTTTTCATGGGGTCATCATTCAATTTCTGCTGGGTGAATTTCCTGGTGTTCATTGTCTTGTAAGATGTGATAGGCAGGGCTGAGGTCAGACCTAGTTGCAGTGCTTGCAGTTTGCAGAGTTTACCTAACTGCCTTGTCAAAAATCCATCAGCTGGTTCAACTGTATTTATTTCTTACATTGCTACATTGCAACCAATCGTGCAATGTACTTTTTTCTTTAGGTTTTGGTGCATATACATCTTACTAAAATCCATATTTTAGTAAGATGTATATGTAAAATCCATATTTTCCAAGGGTATGGTAAGCAACTTTGCTTAACAATAACACAATATCATTTTGTAGAATATAAATGTTCCTGGATAAGTTGTGGGATTTGCTTTTTATTTAGCTGGATGTTAATTTGTGAAACATTATGTTGGTGTGTGATTGTTAAAAATGCAATAGGTGGTTTATAGGAGAAGAATTGTAAAATGAATACTCAGTGAGATGAGCTCCACAGACGATGCTTATTCTCAAAAGAGATGAAATTTCCTACAAGCGATAAAGAAAACTGCTAAATGAGGTACGCTATCTGCTTTATAGCTTTCTTTAACCTACTCCTCCCACTGGTGCAGTGTGGTGGGTGTACAACTGTTGCAAGTAGGTGGCACAGCTGTTTCCTTTGACTAGCTTGGTACCTTTGGGATACACACGACACAGTTAATGCTGCAAGATGAAAACGCATTTATATTTTAATAAACTCCTTTGTTATTGGGAGAGAAAAAGAGAGAGAGAGAGAAATGCCTGTTTGATGATATCAAGTGGTGCTGCTTAGAACATGGTGTGGCAAAATGTTTGCAAAAAACTCCAACCATGGATAACAATCAGTTTATTACCAGTGCACTCAGTGTTAACTTTATAAAGATTTCCTGTGCACCTGTCTGTTGCCGCATCTTTAACATACATGCATATTTATATGGCTTAGGCAACATATGCTTGATGAATTTTGTCATTTAGCTTTACTACAGTATGGAATTGCAATTTCTTTTCCCAAAAAAATGTTTTCAGTGATGAAACTAGCTGAGTTTTGAGGAAAAGAGAAATTTAAAAATATTTCTGTACTAGAACCTGAATTGCGTATATTTAAAAAGAAATGGCAGTTAATATGCATACATATAAAACATAAAAACAGTTATGTGTCCCAGGAGGCAAAGATGTTGAGAGAAGAGAAAAACTGTAAAGTGGGACAGGACTAAGTTCCAATTAGTTCTCCTGAAAGTGGCACTGTTTACACCAATTCTGAGCTATCTAGCTTGATAGTGGTTAGAATGTAAAAGAGACGGTTTATTGTAGGTTTGTTGATTTAAAGAAAGCATATGATAAAGTGAATAGGCTGAAATTATGCAATGTTTTGGGCAAATAAGGAGTTGAAAGTTGGTTGCTATAATATATGACTTCCTAAAGAAAGTGCAAGAATAAGTGGAATGCTTAGCAAATAGTTCAACCTTGTGTGTGTGGTTTAAGAAAAGGATGTGTAATGTCTCTTGACTGTGCAATGTATTCATGGATAACATGTAAGGAATATTTGTGTTGACATTAGAGCTGTGTTGGAGGGAATGTGAATATCTATGTACTTTTGAATGCAGATAATGCTGTGTTGGCTGAGAATTAAAGTGATTTGCAGCAAATGCAAGCTAGAGAAATATGAATTTGAACATTAATGTTTCAAAAATAAGAAAATGGAGAAATTTTAAGATGTGTAATTGTGGCAAAAAGGTTGGGTGGAATTCACTCTTTTGCAAGGAAAGAAGGTTTGTTCAAAGCAAAAATAGCTGTGGATAGGTTCATGTTTCTGCCCAATTGGTTATATCAAAGTGAAAATTGGGCTATTATGAATTATATATTTATATGAGTTATGAAAAATGCCCATTTTTTTCCTCAATATGAATTATTTTTATGTACCAATTTAGATATAAAATTCAGAAGAACACAACATCAATCTTACTGTACCAGGCCAAACATCTGTTTCATGGTGTGGCATTCACTACTGTATGTTGCAATCCAACATAGTGCCCTCAATATTAGCATCCTGATTGTAGAGTTGTTTTCCTGTACAATTAGGATTGGTGCCAAGCTTTGTTAACTTTTCAGCACTATGAAAAAACCTGTTGGTTCTCTCAGATATTTAATTGAATCAATGCAGCTATTTTTATTGTTCCTATTGTTCTGATTTAAGAAGTTGTAATCTTATAATTTTATGATCTGTAATCCTATTTTGTGCATATGTTTTAGGATTATTACAATGGAAAGTAGGTAGTAAATTCAACATTGTGTTTCCTATAATAGTTTTGGGGGAAAACAGACAATCAGGATTTTCTTCCCTTCGGGTTACCCTTCTAACTCTCAAATATCAGCTGATGGAAATTCTGAGTCCAATGAATCCTGTGTACCTGAGGAGCACTGATCCTACATCCTCCATAGTTCCCTCCCCCCCAATTCTCTTTTTGAAATAATCCTAACTAGTACCCATTTCCAAACTGTGTAGATGCATGCTAAACAAACGAAAACCTTGCACTAAATCAAGTAATTTGTTTGTCTTCCCTAAGTCTACAAAAGATATATTTCCCTGGATGCTCAAGTTTTAGCATTATAACATAAGGAGAAATATTTTGACTTTTTCCACATAGACTATAATTTAATAAACTTGCAAGGAAATTGAAATAGTAGTAATGGTAAACCTGAGGATGAGCTACGATGTTTTGCAGATCAGTAATTTTGGAAATGGACAACAGATTCTCTGGGAAATATATCATTTGGTTTTCTATTAGATTTAGAATTGATTAATGAGCTTCTGTAATGATACGAGAGTTTCCCTTTGGGAATAGGTGAGAATAAAGAGATACTCAGACACATTTTTTAAAAAACCTGTAGCTCCAGAGGAAGAAAATGTTGGTCCTTCTTGCCCTTAAAGACTAAACCCAGCTGTTTTATTGATGTCATATATTTTTTGAAAAGTTACTGAATATTATTTCTCTTACACATTTTTAATTTTTGTATTCTTTGTGGTCCTGATGTACACCCATAGTGCAAATATCAGACATGTACACCTATAGTGCAAATATCATTTCAGTTTTTATTTTTTATAAAATAAATGCTCATTTCTTCTTCTTTTTATATTAGAAAAATTCACACACCCACACAAATGTCAGGTTTTTGCAGCTATTTAATTTAACATATTTACTTTTACAACTCTTTTTCTAAGTAACATACACTTTTCATTCATATATTAATTTTTGTGTAGAGCCATGGTGCATTCTTTTCTTTTTTTTTTAAAGAACTGTGCTATAAAATTTGGAGAAAGATAACTGCATTTGATTCAAGTTTTAGTTTGGGAAATCTGAATTTGGAAGAGTCCTACTGAATAATAAACTTAATGAATTTCAACTCCATTTTTCTTCCTGGGTTGGTATTCCTTCCATCATGATGACTAGTTAAAACATCGCATTCCCTATGTTTCCCTACTTTGCCTTTCTTCCTAGGAGGAAAAAGAGGACCAACTAAAGAGAAAGCATGAGCAAAGACCATCTGAACTGAGATTAACACAAATAGATGAAATAGAAGATCAAACAGATTCCTGACAAACCTAGCAGACAACTTTGAGTAGAGAAGGGAACTAGGGGATCAGCCATATTGGACCTAATTCTCACTAACAGAGATGAAATGATAGAAGGTGTTGAAGCCACAGGAACTTTGGGAGGGAGTGATCATTCAATATAAAAATTCAACATTATGCAAGCACAAGCAATACAACCCAATCAAATTAGAGTTTTGGACTTTAAGAGAGCTAATTTCTATAAACTTAGAGAGAGCTTGGGAAGGATTCCATAGATGAGAATCCTCAAGGGAAAACAACTCAAGAAGCTTGGGAAATTTTGTAAGTGAGATTATAAAAACCCAGTCTAGCACAATACCAATGAAGAAGAAAAATAACAGCTCTCAAAAGAAACCAGTATGGCTTCATAAAGAACTCTTCGATAAATTGAAAGACAAAAGGACAAGTATAAAAAGTGGTAAGACAGGTATATAACTAAGGCAGAATATCAGCAAATAGCCCGAGCCTGCAAAGATGAAGTGAGGAAAGCTAAGGCTTGCAACAAAAGTAAAAAATAACAAAAAAGCTTCTTTCAACATGTAAAAAACAAGAAAAAAGTTAAAGAAATGATTGGTACAATAGTGGGAGAAAGTGGCAAGAAGGTGACAAGCAACAGGGAGAAAGTAGAACTATTTAACTCATTTTTTGCATCTGTCTTTATACAAAGGGAAAAAACAGTCCAACCTATCAAAAACAGTACTGTAAAAAACAGATTAGAAACACAAGTTAAGATAGGCAAGAAAAAGGTAATTGAGCACCTGTTCACCCTAGATGAGTTCAAATCACCAGGACCAAATGGATTACACCCCAAGGTTCTGAAGGAACTGTCAGATGTGATCTCAGAACCACTGAACTATATTTTTCAAAGATCCTGGAGCACTGGGAAACTACCGGAGGACTGGAAAAGAGCTGATGTAGTTCCCATCTTCAAAAAAGGAAAAAAAAATGGACCCAGGAAATTACAGACCTATCAGCCTGACCTCAATACCGGGTAAGATTCTGGAAAAGATAATCAAACAACGAATCAGCGAACAGCTAGAGGCAAACAAAGTCATTACTAAAAGCCAACATGGGTTTGTCAAAAACAGATCATGCCAGACAAACCTTATTGCATTCTTTGACCAAGTGACAAAATTAATGACAGAATGATGTGGATATAATTTACTTGGACTTCAGTAAGGCATTTGATAAAATAGATCACAACCTACTACTTGATAAGATAGAAAATGTGGGTTAGACAGCATCACCACTAGATGGTTTTCTACCTGGCTGACTGGCCATACTCAGTGTGTGGTCCTCAATGGAACTGCACTATATGGAGGGAAGTATACAGTGGGGTGTCCCAAGGTTCTGTTCTGGGCCCAGTGCTCTTCAGCATCTTCATCAATGATTTGGATGAGGGGATAGATGGGGAACTCATCAAATTTGCAGATGACATCAAGCTGGCAGGAATAACTAACACTCCAGAGGGTAGGCTTAAGATACAGGAGGATCTTGACAGACTTAAACATTGGGCACTATCTAACAAAATGAAATTGAATGGTGAAAAAAGTAAGGTTCTACATTTAGGCAAGAAAAACCAAATGCAAATGTATAGTATAGGTGGTACCTTGTTCAATAGTAGTAACTGTGAGAGGGATCTCGGAGTCCTAGTGGACAATCACTTAAATATGAGCCAGCAGTGTGCTGCAGCTGCCAGAAAAGCCAACACAGTGCTAGGCTGCATTAACAGAGGGATAGAATCAAGATCACATGAAGTATTAATACCACTTTACAATGCCTTGGTAATGCCACACTTGGAATACTGCATCCAGTTTTGGTCACCACAATGTAAAAAAGATGTTGAAACTCTAGAAAGAGTACGGAGAAGAGCAACAAAGATGACTAAGGGACTGAAGGCTAAAACATATAAGGAATGGTTGCTGGAATTGGGTGTGTCTAGTTTAATGAAAAGAAGACTAAGGTGACATGATAGCAGTGTTCCAATGTCTCAGGGGTTGCCACAAAGAAGAGGAGTCAACCTATTTTCCAAAGCACCTGAAGCAATGGATGGAAACTAATCAGGGAAAGAAGCAACTAGAAGTAAGGAGAAATTTCCTGAAGTTAGAACAATTAATCAGTGGAACAACCTGCTGTGAATGCTGCAGGACTGGAAGTTTTTAAGAAGAGACTGGACAGCCATTTGTCTGAAATGGTACAGGGTTTCCTGCCTGAGCATGGGTTGGACTAGATTACCTACAAGGTCCCTTCCAACTTTATTATTACTATTATTACTATTACTATTACTATTACTATTATTATTATTATTATTATTATTATTATTAATTTTGTGTGGAACGGACAGACAGAGATATAGCCATTGTAAGCTATGAGAAGTAAAAGGGTAAAAGAATCCATATTCTCTGACCATTGGAGCAACAGAAATAGGAGAGCTTTCAAATATCTTTGTTCTAGCTTACCCTTGGGAGATCATCTTATACTATTATAGTCATTTGATCCTTGGAGACTGGATAAACAAAAGGGATGGCTGGCAGCATCACACTCTTATTGTGGGTTTGCTAGGAAAATGTTATTATTGTACAAAAACTGGAACAGAGGAATGTTTGATATAATGAAAAATAATTGCTTTTGTACATGACACTGACCTTAGATTCTCATCTTTTTTGATGTGTGTTACAGATAACTATTCGAAAGATAGTGGAAAGTGGAATAACTTGTAGTTGATTACCAATATTTTCAAGATAGTAAAAATCCAATATGAATTTTAATATAAAAATTGGCATTTATGCAAGAAACTTTGTGTGGTGTCAGATAATGTATACAATTCAGGAACATCTGTGAACCTCTGGATTCATTAAAGTGGAAAAGTGCTGAAATCCATGGCTTGCCCTTGAGAAATAGCACTATAGCAACACTAATTTCCGTCCGAATTTCCTAAGAAGTTGATATAAATCCTTTTAAAATGTAGGTGGAAGGTATATATTTAATTTTTGAACTACTAAGAAGAAACTGAGTTGCAAATGCAAATACATAAAGGAATATTTTAACCATCCAATCCAATCCATTTAGAACTTGGCTAGACCTTACTGAGTGTATTCAAATGAAGCAAGATTTAGGCTTAGCCTGAATTATGAATAGCCACTGTAAGCAATGAGAAATAAAAGGGTAAAAGGATCCATATTCTCTGCTGTTGAAGTAACAGGAAATAGAGAATTGTGGAACAGAGAAAATAATTTCAAAGGAACAAACATTGTATATCCAAATCAGATGGATAATTTCTTTGTGCAATAGACTTGCTAGAATAAACTTCCAGATCATTAATCTTAAAACCATTTGTAATATGGAGACTATCATGATGCATTATAATTCTGTATTCAGTATGAATTTGTTCTGCCAGCCATATCAAGAACTTGACTTAAGGGACAATAAAGTTATGTCTCTCAATCTAGAAAAAAGAATGTCATGCAAAAACTAACCAAAGACAAGATTTAGAAGGATGGAAAAAACAATATAATCTACAAAATCAACTGTAACCATTGCAACCAATTCTACATGGGACAAACTTCATTTCAACTAAAAACTAGGATCCACAAACACATGCTGGCAGTCAAATGCCACGATCCCAAATTTTTACTCTCTAACCACACCAACACCAAATAGCACCAGTTTGATTGGAGTAACACAAACATCATCAACCATGCTACTGCCCGCCACGCTCATGAGTTCATTGAAGTCTGGAACTCCACAAGCAATTCCATCAGCAGACACATCAACCTACAACCAGCCTACGAATCCCTCAGAATCCAAATCAACCATACAGCTAACCAGAGACATCACTGACCTTCAACCAACCCACGAAAGCCCCCTTACCAGCAGTTCACCTCCAATGACCCTGACCTAATGTAACCTGCCCATCACAAGACCCATCACAAGACTCACTGATGACCCACACCTGACTTATCAGAAGACTCATCACAAGACCCTCACTTGTGACACCCACAGCTGACTCATCATAAGACTTACTGACCACACAAAGCCCTTGTAAACAGAAGAACACTAACATCCCCTAAACTCCATTGAAGATGTTACCTAGCCTGGTAACAAAATGTTTGTAAACCAACACACAAGCTCAGAGAATAAACCTTCACCCTCAAAGCACAAATTTTTGTTTTACTTGTTGGTTGTAAGAAGCTCTAAAAGAAAACCTAGTTATAAATTGATCAGTATGACAATTATACCTTTTTATTGAACTTGATGTTTTTTTAATTGCTTGCAGAGAAAGACAACATATACTAGCATTAAGAATACATTCTGACCTTGTGGTGGGATGATCCTTACCATTAGGCAGTGAACACCATTGTTTCTTGTGAACCGTTTTGCCATTTTTCTTGGTTGGAGGATCAAACTGCCCTTGACAAACAAGCTGACTTCAGTGCTCATTGGGAAATTCTGGGAGTTGATGTCCACTCAACCTAAAATTGCTAAAATTGAGAAACACAGGACTAGAACTTTAGGAATAATAAAGTGATGTTGCCAACATCCAATTAGGCTTAAATTGCCAATCCACTTTGATGTATGGGACTATACATACAAGACCATACAAGACTATCTGGCAGCAAACAGTTTGGGTGCTTGAACCTTTCTGTACCTTCATTGCTGAGAGCTATCTGGGAATGAATTTGAGAAAATGAATAAAAATAGCATACTTAAATGCCCCTAGGTTGGAACTAAATCTGTTGACTCCAGATGTTTAAAAAGAAGCTCATTTTATTCGTCTTTTCTATTCCTGGGTCATGCTGCAATGTAATAAAATGTGGGGGAATAGAATACACACACACACACACACACACACACACACACACCAAAATAGTTTATAGCAATTGCAAGATCTGTTACTGTTGATTCAGCTCACATGATACGTATTTAAGTAAGAATACTAGCCATTTAAGTTGAGATAAATTTCTGTGAGATACCACATTGGATAGTATGTATCTCTCTACTGCTTTCTGTTATGTCATTTGTTCAATGTTTTGGTTTCAAGAAGCAATCAGAGTGTAGATGTTTTTCCTTGCTTCATGTTTTTTTTAAATTTATGCATGTAGATTGATAAGAATGTATGCTGGTCTTTAGCCCAAAGCTGTACAAACCTGCTGAGATGTTAAAGCCCCAAACTGGCACTCATAACAGAAATACAGTAAGACTTCCACTGTAATGGCACTGGCAGGTGCCACCACAATAAAGAAAACAGACACCCCATGAACAGATATTAGATTAAAGAGATCAATCAATCGGTATCTTAAATTTGAGTGCCAGCACAATCCAGCCGGTGTTGATGTAAGAAAACAGACTCTTAAAAAGCTTTTATTGTTTAATTTTTAAGAATTTCTTTAGAATATTTACATTACATGATTTGCAAAATGTAGATATGAAATTAATGGAAATGTATGGTTTTGTATGCCAAGCAATTGAAGAATCAGTTTCCCTCAGTGTGCCATTTCTCCCTAAAAATGCCCAAATGGAACCATAGCAAAGTTTGTTGTGAACATAAGAGCATGGAAATGTAAACCTTGCCTTGTGGATTGGACTCCTGGCCATCTAGTCCATCAGTCTGTCCTCCTAGCAGCCAACCAACTGAACATGGAAACCCACCAGTCTCCCAGAGAAGGTCCTCAGTAGCAGTCAAACTGTCCCCCTTGATTATTAGAAATTGGTTCATTACAAAACTGTGAATGCACCAAAGCCTTGTAATGAAATTATCTGTGGGAATATAGTCACCAGCCTTATTTTGTATGTGTATCTTTCTTCTTTTCTTTGATTATTATCAATAGCATTTAATCTATCAATTGCCTCTTTCCTATGAACTCAGTACCCATCATGTCATTATCCAGCTCGAATATTGGAATGTCTGGATTATGAAACCAGCCTTTTTTCCTCATTATATTAGCAGGGCAAAATTTGGTCCCTCATTTTGTGTGTTTGTGTGTGTGTGTGTGTGTGTGTGTATGTGTAATTTGCAGCATTCTTCACTTGTACTATTCATTAATACACATCTTCCCCAAATAAATGGAATTATTTAATAAATGACTAACATTCATTTAAATATCTATATGCCTAATATCTATATTCTTCATTATTTGTTACCTAAATTTACTAGATACTCTAGTTATTAATTTTATGTATATATTACCGAATGCAAACTTTTTTTAAAAAAACCACTTATTATGTAGAATTTTTAAAACATGAATTCTTTTTTTGATCCCACAAACAGTGTTGAAGAATGTTTTTTGATTAAGAAGAAAACAGCATATTGCTATCTGTCTGACAGAGCATGCTATTAAAGAAATCAGAAATGCAGATTTCATCTGGATCTCTATCTTGGTTTCTAATAACTTTATAGATGACTGAGAAACATAAGTTGCTGCCTTATAAATATACTCTCTCCTTTTTTCTGAATTATTTATAAATGTGTCCAGTGCTTTAAGTTAAGTGGGCTCACCAGTGGATTATTGTTAAAATTGAAAAAAGTAATGCATGAATGTGTATGATACTTGACAATTGATGTTACAGTTGAGACCCAGGAGCCATATTCAAGGACTTGCAGGTGCACTCAAGATCTAGCTGATAATAAAGATAGCAACCACAGAAACAACATGTTCACCAACTTCTGGATTCTTTGATCTGATTTTCAGCTATATTTTCAACTGCTTTTCTCATGATTTTTCTTAAACTTGATGTTGCTGGGAAACCAAGTAGGATAAAACTTGATTCTATTCATCAATGACCCACTGAACAGACATGCATAGGTACCATGGTATATACTGTAACATTTGGTTCATATCTTTAATTAATTGTATTTTAAAATTTTTGCTTCCTTGAAGTTGTCTATTTTGTTGTGTAGTGGGTACTATATTAGTGGGTACTATATCACTCTCAGGATCGTATCACTCATTAACTTTGATAACAGAGATATATTTCTGGATGCTGTCCACATATACAAGGTTAAAACTATAACATTTGTTCCACTCTTGGGAGACTTTCTGTTGAAAAACAGAATTAGACTTTTGAAATGAATCAGGAATTACCCTCGTAAAATTGATGTTTATGTAATTGTTCCATCTGCAATGTTATTCCATATATTTTTAGAAAAAATATGGCATTTCAACTTGCATTTATATCTTTCAGAAGTGAGAAGTGACCCTGAGACTTCTCTATGTCTTTAATAGTTCTGCAACAGCAGTTGATACATGTTTGAAACTTCTTCTTCCTTCTCCCACAACACTTCTAACTTGACAAGATTTTTTCTTCTCTGAAATGATGACCTCATATTAGATGCTTTAAGGTCAGAGGGGAAAAAAGTTTATTTAGCAGAACACCCCTTTCACAATGATGTATGATAACTGCAAGGCATATCTATGTAGATCCTGTGCCTGTACCATTAAATTGTAAGGTGATGAGAGAACAGAAAGTAATTTAAAGAAAACTCTGTGGAGACACTATTACCAGCCCATTACAACAGCAGACTAATTGACCTGGAGGAAACCAGAGATTTTCCCCTTTGACACATATACAGTGCAATATTAATATGCCAGAATAATTTCAAAGTAGGGCAACACAGGATTTTGACAATATTATTAATAATACAGAACAAGTTGGCATCTTGCTTCCATTACTCAAACAGATAGTTTTATTAGCTGTACTGGGATTGCTTGTGTCAGGAGAGTGAGAGATCAGGTTCATAATAAAAATAATATGCTAAAAGGATGGGTTAGATCCAGATTTAGGTGTGTTAAACTGGGACAATGAAAGGAGACCTCCCTTCTTCCTAGTTCCCATAGCACCCTTTCTAGCCCTCTAAAAATATTAGCTACAGTAGAAGGGATAAGTATGTACAAACTAGATGGAGATACATCTAATGTAAATTTGACAGAATATTGGAAGGTGCTTCCACTGAGTTTTTCATAAAGGTTTTCCTTTTCCTGGACTATGTATAGTTTAACGGGGTATCCAGATTTTCTATAACACATATATGTGAAGGACTGTCTGGCCAAAGAAGACAATTTCCCCTAGTTTAGTGACACACGATTAAATCTTGTTTTTACATAATGTATATTCTCATTTTATCCATAAATTGAAAGACAATCTATTAAAATTGCATGCAAATATTGGAGCAGATTATGTATTTTAAAGAATGCAATATAGTGTGCTATACTATGTAAAGATTGTTTTTGGGTCAGACTGAGTTGCTATTTTATTCCTATTCCTATTTATCTCCTATTTCAGGACTTTTGGTAGCTTTGATTAAATACTTCTCAACTGTTATTGAGAGTTTGTTGAATAAAGTTCAACTGGTTTTGTTCTTCAAATACAGTAAGTCATGAATTATAAAACATGTTGCCGGGGTTCCCATACAAGCACACATCCACATACAAGCATTTTAACTTAGAATCATGCGTGAAGCTTATATGAATTTCCCTACTTTATTACAAGGTTTGGGCTGCAAAAATCCAGAACACCACTAAACATCAAAAAACAGTTAAGATTTTATCTTCCTGTTTACTGACTTCCAGTGGTTTTCCAGAGTTTTGCAAGCCAAATCTGGTAGTCCTATCTAAATCATCCCACAATTTAGAAATATGTATTTTAATGATCAAGTTGAGACATAGTTACTTCTAAAACCATACTGCAAGGATAATATAACAGATTGCTTATATGGTCTAAACTAATTCATCACAACATATAGTAATAGTGAAGCAGTTGCTGAATTGAGTTAACTCTCAGGCCTCGTGGAACTTTTTCTGTCTTGATCCATATTCTAATACAATTAATAAATCCTACACATTTCATACAGGTCCTCTAGGTTTCAAAACTGTACTAGACAGTCATATACTTGTCTTCTAACACTGCTGGTTAATATTAACATCTCAATTTCTTCATGTGCTTGTTTAAAACATTCAACTTTATTTATTAAAAAAATGCAGGTCTATTTAACAGCAAACATTTGTTTGGCTTACAGTTTCCATCAAATAATTGCAGACATTGGTCCTTTCAATTTCTTGTTCTCCCTCCATTTGTTCTGAATTCTTATATTCATCTCTCCCAAATCAAAGAGTGTAGAGCAAATGTTTCAAGTGATATTAAATAATTAAGATTCTTAACTCCTTGCATCATTCCAATTGCCCTCTCTTGTACCTTCCCACTTTCAGTAATGTCTTTTTCATATTAATGTGATCTGTATCATGCTCTGTATTCAGAATGTGGCCTCGTAATCAGCCTCTTCTGGAGCAAAAAAGTAATTTTCATTGACCTTTGTGCCTGAGCTCTATTTGCACAACTAACCATTTCATTTGTTAGGTGGTTTAGAATTTTATCCATAGCGACAAATAGATGCCATATGTTTGGCCACCACGCCTGCTCTTCCTAATAGTCTGGCTCTGAGTGCTGTGCTTATGCAGGCAAAATAATGCAGGGTGGGAAACTTGAGCTATGCAGAAGGCTAAACTTTGCTCTCAGGAAAGAAGGAAGGAAGGAAGGAAGGAAGGAAGGAAGGAAGGAAGGAAGGAAGGAAGGAAGGAAGGAAGGAAGGAAGGAAGGAAGGAAGGAAGGAAGGAAGATGAATGGTTGAATGGCTGGTGAGAACTGAGAATGGAATGGAATAAGTGGAAGTCTGAGCAACAGCTGCACTTCCCTGGGCAACATCTTTATTGTCAGTCCCACTTGTTGGAAACAATAACAAATAAAGCAATGGGTGCTCAAAAATCCATATAATATAGTTGCATATGTTCAGTACTAAAATGTGAATATGTCCTTTTTTTTGTCAATTATGGGGAATAATTTTCTTCTAAAAAGTAATCTTTTATTGAGCTGTAATACTAAACTTAGGCCATAAATGTATCTATATTTGGTTTATTCATGCACACTTTATATGCTTTCTTTCAGATCAAGCCTAGAGGAAACTTTTAAATATATATAAAACTCTTTTTTGTTCCTAGAAGTAAAGGAGGACATAAAGCCAAAACAAAACCTTACAAATAAATATACACAACCCTTAAAAGCAAATCCCAGTGAATTTAGTGGGACCAGTATCTTAATATATATCAATACCACTGACAATAATTTATTGTTGATTTTTTTAAATGTAAGGAGACAATACATTTAAATCACACAAACACAGAACATTGAAGATGTGATATATACTTCCGTTCATGTAACAAGGTTAACTGACCTTTTACAAATACAGAGTGGTATTACAAATATTTTCTAAAGATATTTTTTCATAACTGTGTCAATTGCATTTGTTTGCTACTTCTAAAAAGAGAGCTTAAAATAGTCTTAGTTTTTTATTTGAAAATGGTGGTATTTCAAGGCTGACCCATCTGCTGTTGGAAACTCTTTCCACATTGTGGTAGGAAAGATTGTCTGCTTTCTGTAGTATCTGCAAAAAAAACCAACTTTATTTGCTAAGATTTTTTTTTACTTTCATAATTGCTTGCTAAAAATCATTTGATCATTCTGTCTGGTCTGGGAATTATGATATTGCTATCCAATCCATCTGGAGATGTTAGCTCAAGAGTGATGATGGAGAAGTAGGTCCCATTCCTTGCATACAACATTCATTATTATTAATTTATTTATTCTTAATTCATTATTATATGGCTGTACATATTACATACATTATTTGATAGTCCAACATAATTTGCTGCTGAAACACAGCTAAAAAGTAGGCTTCTCAGCATTGATTTGATAAACTGTGATGGGTTTCTATAATAAAAATATAATAAGGAAACAAGATATTTATAAGGGAGATTGGTCAATTCTAAACACCTTGTCTTGGACATGCTGTAGTAAAATATAATTGTAAGAAAAGGCAGTGCATTGTAAGATAATGGATTGCAACTATCTTTCAAACCGTATAGTTGTTAGACCAACAGAATTGTCCACAGTGTCATGACATGCCCATGCTGGCAAATGAAGCAAGCTAACATCATTCTGAGTAAAGTAGATCTGGACTACTTCTTTCATGAAGAAGCTCAGTCAAAAGACGTAGGCCTTTTCCTTGAAAATGTGTCATTGTATTAATGAATATGCTGATATGATAGTAGCTTGAATAGTATTTGATAGGCTGGCCATCTGCACATCACCAAAAATAAGAACAAATACATCACTACCCCCAGGACAAAAATGACAAGGTTTTGCATAAAATCTTCACATAGCGATTAGAAACCATTTTGAATGCTCAAATTGAATGCAATTAAATAAAAACTTTATGGGTATAACTGCACCTTTATAAATAAATAGACTGCAATACAGATCACTACTGGCCAATGGCTGTATATAAGTCACTTTCAAATTCTATTGAAGTCACATGATTATTATTTCTTACCAACATAAAGTCACATTTTATACAGTCAGAATGTTATTGCTATTAGACCATGCAAAACATTTGATAGATCTGTATGATACATTTTTAAAACAGATTGAAAGCCTTTTAGGTTGTGTAAAAAGAGAATCTGGAGACACGGAACTAGGAAAGACAATTGTCAGACCAGGAAATATTTTTGGATTATGTCTATTTCCCACATATGAGTACCTCCATTTCTGTTGCAAATTCTTGCAAAACTCAGACTCCAGAAAGAGTGCAGAGAAGAGCAACAAAAATGACTAGGAGGCTGGACCCTAAAACATATGAAGAATGGTTACAGGAATTGGGTACTGTATATCAAGTTTAATGAAAAGAAGGACTAGAGGTGACATGATAGAACTGTTCCAATATTTGAGGAACAAAGACAAAGGGGTCAAACTATTTTTGAAAGCACCATTACAGCCTGTTAAAACCACTCCCAGACTCTAGCCTGAGACCAGTTGGAAAGGAACCCCCTCCTACAGTTATGGTGAGGGCTGAAGAACACTATGAGATTAAGAAAATACTGGATTCAAGGATTTTTAAGGGGAAGTTACAGTACTTAATACAGTGAAAAGGCTATCCCTCAGCTGATGCTGAATGGGTAGCTGCCCATAATGTTAGGGCAGACAGATTAATAAAAATATTCCATGCCAAATACCCTCAATGTCCTAAAGGATAATGGAATGTTAATCTTGATTAATGATGATAATTTGTGTTTAATATTTTCCCAGGTTTACCCATTTTTTAGGGGATCGGCATGTCAAGATTGAATTGCTATGATGCCTGGTAGCTTCTATCATTAATCAACTTGCCATAGAAAAGGTGGAGGGGTAGAAAGCGAAGGGAGTAAATGAATTCCAAAAAGCTGATCACAGACCGTAAGAACCTGCAAGAAGACGCTCGATGGAGAAGTGGACTGTTTCCACAACAAAAAAAAGTATTGCCATTGGGTAATATGAACACCCGGTGGGTGGGGGCAAGGGAATCTATTATTTAACTAAGCAAGCTTTCACGTGGGAAAACCAGAACGTCAGTGTATCCAATAAATTGGATACACCAGATGGTGTATCCAATAAAGGTTTACCTTTAGAGACTTAATTTGGGATCCTTTCATTGAGTTTACTAGTTTGACTATTGACATTATCAACATCCATCAAAAAAACGATTTGTTGGGATTTGTAGCTTTATGAATCTTTTTTGTAATCATGTCATAAGAGTACTATGATGAGCCAATGCAGAGAATCAACTGGATCTTTTTTGTTTTTAACTAAGGTTGTAATTTGTCTTGTTTGTGCACATTTATCTACAAAGGATGTCATTTTACTTTTATCTATATGACTTTCTAAAAAGGTTCTTAAGCCTGTACAAATTCATATCAACTCAGGAAAAATGCTAAACAGATTTAAACTAGGAGGGAGCAGAAGAGTTGCAGAGGTAACATTATTAATAATAGTGATGTTGTCTTACATTAGTAGTGAAAATAATAAAATGATGTTCTTGAACCTTCAAGGCTTTTTTTTAAACAAAATATATTTTATTGATTTTTTGCAATAGCAATCTTTAGTGTTTAATAAACAGTGTGTTATCTGGGTTCATATATTTGAAAAAACAATCAATAATAATTAATTTCTATAATTCCATGATCAATATATTAATTGATGATATGTTTCCTTGATCTTCCCTTCTTTCCAATGTTATTCTCCTTTGTCAACATTAGATAAATATAATAATATTTTCAATACATACAAGGTTGAATATAAACATTTTTTGTGTTTGTACAGATAACAATAACATCCATATATATAAAATATCTTTTCTAATAAACGTATGCTTCAATTGTATTTGTAAAACTCATCTTGTTAGGTCACTATGCGTCCTATTTTCAAAATTCTTATTTAAACTTAATTTCCCCTCAGTATTCAAGCCATTCTTATCAGTCATAGTTTTCTCAAAATTAATTATCTAAATATCCAAACTTTTCATTTACATACCCCATCCCAATATTTTCATATTTCATATATTATAAAGATACCATACTACTTATATATCCTATAACATCTTTTCTGAGCTGTTTATATTTCAACTATATTTATAAAAGTCATCTTATTGAGTCACTATATGTCCTGTTTTCAAAATTCTTATTTAAGCTTACTTTCCCCTTGGTATTAAAATCATTCTTCTCATAATTCCCTCAAATTTAATTACCTTTAAATGTCTAAACTTTTCATTCACATACATTACCCAGTATTTTAACATTTTATATATTATAAAAAATACTATACTACTTATATCTCTTATCCCTCTTACTATAGGGCCCCTTTATATCCAAAATTATATATTCTTTTAACCATATTCAAACAAATGTTTAATCATGTAGTACTCTATCTGGTAAGTCGAATCAGATCTTTTAAATCTAACTCTAGCCCTCTTCTTTTGCCAAATAGCTTTCCAAGTTAGTATGTTCTTGTATTTTTGTGGTGTTGTTGGGTGTGTAAAGGACAGGTTGAGTAGGATATACACCTTTTGTCTCCCAAATTCTAGTGATTTTCCTGGCAGCTCTATAATCCCTTTTGTTAAATCTTCTTTCTTATCCTTGAATTTGTTTTGACGTCCTATTGGATAAAATATCTTTTCCATTTTCATTGTTGTAATAAAATCTTGTCAATTTTTTTCTGTTTGTGTTAAGTTATAGTTCGCCTCATTTGTAGCTTTCCTGTTTAAGTGACTTTCTTCTAGTTTATGTTCTGTTATCTGATTTGTTTGTTCATTCTTTATTGTTGTTTTTTGAGAGTTTTTTAAATTGTAAGTTTAAATTGAGGATGTGCTCATTTATGTCATCAAAGTTGTTTTTGATCTCATCGTGATTTGAAACTATTGTCATTTGAATCTGTTGTAGCATTACATGCATTTCCTCCTGAAAAGTACTTGTCTCGTCTTGGAGTATTACTCCTGCAGATCTCTGATATTCCAGGCTAGATCTTTCAGAAGGGAATATTTGGTGTGGTTTCTTGTCCCTTTTAGATAAATATGCAATATCCATTTTGTCTCCCCCCTCCAAATAGTCTTTCACCAGTACCATAGTCTCTGTAATTAGCCTTATCGAGCCAGCCAATCACAAAATTCAAACCACCAAATCTTATATAGTTCTTATCTTTATATATGGGTTTTGTAATCCAATACACTTCTAGTTGTCAAGGTATCAGGGAAAGCAGTATTTTATAACAATTCTTCTATTCAGGGGTCAGTTATCAACCAGCCAGAGTTGCAATCCAGAGTATTTAGCCACTTTGAAGCCTAGAAGATTAGCCAATAGTCAAAATTTTTCTTTTCCTGCAATTTTTGAGCTTAGACAACAGTTGAAATTTTCTTTTTCTGCAGACACTTTTTTTAGCTTATAAATTGCCCAGTATATTTTCTTTCTTTGTTCTCAGCTGTTTTATATTTGACTGAAGCTTACTAAAGTTCAAGGGAACGGATTAATCTTTGTTTCTGGGCATTTTTCCAGTTTCTGAGTCAGAGTTGCTGTTGTTCTATGCTCTGATTCTCCACTAGATGTCAGTAGTTATTTATTTTCCAACTTTTTCAAACAATAAAATTGTTGTTTTAATTTTTAAATTCATCAAAACTCTTTAGGGTGTAAAATCTTAACAGTTTTAATTTTCAGATTTATGCAGACTATAGTGTTATTAGTTTCATTTCAATATATTTATTTCCCCCTTAGAAGTTAATTTGCCACTGCTGTCTATGGAGGGATGGAGATTTAGTCCCCCTCCCTCACTTTTGGAGGATTTCTTGCTTTAGGGATTTTTTCCAGGGAATCAGTTACAAAGTAGAAGAGAGAAGATCAATATTCTCACCCAGTTTCAAGCATGCTGTTCACTGTTGTTCTGGTTCGTGGGGATTTTGGACTTCGGCTGCTTGTAGCTTCGGCTAAACACTGATGTGCAGCTAGCCTTTCTCCTGTTGGGTTGGAGGGCTTCCCCCGGATCGAGTGGATCAACCGCCATTGCTCCATGATCATCGGGGTGCCCCTCCTTCTTTGTTGCCTCTCCGGGGCAACTTTTGACCCATTTAGGGTCCTCTGGCAAGGTCAAATCAGCCATGGGGTGCAGAGCCCCAAAATCCCTCAGCTGAATCACTACAGGGTGGAATCGGACGTCTCTTGAATCTTCAAGGCTTTCATTAAGTCTTTAGCTCAACAATATACCCTGCTAGGCTGGCACCTATTCCTATAGCAATTTGATTATGGGAAATAGTTGGTCCAACTGTCCATATTTAATTAATTCTAGGAAGAACTCAGATGGAGGGATAACCCTAATAAAACCATTCAAGGCATCCAATTTCCCAGAGTAAGTAAGCATATACTGGTCATGATGGAGATATTTTAAATAAGAAAGAGATTCATCTCCAGAAGGCAATGAGGTGCAGCATGTATTCAACAAAGGTAGCTACTAACACATATAAAATTAGAACTCAAGAAATGGAGGCTTTCAGATGAATAACCTGATATTTGAGAGACAGGTTTACCTCTTAAGGATAGCTCACTTCCATAGTGGCAACTACAAATTTATTCAGTTAATAGAATAAAAGTGTTGGAAGGGACCTTTGAGGTCTTCTAATGCAATCCCCACCCCTGCTCAAGCAGGAAACCCTATACTACATCAGACAAATGGTTGTTCAATCTCTTCTTAAAAATATCCAGTGTTGGAGCACCCACAACTTCTGGAGGCAAATCATTCCACTGATTAATTGTTCTATCAGAAAGTTCTAGGTTGGTTCTCTCTTGATTAGTTTCCATCTACTTATTGTCCTGCTTTGAAACACTTTGGAGAATAGGTTGATCCCCTCTTCTTTGTGGCAGCCCCTGAGTTATTGGAATACAGCTATCATATTCCAATGATATCATGCTATCATGAGATTGCTGCTATCATGCTAACACTTTCCAGTTTTTGAATAAGATTGCCATCAGTTGCTTCAGAATTAAAAAAAAGTGTCCATTTATAATCCTGGAAAATTGCCAAATGACTGTATTATTCTTGGATGTCCTTAAACTCTAAGAGTAAATACCCTGAAATACAGATTGCCATTAATCCTAATGTATGAACTTCCTCTAATAAAGCAGGTTCCTTACATTGGCTATAAAATAAGACAGCAACAAGCACAAGTGATTCCTCTGATTGCATTCTAGTTTTTTTAATCTTATCAATCTGTCAATCTCTCAGTATGACTTTTTGTCAAAAACCACTCATGCTGGGATTGATTAGTCACCTTTAATGGGATCTCTTCCAGATTACTGTTTGGGTATCACAATTTAAATGCTTAGTCTACATAGTGGAAGTGACAAAACTTTGCTTTATTTTTGCAACAAATCCTCAAAGACGAAACAAGAGTAATAACAAGTATTAACCCATCAATGCAGAGGAACATTTTTGTGTGTTTTATCTAGTTGGGCTTTTTCTTATTTAGAATTCTTCAACAGAACGGATCCAGATAAAAACCGATTTAACATCTCAGAATTAGGGTGATAGGTTTGATTATTTCATTATTCTGCAGTTACTTCGCCTATTTTTTCTAATCTGGGGGAAAAAAATCCAACAAGGAGTTCTCTTGGATTATAACTGAAGTGTAGAAAATTAAAAAAAATCCCAAAGCCTCGTATTTACTAAGGCAATGATTATATAACAAAGCACATATATCCTTTAAACATTTTGTCTATTAGTTAAATTGAAGAATCTTTTACCTTATACCATTAGCATTTTGTTTTTCATTTTCAAAAAAAAGGTCAAAAGTAATTTCTTTTCCATCAAATCCTTAGTTTAAAAGAATGCAAAAGACATTTTCAGTACAGCACTAACTGATATGACATTTCTCAGAAATAGAAATAGAAACAGAGTGTGTAGATTTGAATAATCTTTGGGAGTATTTTCTCCCCTTCATCACTTTAAACAACTGAAAACAAAGGTCACCATGTGATCTTCCCTGTATTTGGTTCACAATACAAAAAGAGAGATAAATATGAGTGCATAACTTCAATGGCAAATTGCAGGGAAGAAAACAATCATCTCCATGATGAGTATGAAAAATACAACAATCAAGTCTTTATGGCAGAATCAGCTACTTCTAGTGTCCTTCCCAGATGCAGATGCTAAGGAGGAGCAGGAATATTTTAACATGGACATTTCATTCTTAACACCAATGATATCGCCGCCCATGAAAAATAATGAATCCAGACCAGATGTGGGTCAGCAGATTTCTGTCAAACTTTAGAAATATGAAGCCATATTTTCACATCTGTGAAACTGGCTTTCATAGAACTGATTTATACTACAGAGCAGTCTAGCCTGCTTTTCCTTCTTTACAGTTTCACATTTTTCTCCATATTCCATGTCATTTACATCTTCTGCTTTCAGTGTTTGTCCAGTGAAGGGGGGGGGGGAGATGAAGAATAGAGAAAGAAAGAAAAATAGTAACCCCAAAAAGCTGGTGCAGCATTTTTCATTGTCAGCAGTGACCCAAGAATAGCACATGCCATAGTCCAAGAAGCAATGACCGTGACTAGGACAAAACTTAAATTTTAATTCGCTTCTGTGCAATTAAAATTTAGAATAATTAGCATAATTACAAAGGCTAATGTGAAATTTCTGTTAAATAGAAAAATATATTTTTTAAAAAGAGAAAAGTTCTGTGCCTGAGGAGGGTGGAAGTCTTGTAAATTTGCCAAGTTAAAATGTAAAACCTGTCAAGGTAAAATGTTTACACACCTTAGGAAATACACAAAAGTTCATGCCTTGAGAATGACCAGAAGGCTGATGTACTCATGGAAGAAAGAGCACAAAAGGTTAGTGAAATGATTCCATGCAGAAATTGGAGTTCTGAGGAACTTTATGTGGCTTTAAAACTATATGCTTATGTATCTTATTTATTTATTTATTTATTTTATTATTTAAATTTATATACCGCCCTATCTCCCTTACGGGACTCAGGGCGGTGAACAGGTAATAATAAAAATCACAGTAAATATTACATAAAAGCCTGCTCTAAAATATAGAACCCCTAACAAAACCCAATCAAAACTACGCCATCTTAAGAAATAAAAGAAAAAAGTTATTATTCACTTATTTGTCTTCACCTCTGTTATATTTCACAGTTTTTTAATAATATCATAGGATTTCAGTGAAATGCCTAGAAGTGGCTAAAGAATTACCATGGGCAAAATTACAGGCAAACAGAGTTGGCTTTTAGCAGTGATGCTAAGTGGTGTGAGAGCCAGTTTGGTGGTTAAGGCGCTATACTGGAAACTGGAGACTGAGAGCTCTAGTTCTCCCTTAGGCTAGGTATGGAAACTGGCTGGATGGTTTTGGGCCAACTCATTCACAAGTTGTTGTGGGGAAAATAGCAGGAAGACAACCACTCTGACTTGTACACTAGTACAAAATAAAAAAAGCATAAATCTAATTACAATAATTTAAAAAATACCTAGACTCAAAGAACAAAAGGAAAACATCTGATTTCGGGGATATTGAGAAAACACATGACACATTTCAAATTTACATCCTGAAAATATTTGAAATCATTCAAATATTTATTATATTCTGCTTTTCCTTCAAGGAATAACTTTTGTTTACATCACAACAGTTGGGAAGTAGATGTAACTGAATGAAAAAAAATGCTAGTTATGTCATTTATTTCATGGTTGGTTGGATTGGTAAATGTAGCATTGTTTTCCACCTATTATACAAAGCTGGAGATAGGACAAAATATATTTTCTTAAATAACATAAGAAGAAATACTTTAGTCATTGTGATCTATATATAGTCATGTGATCCTAGTTAGAAATGTTCTGCATGTTTAGAGAAATATACTTTGTATGTTTTGGCATTTATTAGAGTGGTGCAAAATATGGTGTTTTGTATTTCTAAAAAGTTTCAAATGTAGGAACTGTATACAATTCTTTGTTCATTAAAAAATGGTGCTACATACATATACCTTATGTGCTCTAGAGCCTCTAACTATACTGATAACATAAACAGTATTTACATTTTTAGACAGAGAAAATATTCACATTCAGAATAAAAAGCATGGCTGGACAGCAAAAGTTGTGGAAATAGAACGATATAACAAAAACAGTAAAGAAACTAATATACTGGTATGTTTACTTCTTAATACTTTCTATGCATTCTGTATCAATCAACATGAAAGTACTGAATAATTATTTGTATCCTTTCTGCAGCTGATTATTATACCTGACCATCTTAAATCTGGAAATGGTGTGTGTTCGGTGTCATCAGAAAAAAACATCCTCAGCATTGCTGTGTTATGAAAAACAGAAATTGGGTTGGAAAAAAAATATCTCTCTTTCAGCCTGCTATGGACTCCAATACTGGCATGCTATTTTGTTGATTGCACTGCTTCGGAGAGAGCACATTTGGATCCTATTTGCTGCTGTGGCTGCAGCAGTGTGAGGGTTGTAGTTAAATCATTTTAGGGTTACAGCTGTGCAACTCCCATATGACGGACAACTGAGAATGGAACTGATAAATAGGCATAAATAGAAAGGATTCATGGAGATTTTTCTTTTCTCTTTCCCAGAAAGATAACGGAGGTAAGAGGAGACTAATGCTTACACAGTTTTATTCAGATAAGTATTCTCTTTCTCAGTCTCTGTCTCTGTCTCTTATTTTAAGCACTGTGTCAGAATTTCTATTAATGCAAAGTTCAGATAAAGCTGATGAAAAGCAGCTGCCATCTTGATAGTTGCCATGGCAGATGGCATCAGCCTTTATGCTTTTATCAGCATTAGGATCAGAGCACATTCTGTGTTCCAAACTGAGATAAAAATCATTGAAGCTGTACCTGGAAGAGGCAAATCATCATGGCAATTCCTGAACAGTTCTGCATCTTTTCTGAACAGACTGAATGAAAAACTGCCTTGTTGTTCATTAGTTCAATTAGGCTGATGATATTTGGGAACCTTCTTTCTCTAGAAAGAGTTGCCTCCTCTCCCCTTTCTCCCAGAAACACTCGGAGTTGAGGGTAAGAAAAAAAACATATATAGGTCATTTTTGGGTTTTTTTGGTTTTATTTTTAAAATGTAGCAAATAGGAGGAAGAGTATATGTTGTAAGTCTTATCTCACTACAGGTAGTCCTTGACTTACAACAATTTGTTTAATGACTAGTCGAAGTTACAACAGCAGTGAAAAAAAGTGACTTATGACCATTTTTTTGCAGTTATGAACATTGTAATATTCCTATGGTCACACGATCAAAATTCACATGCTTTACAACTGACTTATTTACGATGATTGCAATGTCCCAAAATCAGTTTTTCTACCTTCTAACAAGCGAAATCAATGGGGAAACCAGATTCACTTAATAATTGGGTTACTAACTTAACAACTGCAATTAACATCTATGGCAAGAAAGTTCGTAAAATCGGGCAAAACTCACTTAACAAATGTTTCACTTAGCAACAGAAATTTTGGGCTCAGTTACGGTCGTAAGCCTAGGACTACCGGTATTATTCTTTTAGCAAGCTTGGGAAACTTTCCTAAGAAGATTTCTCCACTTCTTAGCAACATTGCAAATAACTTAACATTTAAAGAGAAAGATACAACCGCATGTTACTTTCAAACTACAGTCCATTCTACAATCAGGACTAAGAATAGCACTGGTGGGGCTGCTCCAGGGCTTTGTTTTATTTATGGTGTGTACTGCTTTCCAAGTTTTTTGAGCTGCTACAAAAAAAGAGACTGGATATTTGTGAAGTGTTGGATATTTGTAGTTCAAGTGATCATCTATTCCTCCTAGTCTTGATAAGACACTATTGACCAAAAAGAGCCATGAAGAGCAGTACATTTACAGGAATAGTTTCTTAACCATTTCTCCCTCACATGGCCTTCCTCGTTTCTTTTTCCTATGAAAAATGTACATCTAGAGATATCGCTCCCGGCTGAAGAGAGGGGATCTCAGATCATTATATAAGTTTGAGCAATACAGGCTGGTTAACCATTCGGCTGTTGTACTGGTGTGGAAATCTATCTATATAAATAAAAATGTAAATGTTTGTTTGTTCAAAATCTTAAATCTCCGAAAGTTCTTCACCGATTGCTTTGAAATTTTGACACAACGTTGCATTTGAATACGTGCGTGTTTTTATATACCTACTATTATATAGATGTCACACCTGTGACACAAACGTGTGCTTTCTTTTTTCTTTCTTTTCCATTTAACCAGACTGAGCCACAGCAATGCGTGGCCGGGTACAGCTAGTGTATAATAAATGGAGATGGACTGCAGAATTTAAAAAAAAAAGAAATCTCTTTAGGATGTGAAAATCAGAAAATACTTGTTATTGTTTATGCAACAAGGGGAGTAACATTTCCCATGCATGTTTTTAATCTAAATTTGCTTGCTATAGGTCACACAGAAAAAAAATAGAAAAACCTGTGACTCATGTAATATAAGGAAACATCCTTATAATCCAATTTTCATGTGAAAATTTTTGACTGAAAAAAGTAGCTGATATCACTTTTTAATAAAATCATATATAAACTGAAAGATTTCTTTTAATTCTGCTTCTGGTGAAATTTCTAAATTCTATTCATTGGACTCCACTCTGACCTATATCAATTAGCTTAGGTTACCAACGACAAAAACATATATGTTATCGATTTAAGTGAGAGGAGACAGTTGTCACAACTCATCAAATATCAATAAAACTATTTCTTGACAATTAAACTTTGTACCACAATTTTACATGTGATGTGTTACAGACTGGTTTCAGACTGTATTGCTTGATACTCTCTTTCTTACTTTAATAAACGATCAACCGAGGAAGCCATTCAATCCATTGGAACTTCCAATTGCAATTGCTGATACCATTAACCATGATCTTCTTTGGGAATGCCTAAGAAAATTGGGAATAGCACTAATAATAATAATAATAATAATAATAATAATAATAATAATAATAATAATAATAATAATGATAAAGTTGGAAGGGACCTTGGAGGTCATCTAGTCCAACCCCCTGCTCAGGCAGGAAACCCTATACCATTTCGGACAAATGGCTGTCCAGTTTCTTCTTAAAAACTTCCAGTGTTGGTGCATTCACCGCTTCTGTTCCACTGGTTAATTGTTCTAACTGTCAGGAAGTTTCTCCTTAGTTCTAGGTTGCTTCTCTCCTTGATTAGTTTCCATCCATTGATTCTTGTCCTGCCTTGAGGCGCTTTAGAAAATTACTTAAAGTAGTTGCTATCCTACTTTAGAGATGGATTTTAAATGGATAGTTCTTCCCCAAATAGGATCAACTCTATGGTGTCTCTTAAACATTAGTTCTATTTGTCATGCTTTATGTATATGTAACCTTGAGAGAGATTTTTAGGAGACCGAGAAGCAGGCACTCTCTCTGCATTCATGGTATCTATTTCTCTATTTTTTCTTTAGGTTGTGGTATAGCTCTTATAAATGTATTCCAATAGTCACCAATGGGTAGCAGGAGAGATAGTAAATAGAAGCTGAATCTAGATAAGATGGGGCTACACATTGTCAAAGATTAGAGCAGACCTGGCTTGAGTTACAACCCCTTAGGTGAACCAATTAAGCAGTTTGGGCATGTTTTTGGATCCAAGTTTCTCTTTTCCTTTTTGAGGCAATGGCCAGGGATAAAAATGACTGTGCATAAATAATAGATATGCCGGTAACCTCCAGGTAACATGCGCCAAATCAATTGCTTTTGTCAGGACCTAGAACTTCAACTGGAATAGAATTCAATGGCCAAGTTGCTTTCTAGAATGAAATCAGGAAGGCCACTTTACATTTACATTGAAAGCAATGAACTGGCTGCCGATTAGTTTGGAATAAAAATTGCTAGTTATTAATTTTACAGGCTGCTATGGCTTGGGTGCATGTTATTTGAATATATTTCTTTTAATATGTTTCTCACTCACTGAGCTCATCTGATGAGGTTCATCTACTATTGCCATGGACTATTTTATGTAAAATTTGTGATAAGCCTGTCTGACATCCATCTACTTTTTAAAGAATAAACTCCATCAGGTTGAGGGAGATAACTTTTTTTGTTCACTTTGAAAATTACCCTGGAAATACCTTTTAATATTTTAACTATTCATCTTAGTTTTAAGTAATTAATTTAATTTTAATATTGATTTTACTGCTTAAAACTCATATCAATCAGTAGTCTAAAGAGTGAAACAAAGCAAATTCTTCAGGTTCAAGAGAATGTCTTTATGGGAATTAGGATAAGTTATTTCCTCTGGGGTTTATTGGAAAATAATACAACTGAATTTCATAGACAAGGAAAGAATCATAAAATAATGCATAGTCTGAAAAAGGAATGATTAATTTGCTTCTAAGAAAATGGCCATTTTTTTTGAATATATGCTGTTTTATGGTAATGTATCCATTTTTCATACTCCTTTGTGCTTTTCCAAAACTTTGTTTTGCTTAAAATATAATGAAAATGGGAATTATAGTTGGAAGCCTCATTTAAAGATCAGTTGTCCAAGGTGTATAATTTAAAAGGGAGAGGGGGCGAATGAAAAGATGAATCTCTTCTTGAAGTTATAATCTGAGAGCCCAGTTCAAAACTGTTGGTATCTTTTGCCTATTTCCATGGGGTTCAGAACAATCCCTAAATATATGTCAAGAGACAACAGGTGGGTACAAGAAACATGATGGGGAAAGAGCAAGTTAACACTGAGATGATTTTGATTAGCATAATAAGCAGCAATCACAGCACACCAGCTGCCTAGCCATTGTCAAGTGTTTTGTAGGCATTGTGGAAAAGGTGACTTTTAAGAAGACTTCTGAAGAAGGCTTTAAAGTTTTTGACCAAATTTTCCTTCATGAAAAAAGGGAATA
The DNA here is from genome assembly GCF_001527695.2 of Protobothrops mucrosquamatus. Lineage (NCBI taxonomy): Eukaryota > Metazoa > Chordata > Lepidosauria > Squamata > Viperidae > Protobothrops > Protobothrops mucrosquamatus. Next base: position 1,190,655 of record NW_015386403.1, on the reverse strand, counting down.
TAGCCAAATATATTGGGGGTACAAAAGGCAGAGTTAAACAAGGGTTGACATATCCAGGTTTCAAAGCAAAGTAAAGAGAACACATTTTCAAAAAATGCAGATAGTAATTTAGATCTAATTAGACCATTAGACCAATTCCTGGCAAATAGATGGGGAAGAAATGGAGATTTTATTTTCCTGGGCTCCAAGATCACCTCAGATGGGGACTGCAGCCAAGAAATTAAAAGATGCTTGCTCCTGGGGAGGAAAGCTATGGCAAATCTAGACAGCATACTAAAAAGCAGAGACATCACCCTGCCAACAAAAGTGCATATAGTCAAGGCCATGGTTTTCCCAGTTGCAATGTATGGATGTGAAAGTTGGACCATAAGAAAGGCTGAGCGACAAAGAATTGAGGCCTTTGAACTATGGTGCTGGAGAAGATTCCTGCGAGTCCCTTGGACTGCAAGGCATTAAAACTGGTCAGTCCTAGAAGAGATCAACCCCGACTGCTCTTTAGAAGGCCAGATCCTGGAGTTGAAACTCAAATATTTTGGCCACCTAATGAGAAGGAAGGACTCACTGGAGAAGGGCCTAATGCTGGGAAAGATTGAGGTCAATAGAAGAAGGGGACGACAGAGAATGAGGTGGCTGGATGGAGTCACTGAAGCAGTAGGCGTGAACTTAAATGGACTCCAGAAGATGGTAGAGGACATGAAGACCTGGAGGAACATTGTCCATGGGGTTGCGATGGGTCGGACATGACTTCGCAATTAACAACAACAACAGACCATTAAAAGATGGGCATTTTAGGGGTTTTGGGGGGGGCGTGGGTAAACTCTATCACCTTCACTTAGATACAATGATTTTCTTGAGTGGTATTTCCATTTTCCCATAATTTTGTCAAAAAAGGCATCAGCAGACATTTTGCCAAATGCTTAATCATTTATATTTTCCAGTTGTGAAAATTGGCATACAGGAATCTGTCTATATGGTTGTGAGCATGGCACTGCCTTTCAAGTTCACATGTCTCATAAAATCCAGTTTGAATGCATTGAGCATACAGTACATTAAGGCAGCCAAACCTAGCATCAATAGATATATTTTGGGGTTGCAAACCAAGACTCATTGCTACTATTGTCACCCACTTTTTTTTGTCCTTTCTGATATTTTAAAGAATGCTGAGTCCATCATTGCCATCACTCATCACGGTACGGTGACTATCAAATTCCAACTCAAATTCATCAAAACAATCATTGCTGCCCCATTTTCTCTTTTCTTCCCATAGTCTAAAATAGGTACCCCTGCATCTCTAAAATAAATAACAGGAGGAGGAAGAAGAAGAGTTACCCAACCTTGAGGAAAAGTTCTAAGGAGATTCATGCTAAAGGCCCTTTCAAAAATAGAGCCAAAATGAATATTGTAGATAGTACATTAATATGATTCTGATTTTGAATATCACAATCTGTATTTTCATGAAATAGAAGAGAGAAAAATATCAGCAAGAAAATACGTGAAGAAAAAGTAATGAAACAAAGATACCTAGGATGTGTTTTAGATGAGAGACTAATTTGTTTAGAGTGGGTATAGAATTTAAAATAGAATATGGTCAAGCTGAAGTGCCTTACTAGTTCCACCATGAAATCATTCAACTTGGGATCTTTCATAGAATTAACTTCAGGTGCAAATAATCCCATATCGTGTGATGGTTACCTGATTACAATCTAAGCATTGTTCAAATTATAGATTATTGCAAGAAGACAAATTGTGTCTTCCCCAATGAACGTGAAAAGTGAAGGCAAATAAATCTTAATCGATGAAAGGTTCCTTATTGATACCAATATTAACCCCAATCCTATTTTACTATTTTCTAGTAGACAGCTACAAAAGTCAATGTATTCAGAGTTCAGGATCAATCTCCCTCTATACATAGGCAGACCTAGAGATATGTAATCGGTGAACTTACCCTAAGATACTAAGAATTCTTCACTACAATACTTGAAGTAGTTTTCTCGCTCTTGAAAATACTTTGTAAGTAAAAGATAGTCTAATATTTTTTTGAATGCAAAGTAAGACACCAGCACATACTCTTTCCAACTTTAATTATATTTTTGTGTGGTTGGCTCATAGTTACCATATCTCAGGTTTCTTATTAGCAATTTCCCTCCTTATTTTGATATTACTTACAAACATAACTGTAGCAGTGTGTTTCTTGTTCTTTCTTCTACTCCCTCTCCTTCTACCTTCTTTGGGGAGACATCTGAAAATGTTGGCTGATGTCATATACCATATGGACTGTTACATTTACCATAGCGACACAGTGGGACAGAGTATGAAAGGCAAGGCTTTTGTTAGCAAGTGCTACTGCACAACTCATAACCACAAAACACATATCAGGTACACAGAGCCAATTTTCAAAACTGACTTTCCAAGTTGAGGCTGCAAAAATATGTGCATTCCTATTTGGTGTAATTGGAAATCTTTTGTATACAAAAGTACCTCTTTTACATGCATAAATATATGTTACAAATTAATTGGGAATTGGCACATGGTTTAAAAAAGGGAGGAGGGCTGGAAAATTACTCTTGTTAGGAAGTGAAATCTGATGACCTAAGTTTTGTAAGACTTTGAATGCAATTCCATGAATCCCCATTGAACACATTAGTTTTTTCCCCCTAAGTGTATTTCTCTAGGATTATATTGTAATTGGCTGCTAAATTTTAGGATGTTTACATGTGTCCTGAACTTATCAATGCTATTTTTTTTACTGCATAGAGGGTTTAAACTCTGTCATCTAGAATTAATTTTTTTTAAAAAAATACCAGTAATCAACACATACATGAGTTTAGAGCTGGTTCATCTCTCTCTCTCTCTCTCTCTCTCTCTCTCTCTCTCTCTCTCTCTCTCTCTCTCTCTCTCTCTCTC
>NW_015386403.1:1184918-1187651 GCF_001527695.2 Protobothrops mucrosquamatus | reverse complement strand
CATTTAGCGACTGCTTTAGTTACCAATTGTTGAACAACAACTACTTATACTGTACAACCTGGCAGGTAGTACGGACATCACGTACAATTTGTGGCTAACCTGTTTAGTATTGCAAGGTACTGAAAGATAAAAAAGGTGAGAATTAATTTTGCTTGCCATCTGCCTTGTGAAAGTGGAAGAAAAAAATTGTACCCAGGCCTGACAGCTAAAATACATCTGTATAGGGGAACAGGTGCTAATGAAAATATTAAATTCAAATTATCTTCTATTTTGTTATAGAGCCTTGTTTGTTCATTCAGTTGTGATGCTTTGCCTTGGTTTTTTTGTCCAATGAGAGGCAAAGAGCAACTGGAAAGGGGAATGACTGATAGGGCTTAATCCAATCACCATTTGCTCAGCCCAAATATCATCTGTTAATTCCAGGGTGGTGATGGTTCTTGGCCCTCTAAAATATAGGCAGTTTTCTATCAATTATACTTCCCTCCAGCTTAACATGTTAAATTTCTGGACAAGTTAACATTTACCTACATCAATAGACCATTTGCAAACTTATAAAAAAAAAAACCCTGAAAAACCTGCTTTTAGTTGTTTCTTTTTTGTATTCTCTCTTGAAAATCTTTGCCTGTGTTGTTTGTAGCTGGCATGGGCAATGTAGCAGTGAAATCAACCCTATAACTCTGCCATGCGCCAGTACTATAACATCATAACATTTTGAATGTGGAACATTTTTGTTTGCACTATATCAGAGGGAAGTTATTGCCAGCCACAGAGTCTTCAAAAGGCAGCAGTTGCAACTGCTGCAGGCTTCTCACACAAAACCTCGAACATCTACAAATGTCTTCATATTTACAATAGGAAAGGGAATAATATTTTTGTTTGCTAAGCCTTTCAACCGGATTGATCCTCTTTTAATGCGGGAGCAAAGATTTGAAGAGCAACATTTTTGTTGCCGATTCCTGAGAAGGAAGATTTTCTTTCTAAAGAGCTTCTGTACTAGAATTCAGTTTATCATGGACATTGAAGGGAACAAAATTTCTTCTGGTCTCGATGCTTTGCCCTCTGTTAGCCTCTTAATTTGCTTTCTCCATTATGCCCTTCTATTCCCAAAATAAAAATGAAGTAGACTAAGGCAGACAAATTTTAATAAGTTGATTTGTTTTTCATAATAGCTTTTCTGGCTATGCAGAATTTGCAAACTTATTTTTATAGTAAGTATTGTAATTGAGTGGCAGGGAATCTGCTTTGTCCTTTTCTCTTTTGTGATCAATGTTTTGTTTTGCTTTTAACATTATATTCCCAACAGTGATTCAATCAAATAAATATTTTAATTTTACCTTTGATTGTACAAAACTGCTGCTAAAAAGTTGTTCATTTCATTGCCTAATGTGCTACAAAGCACTTTTTAAAAACAAAAATCCAAGTATCTGGAAAAATTTGAAACAAAGCTATTCAGAAATACATTTCAAGTTCATATTTTTCCTTTTAAACTTTTTTTTAAGCATCCCTTAGAAGCAATGTTGTGACTACATCATAATTCTTTTGCTTAAGTGGTGGCTTCATTTAAATAAATATACAAACCCAGTTTTAGTTCAAACAGCTTTAGTGGGCGCTGCTTTAATTTAGGATCACAGTGAAGAAAGGAAAGTAGAATTGTGTTCTGTTATATTTAAAGGTTCAGTTTACCCCTGGAATTTCTTTTCATTCAATTCAAGCATTCTCTAATAGCACAGAACCCTTGAACAACATTTTTTAAACAAACAACAACAACAACATTCTTTTCATGTTGTGAGAGGCACTTATGTGTGCTTTGTGTCTTTTTGTTATTTTGTTTATTAAATACAGTTTTACTGTGGAAGAATGGCAAAGTATCCTTTGAGCTATGCCTCTGGTTTCCACTAATGTCAGTGCTATTCTAGAGGGCTTTCATTTTGCAAATTTCCTTCCCAACAGTGTGACAATCTTTTACTGCAGCGACATGCGATTTGTTCAGGGGTAGCAGCCAAAAATGCATTAATGGCATAGAATACAAATTTATTTTTCTTCAGAATCATAGGGATAAAATTCACACAAAGAACCAGGAATAAAAGAAAAATCAGACCTAAATCTTGATTTTTGTTTTTAAACAGGATAAATGAATATAGTAATGCAAACACTGATAATCGCCTTAAATGGTTCCTTCTATCTCCCTCCCTCTCTCCTTCCCTCCCTCCCTCCCTCCTTCCCTCCCAAAAAGTACATTTGGCTAAAATAAGCTAACCAGATTTGCAGTCTTAGCATCCTGGAAGATTTTTGTGGCTAGGGCAGCAGGATATGGGGGCACGGCCAAGAAATAAAGTAGAGTTTGTGACTACTGGGCTACCTGCCCACCTTTCGGGTGTATTGCTGCAGATGTCAGGAACGAGGGAAGTGCAAACCAGTGCTGGAACGCAGGCTGTCTGTAAGGAACGGGAAACGGCTGTGAAAAACCAGGAACAGCTCGGCACCCAGACAATTTGTAACAAACAACAGGAAGGTCCATTAAAAAAATGGGACTGGCCCGATGAATCTGGGGCATCTGGTTGCCTTAGGCTAAAAGTACTTTCAGTATTTTTTACTGCCACTATAAAGTAAACAATTGTTTAATTAGTAAAAAATAAAATCACTACTTACAGGATGAATGAACAGGGGCTTGTTTTCTGCTTAAGTAATGCTGGCTTTTTTTTTTTTTTTGAAAAGGACTCTTACATTTAGTTA
>NW_015386403.1:1089918-1179918 GCF_001527695.2 Protobothrops mucrosquamatus | reverse complement strand
TTCTGAATAATCCTCTTAAATATATAAAGAATAATGCATTCCCAATATTTAATTTAACAGATTATACACCAAAAACAATAAACTACAAAGCTAGCAAAATCAAATAGCAAAAGAACAATACAAAATCAGAAAAGAGCAATAATAAAAAAACCTGATAAATAATTGGAACTGAGGAATAATTAGGACAGTTGAATATACAATTTTCTTTTAAAAAAGGCACAGATTTCATTGTTAAAAGCTGGAGGTAATAAGCATTTCTGTTTTTAGAATTAAAAAACTAGCTTTCAAAATAAGATCTATATAGAAGTATGTCTTTCTATATAATTAAATGAAATTAGGTAGCCCAAGAGTAGAACTCAACAAAATAGACAAATATAAATCTATTCCACGTAACTGTGCAATTGGAAAAATCTCCTTTGATTATTAATTCAAAATCTATTGGAAAAATTTATCAGATCATCAAATGGGTTATCATAATTCTAGGAAGCACCAGGGGAAAAGCTTTTCCTCTTCTGTACTTCTGCTAAAAGTGAGTTGGGCTACTGAAAAGTTTTATTCTCATACTGCTCATGAACCTCAAAAAGTAGCGCCACATTTATCTTCTCTGTGTTTTTTTCTGAAAAACAACAACAATAACTATTACCTGGATTTGGTTCTAACTGAAGTTGATATCATCCTGTATCTCAACACAAAATTGCTGAACCAAACCCCCAAAATCTACTTTCCATCAGTTTCCACAGCAGGTTTAAAATATCTGATGTCTATCTATTCTCTCTGTCTATAGAAAAGGTTTATTCAATTTATATGCCATCTGTTTCACTATCAAATGAATCTGGACAGCTTACAATATAAAAACAAAAAATATGCAATCACTAAAACATTAAAAAAATTAAAATTAACAAGAAATTGTGTAAATTAGGAGCAAGTGGAAAAAGGGGAGGTATGATGTTCTTCTTAATCCAATAGCCAACCAGTACCAGCATGGAATCCCCCATTGGGACCCCAAGACAGTTGGCAAAACTAATCCGGTAGCCCTTTCTGAGACCAAGTGAGAATGGATCTCACCTCCAATGGCACGATGCTAGTAAAGCCTCTTCTGGGCCCTGCCACCAACGTTTATTGACTGATGCAGTCCCCAGCATGCCCTTTCTGCCATAGTGAATGGGGTGGACCAATCCCCCTCCTAGGATGAGACATTTTCTCAGGTAGGCTAGAAATGATGAAACTGTTTTTCAAAGACCGGAGTGGACTTTTTGCTGAAGGAAATAAAATGAACCAATTTACAGATTTGAAGTTTAAGAAAGATTCAGAGTGAGGGAATGAAGGGATTTGCAAAGCATTTAAAAAAGGAGGAATATTGTAATTATCTGTTGAATAGGAAGTTGGAAATCAATTATATATTTCTTAACTTTAGCTTTCTTTTTCTTTTCTTGTGCCTTTTTGTTTTTTGTTTTCTTTTTTCTTTTTATTTGTCTTTTGTTTTATGAAAATTCTTAGATGTGCATTTAAAAAAAGAGTATTCTATGGAAAAGTTTTCTTTTACTAGTAGATAGATGGCCTTGTGAGGTACCCAAATTGCATTTTTATCCTATTATCTTTTATTGTGAACATTTCTACTTCAAAATGTGATGTTGAGTGTGAGTGATGTAGTACCAACTGGGGACAAACAACCAATGGAGATGATAGGTTTAATTCAGGGGCTCCTATTTTTTTTAAAAAAATGTAATTATAAAGGTGATGTAAATTATGATAACAAAAAAGAGCAGGAATAGAAAGTTATCTTCAAAGAAGACTCCTTAGTATATTCCATATTTAAAACCATCTTAATATTTCAGAAACTAAAGCAAACAACTCCTTCTCATATTTTTGGTTGGAAATAGTTATTTTAGTTTCTCAGTTTTCCCCAAGTTTAAAATTGTTCTGTTTCTTCATGAGTTTCACAATTGTACATGTATTTTTCACATTTTGTAGCAAGTGTTTTTCTAATATAGGTAATGTGGATTTGTACATATTTTAGCTCATAAATGCACTTTTTCTGGGCAATTGATTTTTATATCAACATTTTTCTATACACATTTAACATTTGTAAATTATATCACAAAATTCAAAAAGAGTTAATATTGACATAATTATTAAGTTTCTCTTCATAAACAGATACATTATGAAACGTTTAGCTGCACATGTTTGCATTAAATTGAAAAGCAAAAGGATTTCTGCCTATTTCTTCCTGTTAAAAATTAGCTTATGCCATTGGTATAGTATCAATAATTATGCTAGTCAGATCAATCAATGAATCAGAATAAAGCTGGAAGGGATCCTGGAAGTCTTCTAGTCCAACCCCCTGCTCAAGCAGGAGATTCTGTACCATTTTAGACAAGTGACTTTCTAGTCTCTTCTTGAAAGTCTCCAATGATGAAGCCCCTACAATTTCTGAAGGCAAGCTGTTCCACTGGTTAATTGTCTTCACTGTTAGGAAGTTTCTTCTTAATTCCAGGTTGCTTGATCCATTGTTTCTTGTCTTGCCTTCTGGTGCTTTGGAAAATAAGTTAACCCCTTTTCTTTGTGGCAGCCCCTCAAATACTGAATACTGCTATCATGTCACCCCTAATCCTTTTTTCCCTCTATTTATTTATTTAACTTATATGCCGCCCTTCTCCCCATGGGACTCAGGGCGGCTCACAGCATGTTAAAACAATATAAAACATTTCCCCTATAAAAGCCAATTAAAAACCAAATATTTATAGCTGTGTCTTATTAAAATCATTAAAATTGTCCCTATTTAAAATTCACCCTAGGTCAGTCCCGCTTGCTGAAAAAGCCANCGAAAGGCCACTGGCAACCAGTGCAGCTCGCGCAGCAGCGGCGTTACATGGGAGCGACGCGTCGCTCCCAACACCGCCCGCGCGGCCGCATTCTGGACCAGTTGAAGCCTCCGGATGCTCCTCATGGGGAGCCCCATGTATAGAGCATTACAGTAGTCCAGGCGGGAGGTGACGAGGGCATGAGTGACTGTGCGCAAAGTGTCCCGGTCCAGAAAAGGGCGCAACTGGTCATATCCAATTCCTGCAACTAGACTGGTCATATCCAATTCCTGCAACTATTCTTAATATGTTTTTGTTTCCAGCCTTTAATCATCTTAGTTGCTCTTCTTCACAGTTTTTCCCAAAGTCTCAGCATCTTTTTCGTAATGTGGTGACCAAAATCTGGATGCGTATTCCAGGTGTGGCCTTACTAAGGCTTTATAAAATGGTACTAATACTTCATGTGATTTTGATTCTATGCCTCTGTTTATACAACCAAGGATTATATTAACTTTTTTGGCTGATAACTCATATTTAAGTGATCATTCACTAGGACTCCAAGATCCGTCTCACAGTTATTGTTTTTGATCCAGGTTTCACCTACTCTGTACCTGTGCCTTTGGTTTTTCTTGCCTAAATGTAAAACCTTGCTTTTCATGTTGTTGGATAGGCCCATTGTTCAAGTCTGTCAAGATCTTTTTGGATCCAGAGCTTGTCTTCTGGGGTGTGATGTAATCCTAAGACACATTAATCCTGTGCTAAAGATACCTAGAAAGAATTTTTGAACATCAACTTTTACAAAAAAAAGTATTGATGGAAATTTGGGCAAAATAACATTGAACCTAAGACCTCAAATCAAACTCTATGAGAATGTTTCTTATCTTGATACTCTTCACATGCATTGTTTTAATTCCCAGGTTGTATAACCAATGTAGTCATTGTAGATATTTCTAAATGGAATTCATACATCTTCAATGAAATTGAGATTGATAAATGCCACTGTATTAATTATCAATTGATGTATTCAGACTATAGTATTTTTTACCTAGGCAATGAAAAATCAATATAATTTTATAATATCACAAGAACACATAACTAAGAAGCTTCCTCTTAATATAGAGCATGGTGAACTGGATTCTGTTCTGAATGTATCACATTTTAGAAACATGTCCATAGAATGATGCCCACTGTTTCTTTGACTTTGAAAAAGTAAATTCATTCTTAATAATAGAAAAACAGCAAAAATAAGCATGTATATCTATGATTAAGCAAAATGCTGAGAAAAACCTTCCCAATTTGTTTTTTTTAAAAAGATGCTGAAACCTTAAAAACAGATAAGAAAAGACTGAAAAAATTAGATGATAGGCCTATCTCATCTAGCATTTGCTAGCACATGTTGGTCAATTGAAGGCATTTGGGAAGATCACAGGTCTGAACTGGAGGGCAACAGCCCTCTTTCATTGTTGTTCTGAACAATGTATAGGAAACCTTTTCTTTTCATAATTGGGACGTGAAATTCTGTTGCTAAACAAGGTGCCATGTTGTTAAGTGAGTCGCATTCAATTTTACAACATGTTTGTCAAGGTTCTTAAGTGAATCACTGCAGTTGTTAAATGAATCAGGCAGTCATTAAGCAAAACCAGCTTCCCCTGTTCACTTTGTGGTCAGAAGCCACCTGAGAAAGTCGCAAATGGTGATCACATGACCTCAGGATGCTACAACTGTAGTAAATACATGTCAGCTGCCAAGTGACTGTGTCATCCATCCCTCTTAAGTTAGTTAGCACAGAAAAACTCCTGGTTCATTGTTTTTCAAGAGTACACTTTACTGAAAGTAAACGTGCTTGCAGAAGTAGCAAAGTGGAATCTGCTGGTTTGGCATGCAAAGGATACAATATTAACTCTCCTTTCTTCCCTGGCCAACTCCCTGTCGTCAGTCAATGTCCAATTAAAAGTTCTCATGTTGTTTAGGGAATGAACCCTCTGTTGGTGCCTTCTCCATCTCTGCATTCTTTTGGCTGACCTTGTGCTGGATTGGTGCATTTCACTTTTCAAGCTGGCACAGCTTGGCTCCCAACCCCTGCCCTCCTTGTCCTCCTGCGTTTTAATCTCTTCCCTCCCCCAATTGCTAATGTCAGGCTGGCAAGATGTGATGCGAAGCTAGCAGCATAGCAGCCATGACAGCCTGAATTTTGATCACTTGACCATAGGAATGCTGTGACTGTCGTAAGTACAAGGACTGGTCATAAGTTACTTTTTTCATTGTTATTGTAAGTCTCATCTGCTGACTCTTTGACCTAGTGCCGTTTAAAACCACGTAAAGCAGTTGCCATTACTGTGAGCTGTGTGAAAAAACTATCAGTTCTTAACCTCCCTGCATTTAGTTTTACTAGCTAATCTTGGATTCTAATGTTGTGAAAATTAGAGTAAACCTACCAATGTTATTTATGACCAGCGATGATTTTATATTCTTTTACTAAGGCTTCTCCTTATTGCCTTCATTCTAAGCTAAAGAGCCCTAACAGAAGTAGTCCTGCTTTATGGAGGAGCTGCTTCATTATGTTTCTTCCCCTGTTTGCAGTTTTTCCAGTTCCAAAATATTATTTTTAAACTACACAGAATAACATAAACTGACTAGATAATTCACAAATCATATATTAGGTTCCATCAAAAATGAACTGCAACAGAACAGGCATTGGGTTGGTGTTGGGGTACACAAGGTAGACCCATAAGTAGATGGAGAGACAACATCAAAAACACACTACATCGAGTAAAAATGATCAAAGCTGCCAGAAGAACAAGAACCAGAACTTTGTATCTCCCTCAACACCTGAAATGGTAAAAGAGGAAGTAAAGAAGCTACTCTTTTCATCCAAATGTAGTTTAAAAGAAGAGGATCTGAGAAAACAAAAATTTTGTTCTTCAGTGCACACAGTGGTGGTAATCCAGATCAAACTATCATTGCGTTGAAAGTAACATTTATGAGGAAAAAATGCCTTAGGATAACATTTTGCTTTAGAATAGAATAGTGCTGAAAGGGACCTTGGAGGTCTTCTAGTCCAGCTCAAGTAGGAGAACCTATACCATTTCAGATAAGTGACTGTCTAGTCTCTTCTTAAAAACCTCCAGTGATGGAGTGCCATGATTTCTGAGGGCAAACTGTTCCACTAGTTAATTGTCCTCATTGTTAGGAAGTTTCTCCTTAATTCCAGGTTGCTTCTCTCTTTGATTAATTTCCAGCCATTGTTTCTTGTCCTGCCCTCTGGTGCTTTGCAGAATAATTTGACCCCCTCTTTTTTGTGGTAGCCTCTCAAATACTGGAATACTGCTATTATATCACCCCTATTTCTTCTTTTCTTTGGACTAGCCAAACCCAAATCCTGCAGCCGTTCTTCATATATTTTAGTCTCCAGCCTTTGATCATCTTAGTTGCTATACTCTGAACTTTTTCCAAAGTCTCAACATCTTTTTTGTAGTATAGTGTCCAAAATTGGTTGCAGTATTCCAGGTGTGGTCTTATTAGGGTTTTATAAAGTGGTATTAATACTTCGTGTAATCTCGATTCTATGCCTCCGTTTATATAGCCTAGGATTGTATTAGCTTTTTGACTGCTGCTGCACATTGCTGGCTCATGTTCAAGTGATTATCCACTAGGACTCCAAAGTCCCTCTCACAGTTACTGTTTTTGAGCCAAGTCTCATCTAATCTGTACTTATACCTTTGATTTTTCCTGCTTAAATGTAGAACTTTGCTTTTCTCCACATTAAAATTTATTTTTTGTAAAGGGCCCCATTATTCAAATTTGCCAAGAACTTTTTGAATCCTGAGCTTGTCTTCTGGGGTGTTGGCTACTCCTGCCAGTTTAGTGTTATCTGCAACTTTGATGAATTCCCCATCTATTCCCTCATGTAAGTCATTTATGAAGATATTGAAGAATACTAGGCCTAAGACGGACCCATGCAGTACCCCAATGCTTACTTCTCTCCATGTCAATGTAGTATCATTGAGAACTACTTATTGAATATGGTTTGTCAGGCAGCTACAAATCCATCTTGTGGTGATATTGTCTATCCCACCTTTTTTTAGCTTACTAAGCAGCAGGTTGTGGTTTACTTTGTCAAATGCCTTACTGAAATCTAAGTATACTATGTTCACAACATTTCGCTGGTCTACTAATTTAGTCACTTTATCAAAGAAATAAGATTGGTTTGATATGATCTGTTTTTAACAACCCTTGCTGCCTACTAGTTATAACTTGGTTTGCTTCTAGTTGTTCGCAGATCTGTTTTTTGGTTACCTTTTCCAGGATCTTCTTAGGATTGATGTTAGACTGATTGCTCTATAGTTTCCTGGGTCTGTTTTTTTTTCTTCCTTTCTTGAAGATGGGAACCACATCAGCCCTTTTCCAATCCTCAAGTACTTCCCTAGTGCTCTAGGATTTATGAAAGATGTGGTGCAATGGTTCTGAAATAACATCTGCCAGCTCCTTCAGAACTCTGGGATGTAATCTGTTGGGTCCTGGTGATTTATATTCATCAAGGTCAGATAGGTGTTCTTTTACCATTTTCTTGCTTATTTTAATTTTTGTTTCTACTTTGTCTTTTGCAGTATTTTTTTTGGTATGTTGGGCTATAATTTCTTTTTGTGTGAAGACTGATGCAAAGAATGAGTTAAGCAACTCTGCTTTCTCCCTACTGTCTGTTATTTCATTGTCACCTTCTCTCTTTAGTGGACCTACAGTTTCCTTGACTTTCTTCTGGTCATTAATATGTTGAAATAAACTTTTTTTTAAAAAAAAATATCCTTGATTTCTGTTGCAATTCTTTGTTCATTCTGAGCCTTTGCTTTCCTGACTTCATCTTTACATGTTCTGGCTATCTGCTGATAATCAGCCTTAGTTATGTGTCCCTTTTTTCATTTTTTGTACTTGTCCTTTTTGTCTTTGTACAGCCATGCTGGTTTCTTCTTGAATTTCTTGTTTTTCTTTTTCATGGTATTGTGCTGGACTGGACTTTTATGATCATATTTTTCAATTTACCATGCTTCTTGTGTTGTTTTCCCCTTTAGGATTTTCATCCATGGAATCTTTTCTAGGTTTTCTCTAAGTTTGTTAAAATCAGCTGTTTTGAAGTTTAGACACTGGTTGGATTATTTTCTATTGCTTGTGTTTGCATTATATTGAATTCCAGTACCATGTGGTCATTTTCACCAAAGGTTCTGGCAACTTCAACTCTGTCTATCACTTCTTCTCTATTAGTAAGAATTAGATTCAGTATAGCTTTACTTCCAGTTCCTTCCTCCATGTTTTGGATGACAAAGTTGTCGACTAGGTTGGTTAGGAATCTGTTAGATTTTCCACTTGCTGCAGTTTGCAACTTGTAGTTTCTTCCTTATTTATTTGGTAGGGGATGGTAAAGATTAAAAGAGGGTTCTGATAGCAGATTGGTGCTCATGAATGAAAATCCTAATATTTTGTTTGCTCAATAGACAACCAAAGTGATGGAACAAAGTCTAATCTAATCTAAACATTCATGGTCAAAAGTGTATTTGTATCTTTCTTCCTACACCTACCCAAATTTTAATGTATATTTATCTCTTCCATTACGGTTTTGTACTGTGAAATATATTTTAAAAGTGGAATAGCAAACAGCTTTAAATCAATAGTGTCTAATTCTATATTGAAATATAACATGATTTTTTAAGTTTTACACCTGCTTTATATCTTAAAAAATATATTAGGAAAGGGAGAGATTTATATTGCTTTCGAGATACTTGAAATTACCATTAAGAAAAGTGGTTTATAACAACAGTGACAAAAGTATCAATCTCACACACACACACACCCATTGCAATACTCTATTTTCCCAGAAATCAAACAAGTAGAATGGGAAAATAATAATCATTTTAAGAGCTCTTTATTGTGAGTTTTCCTTTATAGCTTTAACAACAAAATGTACTAACAACATTTTACTTCATTTACCCCTTATGGTGATGTTGATTCTGCAGACATTTAATTCTGCGTTTAAACACAGAAGTAGCCCCATATAGAGTTCAATAGATTATTCACTTCTATAAACTAACCATATGTTTAAGTGACGTGCTGGGTTCAGGCCTGTTGCTGAACCTAAACAGAAAAGCCCTTTATAATGCACAGAAAGAGACTCTCATCTTAAATCCAGATTGGACAAAAATACATGTTAAGGAGCAGGCAGGTACGGTAATTGTGGACTGTTTCATTCTTCTCAGCTTTCACATTCCAGCCAGTGCAAATTGTAATGCAAAGAAAGCTTCCTGGCCTGGAGATAATTTAAGTTAGTGCCTTTACAAGGATTTTTCAACTGGTGACTTTGCATCATAATAATAGCCTGAATTTTCATTCCACTAACAACCCATTAGCTTGTGCAATGTTGGTGAGTGGGGGAGGCAAATGAATAGTGCCTTTACAATTTTGAGAGCATAGCTTGGGTGCTCTCACAAAATGGCTGCAATCTATGGTCTTTGTATTCAGAAAAAAAAATCTTCCATGGTTTATATTTCCAAACACTACTCCTCTCTGACACCTGTATATTTTTGGTCAACATAATATCTGAAAAGAGGTCTTTGTGTGCATACATGTATATTTTCCAAGCTTTTCAGATGATTGTATGGATGTACTATATCCTTATCCTATCACTTAATGCAAGCAGGTTGTTGGATTAAAAAATAAATGCATGATGAACCTCTTATTTTCCAATATGTAATATATATTAAAAAGTGGCAGGCTTTAGTTTCATCATCCTGGCTGTTACCTTGCATTTTACCTCTCCTCAGATGCCCCTGAACCATGTGTATTAGTGTAAGGTTTCTGCAATTGCAGTTGTTGACTGCAATTTTGGTTTTTATTATACATGTTAGATATCTATGTTTCCTCTGAACAACTCTTAAAATTGTGCTGAACAGGGGAAAAAGTCACAGCTGCTGTTAACGGTCTGTTGAAGAACAGCCTTCTGCAATCTTCTAAAGATTGCACCTTAGTTCAGCCTCAGTTTCTCTGCACTATATTTTTGTGAATGGACTGACCACCTCCTCTGAGCATCCATATACACCACACTGACCATAGTCAAGATCATGATCTTATACTGCAGATCTCACATCTTATAGAGCAGGAATTTTTAATCTTGGCAACTGTAAGACAAATGGACTTCAAATCCCAGATTTATGTAATAGAAATTTGATAATTTGATTCCCAAACTTTCTCAAAGGGTCAGTTCTGGAAAAATGGAATTATGTTTGCCCTCAGAGGTTCAAAGCTCAAAAAAAAAATTTTTTCTTTTACCTTAGTATGACCTTAGACTCAGATAAGAACAGATGAAAATTAAGGGAATTGTGTACATTACATGACCTTTCATGTGCATTTCATTGCAACCTGTTTCACAGTTAACCTTCACAGTTACAAAACACTGAAATAAGAAATGCTATATTTCTAAAGATCATGAGACATTTGTATTCATATATTTGACTATACATTTCATAGGAGTTACATTGTCTGATGCAATGAGCATCTTTGCACAAAGGCCTTCCTATTTCAGCAGCTCATTGTTCTGATACCTGAACAGGCCAGAGGGAAGAGGAGGAAGACATAAATTTTATTTTACTACAGCGTCAACAACACTCTGGAGAGAGATGTCTTACAATATTAGTGTCTTCAAAAGCATGGCCATTAAAGCAAGCACACGGGGATTATCTCCTCTGCATAGCCTCCCCCACTGCCCCTGAAGAAACACTGCTTGGGAGCTGGAAACTTAAGCTGATATTTCTATTTAATGTGGCTTCTGGCAAACTATTTGTAATGTATTGAGGTGAATTACTTGGAAATGTTGAAAAAATGGTCATAAGACTCTGTCAGTTGAGAGCCAGACTTTCTGTCTACATGCTAATTAACTTGTGTTAAAGTGGGAATTAATACTTGAATCCTATTGGCCACCGCCTAGTTGCTGAGTGTATAAAAAGGGGTGGAGCGGCAGTTATCCAGGCTTCTGTTTAAACTTTAAATAAAGAGTTGTTTGTTCACCTGCTGCCTCATTGATGCCTCACCGAGCACCAAACATAACAGAGGTGACGAAGGTGGGATGTGCTGCCAAACTCGAAGAGCTGAGTCACTAAGGGTGTAAGCCAATTGACGATGCCTTGGTTGGGGCCGCGTCCCCCCATTCCTGCCAGTATGAAAACGCTGGAGGAAGAGTGCTCCAGCATTCCGGGTAGATTAAAAGAAGCCTTGGCAGCACAAGGCATTGCAAGGTCGAAAACAACGAAAACAACTCACCGAGGCCAAACTCAGGAAACTCTCAGAATTCGACGTCACACATCCAGAGAGGTGGAACTCATACGTCGCGAGAGTCAAGAACTACTTAAGAGTCAACCAAGTTTGTGAGGACGGCTTGAAGGCCGCAACTCTGCTGTGCATTTGTGGCCAGGTGACAAAATCACCAAAAACTTAGTAGCTCCAGCTCTGCTTGAATCTGTTGCTTATTCTGAACTTAAGAAAATGCTCAAAGAACACTTTGAGCCGAAGCTATCGGTCATTGCCTGGAGGCATGCCTTCGAATGAAGAGACCAATGACCGGGCGAATCGGCTGCCGAATTCATAGCTGCCCTTCATCAAGTGGCCCGATCCTGCGAGTTCTAAGATCTTGAAGAGAGGCTGCGAGACCGTTTAGAGTGCGGGTTAAGAAGCAGGGATCTCCAACAGAAATTGTTCGCAAAAGAGACTATTTCATTTCAAGATGCCCCAAGAAAGATCACAGCAAAAGAAGCCACTGGGGGGGGGCAACAAGGCATTATGGCTCTCCAGGAGCACCTCCTGCATAGAGGCCGTCAATCAGGAGGATGCTAAGAGGGTCAAAGACTCCGAATCGGATCAAGAGATCGATTGGTTACAGCAGCCACCAGAAAGAAGGCCACAATGCCCAGTTGACAAGGCAGTTTCCTTCTCTAAATGAGTGGGGTGTGGAGGCCGACTAAAATGTGCAGACTACAGGTTCCGCACAGCAATGTGCTGGGTGTGTGTCAAGCAAGGCCACATCGCCGCAGTCTGTCAGGATCATTGGAGAGAGAGTCCACCAGAAGGGTTTCCCCAGAAAGGTACCGGGGCCCCGGGGCAACACAGGGTGGGCTATTGCGCCACTAGGAGGAGCATACTTAGAACAGGTGCCCATCGCCCTCTTAAGAAAAAACTGTGGCTCAAAGTCAAGCTGCAGGGAGTTCCATGCAACATGGAACTAGATACAGGGTCCGCATTATCCATAATTTCCCAGGGGATTTTCAAACACATTTGCAGTCATAGTGGCAAAAGAGTGAAGCTCAAACCATCAAACCTCATCTTAATGGATTTCCAAAACTCCCGAGTAACAGTCAAGGGGGAAGCTACACTCAGGGTGCAATTCAAGGGATTTGAGGGCCCCCTGGAAGTCATAGTAGTTGAGGGCAACCGCACAAGCCTCATTGGGGTTAATTGGTTTGATGCATTGGGAATCAATGTAACTGGAATAAACAGCACACAAGCAGTGGACTTAGCGGCAGTTTGCTGGGAGTTTGCTGACGTTTTTAGCCCTCACTTGGAGAAATATAAGGGTCCTCCCTTAACTCTTCAGCTTGATCCTGCCATAACTCCAATAAGGATCAAGCCGCGTAGAGTGCCCTTCACCCTCAAGCAGAAGATCGATACAGAGCTGGACAAGCTGATGCAGCAAGGCATCCTGCAGCCAGTTGATAGCAGTCAATGGGAAACCCCCATATTTATGCCACTTAAGGCCAACGGAGAGATGCGAATATGCGCAGATTACAAGTGCACTATCAATAGAGTACTCCAGCAACATGCATATCCGGTGCCTGTAGTCAGCCACATTTTGGCGTCACTACAGGGAGGTCACATCTTTGCCAAGTTAGATTTGGCTCAAGCCTATCAGCAACTGCCGGTGAATGATGCCATGGCAGAAGCTCAAACCATAGTTACTCACAGGGGAGCTTTCAAGGTTAAGCGCCTACAATTTGAGGTCAGTGTTGCCCCAGGCCTCTTCCATGGAGTGATGGAGCGCACCCAGGTGTGTGCCCATATTTCAATGATATCCTCATAGCTGGGGAATCAGTCAAAAAAATTGGCAGAACGGCTCAAGGCTGTCCTTCAGCGCTTCTGGGAAGCAGGACTGAAGCTGAAACAGGAGAAATGTAAGATTGGGGTAGCTTCAACTGAGTTCCTCAGTTTTCATATAGATGCCCAAGGCATTCATCCTGCTGAATCCAAGCTCAAAGCAATTCAGCAGGCCCCCAGTCCAAAATCAAAGGGGGAGCTCCAAGCGTTTCTAGGGCTGCTCAATTTTTATCATGCCTTCCTACCGTACAAGGCCACAGTGACAGAGCATCCACGATAGGAGCTTCTCAGCAGTCAAATCACTGCTGTCTTCAAACTCCATTTTGATGCATTTTAACGAAAAGCTGCCTGTCTGCATCACTTGTGATGCGTCACCATATCGGGTTGGGGCTGTGCTGAGTCATTTAATGGCTGATGGAAGGCAAATTCCAATAATCTATTACTCGAGGACCTTGTCCTCTGTAGAGCATAATTACGCTCAAATAGATAAAGAGGTCTTGGCCATAATGGCAGGGATCAAGAAGTTTCATGACTATCTATATGGTAGGCCCTTCACAGTCTTCACAAATCACAAGCCACTCCTGGGGTTGTTCACAATGAACAAGCAAACACCCCAGATCATATGTCCTAGGATGTTGAGATGGTCAATATTCCTGTCAGCATATAATTTTAGTTTGATTCATAAACCAGGTAGGGAAATGGGCCACCCAGACAGCCTTAGCAGACTGCCATTGCTGCATTTAGATCCTGACCCCGCTCCAGCCACGCGCATCCTGGCTATCCAGGATCTGCCTGAATCTCCCCTTAACGCAGGGGACGTGGCTGCAGAGACAGCTTCAAACACGACGCTAAGCTGTGTGTTGAACTGGGTGCTCACAGGGTGGCCAGAAACTAGTCTGGGGCCTAACTTCCAGAGTTTCAGTAGGAGGAAGGATGAGTTATCAACTCACAGGGGGTGCCTCTTGTGGGGTAGTTAGGTTGTAGTCCTGAACTTACTGAGGACTAGAGTCTTGGAGTCTCTGCATGAGGGACATCCGGGAATAATCCGGATGAAGGCACTCATGCAAAGCCTGGGCTGGACAAAGATATTAAGGCTCAGGTACATAGCTGCCACATTTGCCAGCAATATAGGCCAGAGATGTCCCACACCCCAGTCCACTGACGGGAAACAACACACGCCCCCTGGTCCAGGATCCACATCGATTAGGCAGGGCCTTTCCAGGGACAACTCTTCCTCATTATGGTGAACAGTCACTCCAAGTGGTTAGAGGTCACATCTGTCCCCACTATGATTACTGCCAGGACCATCCAGGAGCTGCGCAGAATCTTTGCCACACACAGGTTACCTGATGTGATTGTCTCAGATAATGGGGCTCAATTTACTGTTTCAGAATTTCAGTCCTTTTTAAGGGCTAATATGATCAGACACGCCACATCAGCCCCTTTTCACCCGGCTTCAAACGGCCAAGCAGAGCGCATGGTCCGAACAACTAAGGAATCCTTAAAGCAGATAGTAACTGGTAACTGGCAACACAGACTGGCAGATTTTCTACTCTGCCAATGCACAACCCCATGCACTTCCACAGGCAGAAGCCCAGAAGAATTAAGATGGGGCCAGCGCTTGATCACAAAGCTGGATCGTCTACATCCAGGTAGAGTTGCCTCACAAGCAACACAGCCAAAGACACCATGGCACTTGCAAGTTAGCGACCTGGTCTGGGCAAGGAACTATGGGCAAGGGGCACTGTGGGTGGTAGCTGTGGTTTGTAAGATGACTGGGCCACTTTCATATGAAGTGGTCCTGGAAGACAGTCGCATGCTATGCAGGCACATCGACCAACTGCGGCAGAGGTTAGCAAACCAGCCAACAACTCATGACTCTAGTGACAGTCAAACTCAGGAGCAGCACGATTGCAGTAGCGCATCAGATTCTGCCAGCGATGGCGGAACTCTCCGACTAAGGGACGAGACTCAAGCATCTGGTGAGTTAATCCCAACCACTGATACTTCAACCAATGGGCAATGCCAGCAGATGGCTCCATTTTCTGGACTGGTGGACTCTGTTCCACCTGTGGATACTGGCTTGGGTCTACCAGGACAGACCAGCCACAGAGACTCGATTCTACCCATGAAGCCCAGTCTTTCAAGCCTGGCAGTCGAGCTGACAGACCAGGGGTCTCCAGCAGTTCCAAGGCATTCGGAACAGGCAAAAAGGCCACCAACGTATTTAAGGGAATATGTTCAATAATTGTCCTTATGAACTATCTAGGGGGAAGGGATGTAATGTATTGAGGTAAATTACTTGGAAATGTTGAAAAAACATAAGACTCTGTCAGTTGAGAGCCAGACTTTCTGTCTACATGCTAATTAACTTGTATTAAAGCGGGAATTAATACTTGAATCCTATTGGCCGCTGCCTAGTTGCTGAGTATAGAAAAAGGGGTAGAGGGCAGTTATCCAGGCTTCTGTTTAAACTTTAAATAAAGAGTTGTTTTTTCACCTGCTGCCCTGTCGATGCCTCACCGAGCACCAAACATAACACTCTACATAAAACTCCCAGACAAAAAAGTTCTTCTATTAGCCTTGAATGCTTTTTGGGGTAATCGGAACAGATGTAGATGTCATGTGCCCTCTTAACTCTCCACAAATGCAGTGTAAGATCAAAAGTAAGCAAGGTATGACACCGGAAGAGCTGACAAGCACAATTGTTGCCTGCTTAATGGACAGCACTTTTTAATTATTAGCTTTCCTGCAGATATTGTTGGCAGATTATAAAGTAAAGTGACCATGCCCACTGTTCTCAATTATTGAAATATTACCTGTGTCCCAGAGGTATCCATTAGGGAAGGTAGGGATCAAAGAATTCAAGATGTTAACCGTGACTGTGCAATTGAAACACCACTCTTTTTAAACATGTGTTGCATAGTTGTAGTTTCCATCTGGACTTTTTTGACCCCCCTATGGATGCTTCTGTAGTATCTGATTAAAGGCATAAAAAACTGTTTTGACCTTTGCTTCAGAAATTAAAAAAGAACCTATTTTCTCTCAAAAGCTTAAGAGAAAGATTTATGACAGAGATACATATTTTTTTTCTCAGCCAAGGTTGCCCTTAATCTTTCAGAAATATGTTGATGCTTGCAAACCAAGAATTAGGGGATAGAGCCAGAATAAAAAAACTAAATTTGATTTGGTTTCATTTACATACACATTTAACTAAAATTCAGCATATTAATACATTGACACACCAGTTGTGAATTTAATTATTCCTCTATATTGCCACATGCCAATGACAAATTGTGGGCAACTTTTGGTGTTGTCTAAGGCCATAGCACAGCCCTTAAAATGTTACTCCAAATAGGTCCTTTCTCATTCCAAATATTATCCTGTTGATGTAATGATAAGGAATACAGAGATGAAGGATATGCTTTATTCATAGTTATTAATGCAAACAGAATCTCCTGTAGCTCTGTGTGAAGCTGTTTATGTAAGGACACTATATTGCATGGCTTAGGATGTTTGAGTATCAGTATTCCCAATCCAAGGATCTGACTCAGTAGCAAGCATGAACTATAAAAATATTGCTGCACTTCAAACACCTGCTAGTGTGAGCACAGATCCTTGCAATCAAGAAAATATTTTTTCCTCCAACGATGTGTTATTAGGTTGCTTTCTATGCTAGATTTTGAGAACTGGGGGAAAAAAGATCCCTTCAAATAGGTTTTCTATGGATATCTAGAGGAACTGATTTGCTGTTTCAAAAATGAGATATATACTTTAGCGTGGCTAGCAGCTGCAAAGAGGTCTGATGAATAAATGTATACTTTTTTTAACCTAAACGGTTCTTAGTAACTCTTATTCACTCTTGAATATTATGTTTGTGTTCACCCTCAGTGCACTAATGCTTTATAGGCACAGAAAGTCAGTACAAATTGATGCTAGTGTTAATCTATTTTCAGAATCATATTCTGTATGTTCTGTACACCCACATTTATGCAAATAACATGGAGGTAAGCCAAACCACCAAAATAGTAAGTATTTGAGTAAATGAGAATGCTGTTTAATAGACTATGTGGCTACAGCATTATCTTGGTATAATGCAGAAAATTAAAAATAAAGGGATGCTGAAATTTAAATATGTTGTTCTTAATTTGAAATAAGGATACATAACCACAGTTTAGAGAATTTGTAAAGGGTAGGTATCATACGCTTACCTATACACTTAATCCATAGAATTCTTTCCTTTGCTTGGAATAGGAATGGAAGAAGTGAAAATTATCCACCATAGTAAGCGATATTTAGTATTTTCCATTTCATTCAAGCATGGGAATCCGTAATTTGTTTAAAAATGAATTTGTTCATAAAGTAGTATGACAAGATATAGATTATCTTTATATGTATATGTATAAATATTCCTTGCTTAAGTGATCACTTTGGAAAGAGCTGTTTACAATTACAATGGTGATGAAAACATAGCTTAATGATTAATCCTTGTGTTTATAATTTTTAAAAGATCTATGAAGCAAAGGAAATGTGAAGTAAGATCATAAACACAGTCATAGTTTCACTTAGCAACCACTTTGCTTTTTAGGTGAGTTACTGTTCAAATTGTGGTCATTAAACAAGGACGACCTGTGCACAAAATTTATTAAAACATATTTAGAATCCCCCAAAAGAAAATAAAAATAAAAACAAAAACAAAACCACATGACAAAATAGCTGAGAATGGCAATAAACTCCCCTCTTTAACAGATTGCAAGTTCCAACAGCCTTTCTAAAAAGTTTCCCCAATCCTAAAAATGATAATTAAAGAAACATGTTGATGTCCAGCAGATGGAAGTTCAGTTTGTGGATGAAGTTCAGTGTACTGACATGCAAGAGAGGAGTAAGCTTGGGTACAAGTATATTTATTTGTTAGTTGATTAATATATCACTGTGCAATGTATATAGCACTCCTTCTGTACTTTTATTGTACCCTACAACAATATCCTTCAATTAGACTAAAAGTACAAAGTAAGTTTCCATGGGTTCCAGTAGACTTCAACTAGATGTCTATGGAGATTCTCAGGTCATGGTTGTCCCAAGAATGCTTTTTCAAAAGGTGACTGATCTTCCTTTGTTTTTCCTTGAAGACGTTTCACTTCTAATCCAAGAAACGTATTCAGTTCTGAAGTGGCTTCTTGGATAAGTGAAACGTCTTCAAGATTTTTCCTCTTCAAGGAAAAACAAAGAAAGTCCAGTTGCCTTTGGAAAAAGCACTTTGGGATGCTTCAACTGCATCTTCTCAATGTTGCTCTGGCAGTTTAAGAGTTACACCACACTGGTTCCATAGGCAATGAAGGTGAAAGGAAGGCTGTGTAATAGCCATTAATGGAGTCTAGATAGTGCAACCAAAAGAATATGCGCTAGAATATGGGAAATCATATTTTAGAGCATATTATTGCCCCATCATAATTTTAACACATATAAAAACACTCCATATATGGAATATTAAACTTTTATTGGTAAAACCTGTTGAGAAAATAAAATATTGATTCTGCTTGTGAGACATTTACAATATTCAATTAAATAAGCACAATGCTTTTCCTAATAGTAAAATCAAAGTGCCACTACTGTATGAAAATACAATGTACCATTATATTTTTATTGGGATACTGGGAATATCTTTTATAGCACACCAAAGTACAGTTTATATGCATGCATGAAGTTAGTTGTGATAGTTGTGACCCATAAAGAGTGTGCATGTGTGCATATGTATTTGCAAGTGTGTTTATTATATCTATCCATGAGGGGAAATGTCTTTCTTTGCGTATATATTCCTTGACATTTTAAGAAAAATATTGTCTGCTGGCAATATTGCATTAATTTAGGAACTTTTTAAAAATATTTCTTCCACATTTTTATTTGATAAAATTTCATCTTAATTGAAATGCTGTATGCAGTCCCAGATATTAAGGCTATGAATGAATGAAATAAAGAATTAGAATAGAAGAACTGGAAGGGAGCTTGGAGGTCTTCTAGTCCAGCCCCCTGCTCAAGCAGGTGAACTATACCATTTCACACAAGTGATTGTCTAGTCTCTTCTTAAAAACCTCCAGTGATGGAGCGCCTACAATTTCTGAAGGCAAGCTGTTCCACTGGTTAATTGTCCTCACTGTTAGGAAATTTCTCCTTAATTCCAAGTTGCTTCTCTCCTTGATCAGTTTCCAACCATTGTTTCTTGTCCTGCCCTCTGGTGCTTTGCAGAATAATTTGACTCCCTTTTCTTTGTGACAGCTCCTCAAATACTGAAACACTGCTATCAGGTCACCCCTATTTCTTCTTTTCTTTAGACTAGCCAAACCCAAGTCCTGCAGCCGTTCTTCATATGTTTTAGTCTCCAGGCCTTTGATCATTTTAGTTGCTCCTCTCTGAACTTTTTCCAAAGTCTCAACATCTTTTTTGTAGAATGGTGACCAAAATTAGTTGCAGTATTCCAGGTGAGGTCTTACTGGGGTTTTATAAAGCAGTACTAATACTTTGTGTGATTTTGATTCTATGCCTCTGTTTATACAACCTTGGATTGTATTAGGTTTTTTTGGCTGCTGCTGCACACTGCTGGCTCATATTCAAGTGATCATCCACTAGGACTCCAAGGTCTCTCTCACAGTTACTGTTTTTGAGTCAGTATGTATTTATACCTTTGATTATTCCTGCTTAAATGTAAAACGTTGCTTTTCTCCACATTAAAATTCATTTTGTTGAATAGGGACCATTGTTCAAATTTGTCAAGATCTTTTGGATTCTGAGCTTGTCTTCTGGGATATTGGTTATTCCTGCTAATTTAGCGTCATCTGCAAATTTGAATATACAGCCAAACTTGATTATGTTTACAGTAGAGGTGGTGAAATATATTAGGAGTAAAGTTAGTAATGGAAACAGAACCAAAATTGGGTAGATAAAAATTGTGGGTACAAGTGCAGTTTAAAAAAAAAGAGCAAAGTTTACTGAGGCAATAATTGGTTTATCTGTATGACTAAGCTCATAAATACTGAAGACATAAGTCTGCAGTTGGATGGGATCGCTCAGCAAGAAGGAAGATTATGGGTTGATATGACCCTCCTATACAAGAGACTCTGAGCATATGGTGCTAACGTCTAAACTTTACCATGATTAGTGTAGCCAAAAGGCACTCTGATGAAGCCTAGTAAGATATAAATTATGTAGGCCTGATAGAAGCTATCTCAGCATTATTCAATCTGGCTCTCTCCATATGTGTTGAGACTACCACTTCATGGTCTACAATGATGCTGGTTTGAGGAGTTGTAGCTGAAACAACAATATCAGATTGAGAAAAGTTGGTCTGTTTTGTTGTTTCCCAAAAGCGAGGCTGGGCTGTTGATCCTCCAAAGAGTGACATCACGTCACTAAATCTATCTACTTTTCTCCTAAGTGGAATTGAAATATAATTGTAAAAACATTTTTATTATATGATTTGTATATACAGTTGCCATGTATTTATTTATTGAATTTATATAGCTGCCCATTTCATGCATGTGACTCTGAGCAGCAATGTGCACAATTAAATTCTATAATGGAAGCTAAACAATCAACATAGAAGAGACACAATTCAAACACAATTATTAAAAACCCGATAAAAGCAATTAAAAGTATAATATCAAAAATACAGATAAATGCATTGTTAACTTAGATACCACACATACTTTTAATGGGCTCCACACTTCCATGGGATCTGGCTTTCTAACAATTGGTTTCAGATATATAAGAAAATGTGCCATGTAATTTTTTTTACTTTATTATAATATTTTGTAAAACAGGAATGGAGGGAATATTGGTTTGCAAGAATTTTTGTTTCTTTATTATTGTTGTTTCATTCAGTTGCCTTTTCCTCCTTGTGACCCAAAAGACATCTTCCACCATGTCTTATAATTCTTATAAATCTTATCATGTTGATATTAGTGATAGTATCTGGTCATCTATTATCCCCTTCTTCACTTTACTGCTCTCGACTTTTTCCAAATAACAGGATATTTTTCCAATTATCCATATATTTTTCTTTGCAAAAAAAAAAGATTTTGAAAAAAGACAACAAAAATATATTCAGTTAAATATATTCAGTCCAACCATTTAGGTCATAGACATACTTCAACCTAAAAAAAGCAATAGATTAATAAGTGATTGACTGACAGACTTACTGACTGACTGACTGGTTGGTTGGCTGGCTGGCTAACTGGCTAACCAACCAACCAACCAACCAACCAACCAACCAACCAACCAACCAACCAACCGAGGGTTCCATTACAGAATTTACTGATTTACTATCACAATATAGTAGCAATGAGGGCAGCTTTGATGGCCAAGCCATGACTATTCTTGATTGCATCGACTGTAAAGAGGAGACTAGTGACATGAAACTTCACTTATATTTCATGACACAAGACTTTAATGCACAGTAGGTGCTTCCTAGAAAAGGAAGATATGAACTCTTGTATTCTGGAATATAGACTATTTATAATATATATTTTCTTTTGTGGGTCTTTGTATTACAGTTGGGTGCTACCAAAACCACATCTATTTGACTAGACGAATAGTAGATTGGATAGTGGGTTAAATGCATTGTAGGATCATCCCTCCACTGTGGAAAAAATGTGCATAAGGTGCTAAGAAAGTTCTTTTCTATAAAAAAAATGCCTAGAGTCTTGTTTCAGTTTCATATCAATTTAGGAACCAAGAACATTGAATGTAACCAATCTTGCATCCATCTACAAGTATCTTTTTCTTAACTCCTTTCCTTTCACCTACCTTTTAAAAAAGTATTATAAAACTTCATTATGTTTTTAAAAAGAAACTATTAAGGCAACTATTCTACAGATTTTAGTCAAGGCTGGTCAGTAAGGCTGATTATTGGTTTGCAAATGACACATATATATTAACTGCTTTCCATCAGCTGATGCTTCCCAGATGTCTTTGACTTCTGTTCCTATTGTCCTCTGCTTTTGGTCATGCAGGTGTAGTAGAAGGTAATCTGGTTTCCCATATGGAGGGGCTGTACTCATGAGGCAATGAGGCAGCAAAATATAAGAAAGTTTGGTCAAGAGAAAGAGAGTTAAGAAAGTCCATCTTAGTGATTCCCAAAGTATATCTATATCTATGATTGCTTTAGTTTGGCAAGATTTCTGTCTATAGTAAAGAACAATAAAGGAAACTGATCTGAAGTAATTCCATGTGTCTTTCTTGTTTTGGGGGTTGGTAGTTGAACTCTATACGTCCAGAGGACATCAAATTATGGAAGACTTGTGAACACCATTGGATTTCATTTATAATTCAAATAGATGCTTCTATTTTCTTGTAGTATGTAATGCCTTTTGTAATATCTCTACTTTTACTTCCAGCATTAAACCAAACATTTTATAAATATAAATATAAAGAAAATTATTTATTTCTTCTATTCCACCTTTTGATCTTTCCCCTATTGCCAAGGGTCATAGCTGTGAAAACACAAAAATTTGTTCCTATATTGACAACTCAGAGCAAATTATATCAGGGCAAAGATTTTGCTATGAAAATTGATGCAATTTGATGATGCACAGGAGAAGGAGTAAACATTTTTAATGATAGTAGTTAGCTCTAAGTGCAGAGCAGGCAGAGGAATTCAGCACAGATTAAAGAAGATTTATCTGTCTGCTATTCATAAAGAGCTCTATATATCTCATAATATTTTATGCATATCCAAAAATATTTTTCAGGGTTTGCTGAGATGGCAGCTTAATCCATACTGACCACACAGGTGTTGAATGAAAAGGAGGAGAAGGAGAAGGAGAAGAGTTTCTATAATAGTTTAACCAGCACATTCTTTCATAGTTAAGGCAAATAGACTGAACAGACTTTCTTTCCTGCATACTTTTGCTGTTTACTATGCCATAAAAGTTGCCTTGATTAGATTTAGGTTTTGTCTTTCTAGACCAGAATCTCAATGACAAGCTTTCACTAGCAAGAATCATAGGAAGAGAGTTTTCCAGCATTCACTACTCAATTGTTAGCTGAAAATGTCAGGGTTTGAACCCTATGCAAGCAAAATGGGTTCTGCATGTAAAACCCTTTTTCTAAATTGTTCAACAAATTGTTCAAAAGAAATAGATCTACAAAAAGAGGAGGGGGAGTTGCACTATATCTACAGAAATGCACATGATCAAAGATAAAATCCCTCCAGAATATATATGGGTCAATATAAAAGGGGGGGAAATGACGTTGCCATAGGTGTGTATTGAAGGCCACCCAACCAATCAGAAGAAATAGATGAATGCTTTGAGTTAACAAATGTGTGTAGGAAGCATACTACAGTAGTAACGGGAGAGTTCAACTACCCAGATATCAACTGGGAGACCAACTCTGCAGTGAGTGGGAGATCAAACAGATTCCTAACCAACCTAGCCAAAAACTTTGTCATCCAAAAGGTGGAGGATGGAACTAGAAGTAACACTATACTAATAAAGAAGAAGTGATAGAGGGAATTGAAGTTGCTGGAATCTTGGGCGAGAGTGACCACGTCATACTGGAATTCAATATAATGCAAACACAGGCAATAGAAAATAATCCAACCAGTGTCTTAAACTTCAAAAGAGATGATTTTAACAAACTCAGAGAGAACCTAGAAAAGATTCCATGGATAAAAATACTAAAGGGGAAAACAACTCAAGAAGTGTGGGAGACACTGAAAAATGCAATCATAAAAGCCTAGTCCAGCACAATACACTGAAAAAGAAAAACAAGAAATTCAAGAAGAAACCATCATGGCTGCACAAAGATCTCTCTGACAAACTGAATGACAAAAAGGACAAGTACAAAAAATAGAAACAGGGAAAAATACAAAGGCTTATTATCAGCAGATAGCCAGAACATGTAAAGATGAAGTCAGGAAAGCAAAGGCTCAGAATGAACAAAGACTTGCAACAGAAATCAAGGACAATTAAAAAAAGTTTCTTTCAACATATTAATAACACGAAGAAAGTCAAGGAAACTGCAGGTCCACTAAAGAGAGAAGGTGACAATGAAATAATAGACAGTAGGGAGAAAACAGAACTGTTTAACTCATTCTTTGCATCAGTCTTCACACAAAAAGAAATTATAGTCCAACATACCAAAAAACAAAAACAAAAACAAAAAACACACACCTACTGCAAAAGACAAAGTAGAAACAAAAATTAAAATAAGCAAGAAAATGGTAACAGAACACCTATCCAACCTTCACAAACATAAATCACCGGGACCCAATAGATTACATCCCAGAGTTCTGAAGGAGCTGGCAGATGTTATCTAAGAACTATTGCACCATATCTTTCAAAAATCCTGGAGAACCATGGAAGTACCTGTGGATTGGGAAGGGGCTGATCTGGTTGCCATCTTCAAAAAAGGAAGAAAAAAAAACACCCAGGAAACTACAGGCCAATCAGTCTAACATCAATACCTGGGAAGATTCTGGAAAAGATAATAAAAAAACAGATCTGTGAATAACTAGAAGCAAACAAAATAATAACTAGTAGCCAGCACGGGATTTTAAAAAACAGATCATACCAAACCAATCTTATTTCATTCTTTGATAAAGTGACTAAATTAGTAGACTAGCGAAAATACTGTTGATGTAGTATACTTAGATTTCAGTAAGGCATTTGACAAAGTAGACCACAACCTACTTCTTGGTAATCTAGAAAGAGGCAGAATAGACAACATCACCATCAGATGGATCTGTAGCTGACTTACAAACCGTACTTAACGAGTAGTCCTCAATGGCACTACATCGATATGGAGAGAAGTAAGCAGTGGGGTACCACAAGGGTCCATCTTAGGCCCAGTACTCTTCAAAATCTTCATAAATTACTTAGATGAGGGAATAGAAGTGAAACTCAAATTTGCAGATGACACTAAACTGGCAGGAATATCCAACACTCCAGAAGACAAGCTCAGGGTCCAAAAAGATCTTGACAAACTTGAACAATGGACCCTATCCAACAAAATGATTTTTAATATGGAGAAAAGCAAAGTTCTACATTTAGGCAGGAAAAATCAAAGGTATAAGTACAGATTAGGCGAGACCAAAAACAGTAACTGTGAGAGGGATCTTGGAGTCCTAGTGGATGAACACTTGAATATGAGCCAGCAGTGTGCAGCAGCAGCCAAAAAACCTAATACAATCCTGAGTTGTATAAACAGAGGCATAGAATCAAGATCACATGAAGTATTAGTACCGCTTTATAAAACTCTAGTCACTAGTGATACCACACCTGGAATACTGTAACCAATTTTGGTCACCATATTACAAAAAAGATGTTGAGACTTTGGAAAAAGTTCAGAGAATAGCAATTAAGATGATCAAAAGCTTGGAGACTAAAACATATGAAGAATGGCTGCAGGAATTGGGTTTGGCTAGTCAAAAGAAAAGAAGAAATAGGGTTGACATGATAGCAGTATTCCAATATTTGAGGGGCTGCCACAAAGAAGAGGGAGTCAAATTATTCTCCAAAGCACCAGAGGGCAGGACAAGAAACAATGGTTGGAAACTAATCAAAGAGAGAAGCAACCTGGAATTAAGGAGAAACTTCCTAACAGTGAGGACAATTAACCAGTGGAAAAGCTTGCCCTCAGAAATTGTGAGTGCTCCATCACTGGAGATTTTTAAGAATAGACTAGACCAGACATGTCAAATTTGCGACGTCATGTGACATTGCACAATGTATTGGGACGGTTTTGCCATTGCCGGCAATGGGGTGGGTGAGGCTTCCGGATGACGCGTCTGGCCCACGGGCTGGCAGTTTGACACCCCTGGACTAGACAGTCACTTGTGTGAAATGGCATAGGTTCTCCTGCTTGAGCAGGGAGCTGAATTAGAAGACCTCCATTGTCCCTTCCAGCTCTATTCTATTCTAAACTTAAGGTAGGCAAACTGCATTGCAACTCCCATTACTCAGCCAGCATAACCAACAGCAAGTGATCATAGGAAGCAAGTAAACCAGCTTACTTACGCTGTTCTCAATGGTAATTCAATCTCCCCTAATGTGACAGATTGTAGAAGATATAATATTGCATCTACTAGACTTTCATGCTAGTAAATCCAATGGTTAAGGAATCTCTGATTGACAAAGACTGTAGAATTTGTTACTGAATGATGGCAGATATACTATCTCATCTCTTCAAATGTACAAATGTACAGTTGATTGAAGCAATGACTTATGTAATGATCTAATGGCAAACAAGAAAAAAATTGGAAGCCTTTGCAATTAGATTGACAGTGGTTCACTTTGGCTGTACAAAAGGGTCCTTAGAAGCTATAAGTTCAACTGTACAGTAATCTAATTGAGGACAGAGTCCTGACCCATCCCTATACATTTTCTGCCTCATTTGTTCCTCAATACATCTTTGGGAGTGAAAAGTAAAAAAAAGTAAAAACATCTCAACAGCAACATAAAGATGGAGCTTGTTTGTTTTCTGAGCCCAGAAAATAAGTTAACCCACCTTGCATTCATACAGTACTATCTGACTAATTTAGGTTAGATAACCAACAATTATCCCAAGTACTCTGAAGTTATTTTGAACTAGGTTTTCAGTCAGAAATGACCAGATTCTGGATTTGCTAATGTTAAACTTTCATGTGATTCAGGAGCACATTTTGCAAAGTGATCCAATGTGTATTTGTGAGTAATCATAGGCATACACAGGAGTTAATGATTACATATGCAAGATAATGCCATTGAACAAATGTCAGAACATATGTACTTTCTTCAGCTATTGGGACTTAAGTACTTAATAGTGACAACATACCAAGGTATATATGTTGTCATTTTGGTATCATCATGATTTGTTGAAAATGCCACTGTGAACAACCTTAAATGTTAATGTTTCTGAGGCAGAGATTGTGGATAGGGAATTTTTATATGATGAATAAATGAACACTTGCTATCTCATACATGCAAGTAACTTTTTTGAATTGCCTTCAGCCAAGCTTCCATGAATAGGACCTCATTTGAACTTCAACTTAGGATATTGTGAGTGGAAATTGCAAAAGGAAGTGCTGTGTAAATTGCTTTGAGTTTTTGGAGAAAGGATGGAATATAAATCTGAATAAATTCATAGACCAAATTTGTTACCTATTCAGTTAATGTAAGCAGATAACTCCAAAGAGCCACTGGAGAAAACCATTATATAGTATCTTTATACTTCACTGTAAACAATTAATAATAATAAAAGCTTGGACTTGGACTATTGTTTCTTTTTGTTGTATTTCTCAGCAACTGGTACATCATCGTTCTTACTCCCATGGTATCATGATAGAAACAGATGTGCTATCATGCTTCTAGAAATAGAAGGGTAAACTCAGCTAGAAACTATATATTTATATTTATGGGAATAGCTATAAAACAGCTATTAAAAAAAGTAGTTGATGTTTCCTGAAAGAGTGAAAATGGACTTTTTACCTGCTTAGGAACCAAATCCTCAATGATCTTTTGCCTTCCAGAAAAGGAGATTTGGAGTTCCATTTACAGTATGTCTTGTTCTCATAGAGCTCATTGATGATGACTTTTTGTTGACATTCTCTGCATTCTGTTCTCTAGTTCAGATAACTCCACCAAATAAGGCTGAAATCTTCTAACTGCAAATGAGTACTAAGATACAGTATTTGCCTCTGAATTTGCAAATGCTGTACCACATAATTTGGCTATCATGACTCCCAGCTACTGACAGCCCTCTAGGACTATTTTTTAAAAAAAATAAACAAATAGCTATTATCAGAACATATGATTTTTTGATAATTCATATCTCAGTGGAGAAATATTTTCTTTAGTCACTCCTGATTGCATAAAGTTTTCAACTATGCTTTCAAGAATATCATGTGTATAAACAATGGAATAAATGACTAAACACCTTTAAAACTTCAGTTTTTATTTCTGGCTTTAAATACTCACATCTTTAAACAGTTAATAAAACATTGCTCAGTAGAATTACATTTCATGCATCATATACAGCCTATTTAAAGAGCCAGCATTGTGAGAGATACTGGACATTGTCATATGTCACCCATTGGCCCAACACGCCACCTTAAACTGAAAATAACTTAGAGATGAAACTTAAATCAAAATCCAAACTACTAACAAGTTTTCAGTCCCATGAAGTCCACAGATTATTATTGTTTTTTAAATTTTTCATTGGGAATTTTGTTCTAAAATTTGGCTTATGTTTAATAAACTATAAAGTGAAAAAATCTTATGTCATAATAAATAAATATTTCTCATGGTTGTTTCTATTGAGATAGATTAACATAGTTGGATGCCAGTATGTATGAGCTTTATATGCAGAAAAAAAAATCCTTTTTTCAGCTCTATTTTCCTTGTTTACCTCATTTTGCCTGGTTATGTTTTTGCTGTAGTAAAAAGACCATTTTTGTTAAAGGCCCTTGTGCTTCCATGGATTACAAAAACTGCAGATCATATAGCAGATGAAAAAGTACCAACAACATTGAAATATCAAGAACGCAGATATCCAGAATGGATACTGTACATTCATTTAGGCATAACTTTAAATAGATTGTTAAAAGCATGGTGGATTTTAGAATGGCTGCCATAATTCTGACATTGATTCAAGGATGACTAAAACAAGTATCATCTACATTCCTGTTTTCTTTTTCAAATTCCTCAGTTGATTCTTAAAAAACTTTGACTTAATGCAAAAAAAGAAAATTATCTGACTTTTATGCTTTATCTATTATTAATATTTTACAGGAAGAAGACCCTATCTTAAGAGTCCAATTCAGGTGATTGAGGTACCTGATGAGTGTGGGGCAGGGACAAAAATTCAGAAGTTACACCTGAAGCTTTGGTGCTATGATTCTTTTAATTCTGGGTTTTCTTTAGTTTTCATTTAGAGAAGTTTTATTACATCTTTCTTATTTATTGTTGTTAGCTGTCCAATGTTCATATATAAGTTATTAGGCATATACACTTTCTAAATAATTTAGGCTATTATTTACATATGATTTTAGATTTCTAGCTGTAAAAAGAATCATAATATATTTTGGATTTGTTTTTCATGATGAAGACTATATTTTGGTTTAGCCTTATCCATCAAGTAGCCAATTGGTTAGAGTATAAATAATGGAACAGTCAAGCTTTCTTTAACTTGCACATTTCCAGAACTTAGTTATCTTATTACAATGAGAATTGGGAATAACCTGGTCTAGTTCTGCCTTCTGTACATTATTTTAAATTCACTTAATAGCAAGTACCACAAAGAAATAGCATAAAGCTTGTTTCTGCTAGAAAAAGGTACCCGTACATTTTAATATAAAAAGAATTACTGAAGTAGCTGTATTTGTATGCATGTCTGTCTGTATCTTCTATAAACATTCTGCTAAAAGGTGAAATGTTATTTCAGTAAATAATATCAGTCTTGATGGTCTTCAGCATACCAATACCAATCCAACTGCTAATGGTTGGTCTCTGAAACGGTTTATATGACTACAACCTGCCTCCAGAAGCGGTGCATGCTCCAACACTGGAGATTTTTAAGAAGAGACTGGACAGCCATTTGTCCGAAATGGTATAGGATTTCCTGCCTGAGCAGGGGGTTGGACTAGATGACCTCCAAGGTCCCTTCCAACTTTACTACTACTACTACTACTACTACTACTACTACTACTACTACTACTACTAATAATAATAATAATAATAATAATAATAATAATAATAATGCTCGGGATGGTATTTGTGACATCAGCAGGAAGAGTTTGGTTCTAAGGACCAGTTCTAACTGTATTATTTATTCATCCTTGACAATCATTTTCATGATTCTGCTGAAATGCAGAAATGATTGTAGTTCATATTTGATCACTCATGTAATAAGAACAAAAAGGATCGAGCATTACTTTTTTATTAATCATATTTTTATAACCACTTAAAGGGAATCCCATAAAGCACCATATTTTTCCGTCTATAAGATGCACCCTTCTATAAGACGCTCTGGCATGCTAGTTTCTCCACGCCGATGCAAGTTTCTCTCACGCAGAGTGCTGAAAAGCTGAGCCAGCAAATCCGGAAGTTCGGCTGGCCGACGATCTTGCCTCCTCCCCTCCCCTTAGTGGCAAGCCCACAGGGGCTTGATACCTGCACCAGGCAGCATGGGAACCCACACAGGCATGCCCTGGGCTGCGGAAGTTACCATTATTTTTCCGTGTATAAGATGCTGCACTTATATAAGACGCACCTGATTTTTGAACAGGGTGTTTGCAGGAAAAAAAATAGCATCTTATACATGTAAAAATACAGTACTCCAGTACAGCTGATGTTCTACAGCACTAGTCCACAGACCCCTGGGGGGAGCATGATGTCATGAAGGGGTCCATGAAGCTTTAAGAAATGTTATGATTTAAATCTTGTGGCTGAGGTCTATGGCCACAAAAGGTATTTAAAGTAACTATTTGAAGAAAATAGTTTACCATCTTGATTTTTTCTTTTTACACTCTCCATGCCTCTCTTGATTCTCCTGATATTGAATTGGATTTATAAGAAGAAGCATTCAAACAAATTGTATGTCTATTTTTACTGACCAGTGTACAAAATGGGGCTTGATATTTATCTAAGAAGCTAAAAGGGACACATTTTGTTTCGATTAACCTGTTACATCTTTTGCTAAGTATAAGCCTATTGTTCTTCTGAAGCCTGATAAATTTCTAATGTAAGATATTATTTTAGAAAAAGGATATAGGACAACTGAATATTGTAAAAAATGATTTTGATGGCATAAATCAGTATAGTTTATAAAGAGAACGTTTGCAAGGCAGTTCTAGACAGACAAAAGGCTGATTGTGTTCTTTGGTGGACTGATTATGTATGCTACCAATAGAAAAGAATGATTATGTATGTTTGATTATGCATGTTCACACTCTTTATCTGCAAAAGAACTATTGGGGATGTCCCCCAAAACATGGATAGCTGGATGTAAAGAAAGCCAAAATGCATGGGTGCCAATCTTATGCAAGTGTGTCCTGCAACTTCTGATCCACCCACAGCTGTTGTATTTAGAGAAGATGGGTAGGTGGAGAAAAATAATCTGTTTTTCCCCCTTCTCTGATTTCTTCCTAAACTTCCTGTTATAGTTCATTTTACTTTGATAAGCTCTAGAAAAAAAATCATCATTTGAATCGTATCCTTAAAAGTTGCTTGTCTATTCAAGATTGCAGACTGAATAGTTGTTAATTCTTGTCATCCTTCCTGAGAATCTCTAACGCTACTGAAAAAAGGAAACTTTTACATCTAGCTATTTAATTTAACTTAAAATTGATATGCTTTGTTAATATCTATCTGTTGAAAAGTTTTGCTTTATTTATGATTTATTCTTGGCTCACTCCAGGCTAATAACACAACAATAAGAAAGAACAGATGTCAGGAAACAGCTAGAAGGGCAGAAATATTTCTGTCACCCACACCGTCATAGATAGTCCTTGACTTACAACCACACAATTGAGCCCAAAACTTTTGTTGCTAAGCGAAGTGAATTTTGTCCCATTTTATGACCTTTCTTTCCATAGTTGTTAAGTGAATCCCTGCAGTTAAGTTAGTAACATGGTTGTTAAGTGAATCTGGTTTTCCCATTGACTTTGCTTGTTAGAAAATTGCAAAAGGGGATCACTTGATCCTGGGACACTGCATCCAAATTCTGACCATGTGATCATGGGGATGCTACAACGTTCGTAAGTGTGAAAAATGGTCATAAGTTACTTTTTTTTAGTGCCATTGTAACTTTGAATGATCACTAAGTGAACTTTTGTAAGTTGAGGACTATCTATACTAAAAAGCCATACCTGTTGATAATTTTCACATTATGCATTAGATCAATTCATCCATTTTAAATTATAAAGATTTTTCCTGTCCTCATCATTTTAAATTAGGGAAAAAAGAGAATTGGAATTTACATATTTGAATGTAAATTCTCTGTACACAAAAACCTAATAAAACAAGATTAGAATATCGTCTTGACATCACTAAAGAGACTTTGCTGTATCAGAGATAATTGAAATAAGTGATTTCTCATCAACCAAACATGGTGTAGCCCAGATATACAAGTTTCCATTTTCATTCTGATACATCCAAAGGTTGTGTTCAGGGAGAAAGGCAAACTGCTCACCAGGGGATTATTCTTGATTTAAATACACTTGCATTGTTATGTACTACATTTGATGTAGTAGCCAATGAACACACATGCAAAGATAAATACACATTACAGTTTTTCTTGTATTTAATCCCACCCCCATATTACTAGGATCTTAGGTCTTAATTGTATGCATCATGATTTGTCTATAACTATTTTGCCTGAATTGGGACATCTGCAGTGTGGGGGTGAAAATTCAATTGCAATTTGGTATCACAGCTCCACTTTGTTCACACACACACACACACACACACACACACACACACACACACACACACATTATTATTCGATGATAGCTATGACTAGTTCAACAGAACATTCAGGACTGCCATCTTGAGTTTTCTGGTTTTTTCCCCTTTTTCCAAGGAGGCATCCTTGCTGGGAAGCATCTGCAACAATGTGCTGGAGAACTGTTCTCGTCCTCTGGAACAGCTATCCTGGAAATCCCTGAAGAGTTGCCTAAAAATACCCCTGTATTATATTTTTCAAGACAGAGCACCTAAGAATGAACCATAATAAGTAATCTTAAACTTTTAACTATTTTCGTCATTCTATAATCATAAATGGAAGGTCACTATGCTTATGTGCTTATGCTACATAGCCGAGTCTTGTAAGCATGGTCATAGCTAAGTTGTGATAGCAAGAAGGTTAGCATACTTCTTTAATTGCTGTGAAGTCAGTTTGTTTCAGTTCAGGAGTTAGCTATTGTAAGAAACCCATGTCAATAATGCATGCTGTGAAAACAATATGTGGTGATGATAAAAGCAACTCTTCAGATGACATGGTGATGACAGAACTGTCTGGATATAACATGTTGTTTTCAAAAATGATACATCATAAGCATAAATAATATAGCTCATCTCTATTTTTTTATAATCTGTGTGAAATAAAATGTAACTATAACAGATTTTTAGGTACCAGGTGGCTGGGATTTTCTATTCTACCAGGTGGTACTTGTGGATATTTTCTGACTGCACCATTTTATATTCATATATTTCAGTGAAAAAGTTATAATATGCCCATTGCAGAATGTTTGCAAAGATCCAGTCTCTACCTTCACCATATATAGCTTATGGCTATTCAGTATGTCATCAGTATAGAAGGTACATGATATATTTCACATAATTGGCTCTAGAAAATGACACATAATTCTTGCAAAGGTGAGATGTTTGTGAGCCAAACAGGGGATATTTTTGACCCGGATTCCTTCCTGTCCAGATGAAGGAAATTGAACCTTTTGGGGAATATTTGGGGGAATATGTGCCAATGAGGGAAGTACATAAAGTAAATTCTTCACTTCATGGATGAAAGAATATTTTATACAAAGAAAAACAAAGAAAAATACAATGAATTGCAGAAAACAATTAGAAGAAAAATTCGACTGGCAAAAGAAAAGTGGTTTGCAAAGAGATGCAAGGAAATAGAAGATACAGAACGTATACATGATAATTTCAATTTACACAAAAAAGTGAAAGAAGCAGCAGGCCTCTACAAAAAGAAAACCAACAACTTAGTTGACAAAGAGGGGAAATTATCTTAGATGAGGACGAAAAACTAAAAAGATAGAAGGAATATATTGCAGAACTTTTTGAGGACACTAGGTATGATATAGATATGGGAAGTATAATAACTGGACCAAACATCACTGTGGAGGAGGTGGAACATGCAATAAACATAGCAAAACAAGAAAAACCACAGGACCTGATGATATCCCAGTAGAAATTTTAAAATTGCTGAAAGACAAGGGGAAGAATTTTTTTTACTGCAGCTCTTCAATCTGATATAAAACAGGAAAGATACCAAATGATTGGCTAAAATCAACCTTTGTGACAATCCCCCCAAAAATAAATGCAAAGAAATGTATTGAATACAGAACAATAAGCTTAATGAATCATGCCCTGAAAATATTCCTGAGAATAATTCACACAAGAATATACAATAAAATTGAAGAGTGTCTAGGTAACACACAATTTGGTTTCAGAAACAATCTTGGTACACGAGATCCACTATTCAGCATTCAAGTTCTTGTACAGCATTGTAGAGATGTCAATCACAGTGTTTACATGTGCTTCATTGATTTTGAAAAAGCATTTGATAAAATAAGATACAGCAAACTATTAGAAATCCTGAAACAAGGGGGACTAGATGACAAAGACATCCAAATCATAAAGAATCTGTATTGGCATCAGGTAGCAAATGTGAGAGCAGGCCAAAAATATTCAGCTGATGCAGAAATAAGAAGAGGGGTCAGACAGGGATTTATTCTGTCTCCACTATTGTTCAATAGCTACTCTGAGTCAATCTTAAATGAGGCACTGGAGAACATCGTTGTTGACATCGATGCTGACATCAAAGTAAATGGTGTTTGGATCAACAATTTAAGA
This sequence comes from Protobothrops mucrosquamatus, assembly GCF_001527695.2. NCBI lineage: Eukaryota > Metazoa > Chordata > Lepidosauria > Squamata > Viperidae > Protobothrops > Protobothrops mucrosquamatus. Next base: position 1,145,420 of record NW_015386403.1, on the reverse strand, counting down.
TATGCTGACAATACAGTTCTGCTTGCCAGTAAGCATGAAGACCTTCAGCTCCTCATCAATAGAGTCACAGAAATATCTGAAAAATACGGCTTGAAGCTTAACACCGCAAAAACCAAGATCATGGTCATCAGCAAACAACCCATTAATTTACCACCAATAAATTCAGAAGGAATACTATTAGAAAAAGTTGAAAGGATCACGCATCTCGGTTCTAATTTACATAAAAGCTGGGACATGACCACTGAAGTAGAAACTAGGATAGAGAAAGCTCGAACAGCATTCTTCAAAATGAAAAAGGTCTTCTGCAGTCACGACATAAGCCTAAGGCTGAAAATCAGGCTTGTCAGATGCTATGTTTTTTTCTATCCTGCTCTATGGAGTAGAGAATTGGTCTCTGACAGAAGACCACCTGAAGAGACTAGAAGCATTTGAAATGTGGATTTACAGGCGGCTGTTACGTATAAGCTGGGTTGACAAGATCAGAAATGGGGAGGTGATAAGCCGCCTGGGAAAGCCAAGGGAAATCATCAAAACAATAAAAAAATGAAAGTTAAAATATTTCGGACCTGTGATGTGACACCCAGAAAAATACGGCATACTCCATTTAATCCTCCAGGGAAAGATTGAAGGCAAACGAGGTCCAGGCAGAAGAAGAACATCATGGCTTCAAAATCTAAGGGACTGGTTTGGACAAAACTCAGCAGCACTTTTTCGTGCGGCTGCTGATAAAAACAGGATCGTCAACATGATCACCAACGTCCGATAATGGATATGGCACAAGAAGAAGAAGATAAAGTAAATCAGAATTTCAAAGGAGTGGAAATACTGAAATATCTCCTCCCCTCCTGGCATGTATTTCTGTTTGGAGATCTTCATGATATCTCTTTATAGTGGAGGGAAGGAACCTCCTAAAGCTCAAAGGCTACAATTTATGTGAACAAATGTATTTGCCTTTTACAAGTACTATTTAAATTTCTTATTTGCCACTTTTTAAATATTTCCCCAAACATGTGAATTCAGGGAACTCAGATATATGCACTCTAGGTAGGTTCACATCTTTTTACATCTTATATAATTTTTAAACCATTTTTTTTCTTTTACAAGCCAGCAAATAATGCTAAGTTAAAAACAAATAAACATTGTGGTTTAGCACCTTGAATGAAACAACCCATGTTAATAGATAAACCTTCTTTATTTTCTTCTTACAAACACTACCATTACGAAACACATTAATTGGGGTTGCACAGTTTGCTTGATTTTGAATTACAAGCCAACAGAAATGTTCTAGCATGAACTACCTACATCGGTTGAGGTCATACAACATGCTGGGCTAAAATGTGGTTTCTTGGTCTATGGCTCCTGTGTCTAAAACCACAAGCTATTTTTTAAATCCTAAGGTTCTGCTTCATTGCATCTGCCAGTCATAAGGATGTTATTTCTCTTTCTATTATGGTCTCTCTTTCTTCCTTAGATTTATATCTAATCTTTAGTGCAGCCTACAAAGAATAAAATCACAGTACAAACATTTATGAAACTGGCAACAAAAATTACATCAATACAGTTTATAAGAAAAAAACATAAAAGCAGTCAGTAGTCATAAAAACTAGTACAAAGAAGTATAAAAATGAGTGGTCCTGATAAAACATGTCAGGTTTAATAGCCTGGGATTTTTTTCCCAAAAAAAGAGCCAATAGGTAAATCTCCAAAACAAATTAGGATATAATCACTTCCAGGCCAAAATATTTATTTTTATGAATAGAATAGAATAGAATAGAATAGAATAGAATAGAATAGAATAGAATAGAATAGAATAGAATGGAGTGGAGTGGAGTGGAGTGGAGTGGAGTGGAATGGAATGGATTGAACTGGAATGGAATGGAATAGAATAGAATAGAATGGAGCAACTAAAGCAATTAAAAATAACAAAATAGATGAGCTTTTACTATCTGTATAAATACTGGGAGATGGGAGTCATACTGGGAGATATAGAGATATAGAGGAGAACTTTTTTTCCATATTTCCAACAGTCAAGCTTCTGGAAATAGGGCATCTTCAGAATAAATTCTTCTATGGATGAAAGCAGACTAATGGGGATGGTTTATAATTGGAGACTTATCCCACAGATAATATGGGTTTAAGCCTTTCAGACCTTTAGAGGTAATAACAAATATATTAAATTGTGCTATGTAAACAACTGGAAGCTGCTGCAGATCTTTCAGATTACTGTATACATTATATATTCCTATGCAGTGAGTGGTCATCTGTCTTGCATCTGCATGTTCATCCAATTGCAAATTTGGGATACTTATTATAGTAGTACTTCAGAAAGAACTTTGCATCAATCAAAATAGGTTGTAACCAAGATTGGATAAGTGTCACTAAGCCCAATCTGCACAAAAAATCTGCAGTTGGCATTCTAACTGCAGTTCTGCAATTGTAATCCTTATCACAGCCAGCATTTGCAAATACAGTGACATCTGGAACATTCCTAAACTACAAGACTACTCTGAGGGAGTGCAGCGTAATCTCAAACAAGCTTCATCTGTATCCTGGAGACAAACTCTTTCGTTATTAATACTACCTCCATTTTCTCTGGATTTAATTTTACCTCATGCAACACATTATTTAGATTAGATAGCTTTCAGGTATATTGAAATGGTAGGTTGACTCTCAGCAGCACATACAATATATACAGAATAACAGAGTTGGAAGGGACCTTAAAGCTCTTCTAGTCCAACCTCCTGCTCATTGAGGAAGCCCTATATCATTTCAAACAAATGTCCAACCTCTTCTTTAAAAACTTCCAGTGTTGGAGCATTCACAACTTCTGGAGGCAAGTTGTTCCACTGATTAATTGTTTTCACTGTCAGGAAAGTTCTCCTTAGTTTTAGGTTGCTTCTCTCCTTGATTAGTTTCCATCCTTGTCCTGCCTTCAGGTGCTTTGGAGAATAGCTTGACTCCCTCTTCTTTGTGGCAGCCCCTTAGATATTGGAACACTGCTATCATGTCCTTCTTTTCAGTAAACTAGATATACCCAATTTCTTTATATGTTTTAGCCTCCAGTCCCCTAATCATCTTTGTTGCTCCTTGCAATCTTTTTTTACATTGTGGCGACTAAAACTGGATGAAGTATTCCAAGTGTGGTCTTACCAAGGCATTATAATGTGGTATATGGAATCTCACTCCAAAATTTTGAATGTTAAGCATCATATGAAACAAGACACAGCTCTGCTGGATGCCATAGTACAATAAATTGAATGCTAAACAGTAACTCCATAAATTCTGTCCATGTATTGACAGGAAAGAATGAATTCATTGCAAAATAATGCCTCAAAGCCCAGTTCTGGCAGATGGAAAAATGGATACCATATTTAATATTGTTGAAAGCTTCTGAGAGGTCTAAGGAAAAATACAAAGACCCGTAATCAAGCTTTAGGTGTAGCTCTGAACCATTCCAACTTGTTCAGTTACAAAAGAAAGACTCTCAAGCCCTGGTTATTAAAAAAAAACACAAGTGGCTTCAGAAGAAGCAAATCTGGATGTGAGATTTTCACTCTCAAAGCATATGGTTAACTTTCCCTTGTTCCCATCCACCCCGCTGGTTATCAAAGTGTCCAATTAGGTGCTAACAATTAGGTGCCTTTGTGGGCTGAATGGTTCTGCATTCCTTTGTGTAGCCTTGGAACAACTGGCAAATTTCATGGGATGGCATGATACATAGTTTCAATTCCTCATGCTAACCCTCTTCTCCCACCCCCCAGTGCTAATTCTCAGTACTCTTAACAAAGCCACTAGTTGAGTCTAAAAAATCAGTTTCTACAAGTTGCGCCCCTATTTATGAAGCCATCATTTTTAAGAATGGAAATTTTATAAATGGCGTATAGATACAATGAATGGCCTTTTCCTTTTAAGTTCCTTTTTTAAGCATGAAGGAACACACACTGCACTCAAGAAAGACTCATTAACTTTTTAGCCATGGGTCAATTCCAACAGAGCTGATTTCATCAGTTAGGAAGGGCAAATTTTGAGTAAATGGTGGCTCCAGTACTATGCACTCCAGTACTAGAATTCAAACTGAAGTGAATCAGATCAATTTTATCTGCAAGAAATGATGATAGCTGGATATGGTAAATGACTGATTTCCTCCTTCAATAACTTGATGCAGGAGATGTTTCATAGACAGCCATAACTAGTCTGTTCTATGCAAATGCATTATTTATTTATTTATTTATTTATTTATTATTTTATTTTATTTATTTATTATCTATCTATCTGACCATGGGATGGCTTACATTAATAAAAAAGAAGAAATGAATGTGTAAACAGAACAGAACTAAGGTAATAGAACAATTAAATAAACAATGAGAAAGAACACAATGAGAATACAACGATGACCACAAAACAAAGAGAATGGGTAAAGTGCAGAGAACAAGGAGAGGGATGGGAGTCTGCCATCAATCTAACAGCTCACCTTCATTGCAGAACATTCCCATTTGGTTCCTAGGCCTACCAGCAGAACCAGGTCTTTAGGCTCCTGATCTTCAGCCATAAGAGGGCAGGGGCAGATCTTACCTCAGAGAGTAAGATATTCCAAAGGGCAGATGCTGTAGCAGAGAAGGCTCTTCTTCTGGATCCCAACAGACAGAATTCTTTGGCTGACAGGATCCAAAGTAGGCCCTCCCTGCCGGCATGAGTAGAATGGACTTTTCCTAGTGGTATGCGGTAGTTTATCAGGTAGTCTGGACCTAAATATGGAGAAATAAATCCATTTGCTGTATCTCCTGCTTCAAAGCAGGAATGAATAATAATATATTTGCCACTGATATCCTTCTTGCATGCTTCAAGTCTTTACTTATCCAATTCATATCAAATGAGCCTTACTACAAGGAATACTTAAGCATTACAATATGAACCACCTGGCCCATATCTGAATTCTGCAGCTTGGCCTTGACTTTAACAATATCACCAACAAAAAACCTTGAAAATTCCCAAATGTTTTTAGAAAACCATCCAGTTCTATCAAGCACAATTTTAATTGGTGCTCCACTCCTGTACAGGTTTATAGTGGCTATCTCCCCCACTACCACCACCACACATACATACAAAATAGCTACAAAAAAACTCTTTGTTTTGATGTCAGCACCAACTAGAGAGAATACCAAATTCAGTGTAAGACCTGCTACATCGACGTATCGTGACTTTTTTGCTATTGCTGGCAATGGGGTGGGTATGGTTTCACTATGATGCATCCGGCCCGCGGGCCAGCAGTTTAACATCCTTGTGCTCCATATACGAGATCAAATCCCCTTTGGGATATAGCCATAGTTTTCATTGTAAATCTTACATTCTGAATCATTTCTGACTCATCATGGACATCCAAATTCCCCAGTTTTTGATATTAACTTGGCAAAGACAATCCTAGCTAGTTTAGTGTTTAGAAAAAGTGATTCTAAAGTAGCAAAACTTTAATCCTTCTCTTCCCAAAGCTTCTGCTTTTTGCAGTCACTATCAGAAAAAGCCCAGAAGCTCAGTCACACCTGCTTGAACCATATCAAGTGCATACAGTACACACCTATGTTATCATTAATAAGGGCAGGGAATGAATTTTTTAAAAAGTTAACATGATCATCACAATGATGATATTTAACATCTGCCTATTTTTTTTAAAGGGAAGACATTTCTGATTGGGTGGAATAACAGCAAAGAATTTGGAAAATATTCTAGTCCTAGAACCTGATTCTATTTCCTGTTATTTTCTTTAAAATTGTATGTGACTATTTGCCACAATTGCCTTGGCTTTAAAATAAGTTTTGCTCCCTGCTGTTTTTTTTCTTTTCTTTTTTTAAAAAGCAGAATATTTAGATATTGCCCTGTAAATAAAATTAGACACAGGTCAAGAATAGCTGCCTATGTGAATACAAGTTATTTAAGGAAACACTTTCTGAATTATTTGATTTAAAGAGATACAGTATGGGCACTGCAAGTTTCAGGAAGTGTTGGAAAATAGGGCAAATAAAATAGATACATTTTCCAATTTAAATAAAATCTCCAGTTTACATATTAAAAAATATAAAATCAAGGCTTATTTTCTTTATTAATTCTAGGATGCTTCACTGCAAGTCAGTGCTGCATCCTCTTTTAAACCAGTCTGGATCATTAACAAAGATTATATGATGCAACTTTCGATTATTTTTAGCAGAAAAGTGATAATGTACCTGCTAGATGCTTGGCTGAAATACTTCTGACAATTAACTGTATTAAAAATAAACTCATCCCAACCATTGTCTGACTTATTGCACATCAGTAAAACCCATAGAGTACTTCAAAAGCTTTCTATCAAGCACTTTCATGTTATCAAGTTAGCTATACATATGATGCTGTTTCTCTTTCTCCCTCTATTGCTCTTTAATTTTACCTTTAAAAAATAATAATAATAAATCCTCCTACCAACAAATGCAAAATGGAGATAAATACAATGCTTTGAAAAGCATGCATCCAGACGAGGCTTTCATAAACCCTACCAGGCCTTTAGTCCATCATATAGTTGCCTCTGTATCCCAGCCTACTTTCTAATCACTACTTTTTGTTCCAATTGCGAACTGAGGGGGTGGAAGCAATGAGATTCTCTGCTAAGCGGCAGTAAAACAAGTGTGTTTTCTACAGCTGGCGAGCACTGCACACACGTTAACAGTGCCTTATGGCAGTGTTCAATCAAATGAGTCCATAAACTAAAAATAATCACCCTAATACTAATACCTCTTATTCTTCATTGTCGCCGGTCGCTATGGTGCAGCATTTACTGTGAAAAATTCACCGCCATTATTATCCTCTCTATGACTCTCTTTCTATGCTTCTTGTGCTCCCCCCAGTATGATCTAATTGTAGAATCCACACCTGTTCTACCCTTCTATAGAAGCCGCTTTCGATGAACACTGACTTTTAAACATACACACATACACGCACCCCTCTACACGTACAATATTCTCTAAGGTCTTCAGCCATGAGGAAAAATTAGATATAGAATAAGGTTGATCAGAAAATAATATTGTGAATGTTCAGGAAAAAAAAGAAAAAAAGAAAGAAAGAAAGAAAGAAAGAAAGAAAGAAAGAAAGAAAGAAAGAAAGAAAGAAAGAAAGAAAGAAAGAAAGCCTGTGTTTTGTGGTCATTGGAAGATTGCTGATGGGTGCATAAATAAAGCATGCTGGAACATCTGTTCTTTGTTGTGCATTCAGCTTTTTAATGTCTTCAAAGAGCAGCTCTGACGCATCACTGAATACCACTCCCCATTCTAGCAACATTTTACCAGAAAATAATAAACCTTCCTGGTGGGGTGCAAAGAGCCAAGGCATTCGGGCAATGCCATTAATTTGGAAATATTTCTTCTTTCTGGGATTTTAAATTCTCTTTCCCTTGAACTCAGTTCAAGTTTGGGAAGCAGGCTGGCATCCCTCTCTGTCTGTGCAATAAATCACCCTGAATATTCTCTTCCAACCTTTTATTATTATTATTATTGTTAATTTTTTTAAAAAAAATCACGTTAAAGTTTGCAGAGATTTTCTCTTATATCTCCTTTTTGTCAATTCAACCAAAAGACATCATTTCTGTCAATTTTTTTCTCTCTTTAATGCCATAGTATTTATTTCTACCGATAAAATTCAGAGGCAGCATAGACCACCTGACAGCTCAACAATATTGGCTGGTGATTCCGATACAGTGTATGAGGCAGGGAGAAATTAAAAACCACAGAGCCCAAGACTGAGGGAAAGCAGCTTGAATTCTAGAATAAAAATTTAGCAGTATGCATTTCTCTCACCACAGGCAGTGAGGCTACTGAAAACGTCAGATGCATCCCTGGAGCTGTCAGTGATGTGAAAGGATGAGAGGACCACAAATCTTTGTAATGCCAGTGTGATTTGATATAATTGCCATGGAAGGTATAGCAACATAAAATGGCAGCTGAGAAATAGTTGTTCAGGGATCTGCATTATACAGAAAAGCATTTGCCCTGCTCTCCAGGATCAGAAGGGAAAATTAGTTTGTGACTTTTTCTTCAGCTTCCCTTTTGTTCCACATGTCAGTTTAAAGATTCTGAAATACAGTTAGGTTCCAGAAGGCCACATCACCAGCAATTATTCATAGCGTTGTAGAAAGATATATATTATCTTTCAGATACCATGGGATAGGGGAGGTTGTCCCAATCCAGAACTGTCCAAGGTGTTTGCTGAACTCTCCATGCAGAATTCCCAGCCAACAAGGCAATCAGAAAGCACGCTAGGCTTAAAGGGGCTGATCTGTCTTATTAACAATTTCAAGGGCTAAGCCAGTTGATTAGTCTTTTTTTTTTATTAAACTCTGTCTCTGTGTAAATAAATCTGGGTATCCTTTTGCAAATATCTGCAGAGCTGAAAGGCAGTTCTGTAAAACAGACTAATCACAAAGGCACATCTTTTATGTTTGGTTGATGTAGAATTATGAAAAATAGCCATTACCTTTAAAAAGACAATCTTCCCTGTGTAGATGTGCAGTTTCCATAAGCTGCTTTCAGTTTTTGGACATGTTTCACCACCCCCTCCTTAGGGCCATCAAGACACTCAGATGATCTATGCATAAAAGTGGACAGTATGCTGACAATGTCAACCTCAGTTGTTAGATCCTAATGTGTTACACTTCTCAAGAATTAATCTCCATATTGGATTAAAAACAGTTAAATAGCTTCATGAAAAGTGACAGAATGCATATTTTGCCTGAAAAAGAGCCAAGGATAGCAAAAGATTGTTAAGTAAAAGATTTATATCTTTATATCTTTCTCTTGGGGTAAGGCTGCTTCTAGCCAAAATGGACAATAGTACACTAAATGAATAGAGAGTCACCTACTAGACTTTGTATAATTTTATTTTTCTACTCCATGTATTCAGTTAAACAATAATAAAACTACAGTAAAAGAAGAGAAATAATACAATTTGAAGACATTTCAAAACCATCAACTATTCTTTATTGATTTACAGGATAATCAACAATACTAGATTTGATATGGAAAAAAGGATATTACACAACAATGTATAATAATAAAAATACTCAAAGAAATATGACCAAAATTTTGGAAAATCCTTGTTTTCCCCCCTCTGCAGATATAAAAGGAATTATCATTTGCTGGAAGTCAATATTCTAATGTTTTATCATGCTTATTTTGTCTACATTTAAAAATGAACTATTCATAAATCATAGTAAGTTAATGAATTTCAGCTATTCAAGATACGAAAATATACATCTGTGACATGCACTGACCAATGTAAAATAATGCTGACAGTTTATAAATTTCAAACTAAAGTACATCAATAGTAGGATAGGTTAAAGTTATACGAATTAATGGCACAACTCTGAGAGGTACAAGAATATTTTTCTTCTTTTGTTAATCAAATTTTAAGATTAGAAATATATTGCACCACAAATTTAAAATTATCTGCCATTTTAAAAGAGCAAGGTATTCAAGTTACTACATCAAAGATCACATGTATCATTCATCTCATACCATCAACGTCTTTCAATTTCTGGTAATGATGAATTACTACTTTAAAAATATTATATAAAAAGAGCCAATATTTTGACAAGCAAGGAATTTCAGAACCTGAAGTTGCATCAGGACAGTTTAATTCTGATGCACTTGTACATGGCAGCTACAAACTTTCTTGTAAGTATAAGTACAAAATAGGAACAATTTCCAACATCATGGATAGGTTCCAATTCCAATTATGTAGACCATATTTGCAAGATTTGATTTCAGAAACTGGTTCCAATCAATTTAATAATAACTGAAGTAGAACCCTGGCTTTGATGCCATCCACCATCACTGGGTCACAGTGTTGGATCAGGACTGATGGATATTCAAAGTTCAGATGACTTTTTACCAGTATTTCAAGCTAACCTTTCTCATAAATATGACATAAATTTGGAAACAGGAGGAAAAAAAACATTACATTATGCTAAACTCTTTGGAGAAAAGTTGCCTTAGATATGTAATGATACTTACAATGAGCTGAAACTTTGAGTCCTTATAGATGCTCTAAGGGTTTCATGTCTCATAAATAGGATCATGGATAAAATGTTTCAACAAGCCTAAAATAAATGTTTCAATACCATGAAAATTCCAGGTTGAAGCTATTAAAAGTGTCTAAGTAACCTGGAGAAATGTAATCCAGCCTAGCATTCTCTCAGTATTAGCTCCCCAAGTTTTCAATCAGAATCTTTAGCATTTTGGATTAGAGGATGCTGATGTAATCATTTATATATCCTCAAAGATTATTCATAACCTTTTGGGCTACAATTATATGTATTTAATCTAAGAGTAAATATCATTACACTAAACATTGATAAATCTGCCAGTGTTAGTTTCTCACTGGTTCTTATTTTCTGATCACAGATTTGGTCAATTAAAGATATGCACAAGTCTACTCCATTTACTTAAACTAAGCCTCACTGACAAGTTCGTAGTAGAACTTGACAAAATCAAATACATGGATTTTGGATCTGTCTGATATTGTGCTGTCCACTGGACACAGCTTCAGCATAATACTTCCTACTTCATTTAATGCTATTTGAATGGGAATATTGTTGTTGTTAAGTCCTATTGAAATGAAAGGAGGTTGTGCTATACAACTGCTTGAATAATTGTGTCATGGTTCTCTTTCCAGTTTTGAGCAATATACAAAAAGAGCATATTAAGAAAAGAGCAGGATGGGGGTGAAAATATTATACACTCAAATATAATACACAGCAAAGATGATTTTATATTCTAAACTAGCCTGTGTGGTAAATTGTTCTACAGCTGGCAACTGTAACTATTTCCAACTGAATTTCAACATGCTCATCTACTATCATTATGCTGACATGGCTTAAAATCAAGTTAGATATAGTTGTAATCCTTAACTTTTCTTTTAAATGTATCTAGGAATACATTCAGTGACATTCTGAAACTGGGGGAATGATCAAGTAAATATACTTTTGAAAAAAACTGAAGCCTGTGAGTCACTAAAAGGTGTCCACATAGTGGGAGAGATTTATAGTTTAACTGAAAACTATAATGATAGTTCTCTGCTGATATTTCAACACCAAATTTCTAAGATGTACTATCCATCTTTTGTTTTACAGAAATAGTTTTCAGACCAGTGTGAATGAATGGTAAAAAGAACAAAAGAAGTACATTACTGAGTAGCTAGGACCTTAAGTTACAAATCTCTCTTTTTTTCTCTATTAAATATTTATACTTCAAAATGGAGAATATTAAGGCAGCAATTTTCATTGGAAAAATAATCTCATACATTTCAGCATCATAATATCAACCTGTATTTCACCTTCAGATTCCTATTTGTTGATCAGGGATCTCTGCTAAAATAAAAATAGCAGTAGGTTTTTTTTTTTCTGATCCAGGAATAGGGATTTTTGCAACATTAGCATTTGGAAAAGGATTCTTATCCAGATTCTCCTTTTGCTGCTTATCTCTGGATTTAACTTTTACAAGGAGAAAATAGAAAGAGTATAGGTTGACAAAGAATATCCATAGCACTCTTATGAAGAACAAACAACAGAAAGTTCCATGTATATTTTTAGCATTCAGGGCAGTTATATATCAACAGACTCTGTCCACATCCATTTCTTTCTTTTTTATATAAATATTTTATTGATTTCTAGTTTTACAATCATAAGTACTTAACAAATAACGTGTTGTACTGGGTCCATTAGTAATTCAGTGATACATATTAACTTCTTCAATCAAGGCCCAATATTACACCATCCAAGGCTTCCTCTCTTCCAGTAGTACACATTTTCCCATATTAGGCAAATACAATTCTTATTATTGTTAATACATATACAATTGAATATCAACATCTTTGTTACATTTTCCTAATATCAATAATGTCAATTTAAAATATCTTTTCTAACCAAAATATATCTTAAGTGCATTTGCACTTAATATCCATTTGTTCAATTAATATCCTGTTTTTCCCACTTTTTTAAAAAAAATATTTTCCCATCATGTTCAAAATGTCTTTATCGCTTATAATTTCTCATAATAAGTTATATTTGGATAACCAAAAGTTTCCCTTATTCAAATCCTCTTAGCATTTTCATATTTCTCTTCTCATACCAAAATATAATATTCTAGTTATAAATCCTATCTTTCTAGTTATAATAATGCTTCTATTTCTAACAATTATCTATTCTCAGCCATGTTCAAAACTCTGATTAATAGTATAATATCCCACCTAATGGGTCAAAACTTCTATTTTCTTCAGTCTTACTCTAGTTTTCCTCCTTTGCCAACTAACTTTCCAAGTTAATGCATTTGAATCATCAAGTAATTCTTCCTCTATTTTGTGCATTTTGTTTGGAATAAGAAAGACAATTTGATTAAAGTATTTTTGGAAGGAAGTTCAGCCCATTGATATTCATTAAACAGCCTCCCTCCTTCTCCAATTTCCCACAGTTCTTCTAATAGCTCTATCTTCCATTCAATCAGCTCTTCTTTCTTATCTTCAAGTGTGTTCTGAGATCTTGACAGGTAAGATATCATTTCCATTTCTGATATTATTGCTATGTCTTCTAATTCTTCATTTGTCTGAGTCTGTCTGTTAGTTTGTTTCTTTAGGACCTCCATCTTTGGATCTACTTCCTCTGATTTTCCTTCTATTTTCTGGGTTGCTAGTTCCTTCTTTGTAGTCATTTTCTGAGTTTGTAGATTTAGATTAAAGAATTGTTCTTTTATCTCCTTTTTGTTATTTTTACTCTCATTATGAGCTAAGTCAATTGTTTCTTGTATTGATTTTAACAGAATTTCTTTCTGAAATTCATCAACATTTTGTTGTTGGTATGTCAAGCTGAGGACTTTGAGGACAGGTGTTAGGGATGGTTTTTTACCATTTGAAGCTAAGTATGGAACATCCATTTTGTTTTTGAATGTAGTCTTTATAGTCCAATCTAGTTAGGGATTTAAAAAGTTTCAGTCAATGTCATTTGAACTCCTAATTATCCAGCTGGCCTATCAGTCTGTCCTTAAGTCTCCCCACAGCAAATATAAGTAAAGTTCGAATTTTTCAAATTTTTCTGTCCAATGAAAAACACATCCTTTCTGTCCAGAGAGAGAAGACCAATTAAAAATTGTTCATCAATCAAAGGTTTATAGTCCAAAGTATTCCATCATCTCAATCAATAATGCATGCTTCTTTTTATAGGGAAATAGCTCTGTGACAGTTCCTAAAAGTCTGTTACTATTTATATTCATAGTCCAGGCAGGCTAGTTTCAAAATAGTTTATTGTCTCTGCCACATAGATAAGCAGCCCAAAAGGTCCCCCCCTTCCCAGCTGCAGTCTTCAAAAGTGAAAGTTTCTGAAAACAACAAGAGTCTTATTTGAGTCTGGGCTTCCAGCCAAGTTTCCTTAGGCATAATAAATTGTAGTGCTGTAATTCACCACTAGATGTAATTGATGCCATCTACCAGCTTTTTACATCCAAACTTATATTACAAGCTTTTTAAGTCTCTTAAAAATAAATTCAAAAGCACTTTTAGTCCTCAAATTTCAAAGTTATATATGTGTATTGTTTCCAAATTTATCTTGTAATTTTCTCTATTTCCCCCCAAGCAATTAATTCATTGCTTTTCTTTTCCTGAGGGAATGGGTAGAAATCCCCCTTTCCTCTCTCATTGGGGATGATTCTTTGCTTTGGGCAGTTTTTTGCCCAGGAAAAAGTCTTAAAGTCATAAAGAGAGGATAGGGTTTCATCCAGTTCCATTCATATTGCTAGAAAGTTGCTGGTTAATGCTTATTTTCTTTGGTTGTTAGCAGCTTCTGACTGACCATATAAATGTGGCCATGCTGGTATGGAGGGCTTCCTTGGATCAAATGGAAGGGCTACTGCCCTCCTACGATCAACAAGGGTCCCCTCCTTCTCTGTCACCTCTTTGGGGTGACTTTTGACCCTTTTTAGGGTACCCAACATGGCAAAATCGAATGTGTAAGACGGAGCCCTATCTTCCTGCGGCCATTACACTATGACGTCAAACTGGCCACATCCATTTCTATAGCACAAGGTTTTGCACTGTCCTCCTTCTCCAGGATCTCTGGAAATTTCTGGCAAATGGGATTTCAATTTTTTTCTTCCTAATGGGTTCACAGTGACCAAGTGTTTACTAATTTTATGTTCATCGGCACAATAAGGACATGTTGTTATTTGTTTGTGTGTACAATACATATGTTTACAAAAAATTCAGTTTGTGAATTCAGTTTTTATAACACCTCTGTAGGATCCTCCCATCATACTCTGCTCAATTAACACAGAGAAAATGGTCTGCAGTCCAAATTTTGCTTTCTCTGGAAAACAAAACTAAAGGAAAGGAAATTATTACTTAATAATCAATCAGTTTAAATGAACCTGGGGAAACACTAAGCATCCTAGATAATAAAAGTGCCCTTTAAGTCTTTCTGGAGGAACTATAGTTGGAAAAAAATACTCTTGGGATCATAGCATGTTATTAGAAATTTAATATTAATTTACCTTGTATTAAAGACTAATTTTGAGTATAGATAATTTACTTAAAAGTTATCAGATTCTTGCTTTGATTAAAATAAGTCTATTCCCCCTAAATTAGCAAAACACATTGTTTTTAACTCTTCCTCATGTTCATCCATAAGAATTAGAAAACATATTGGTCACTCAATGGTGCACAGATGCATAGTGCAATGAATTTCTTTTTGGGAATGCAGAAATAAATGTTATTTGTATGCTAATCAAAAGCCAAGAGTAATCTGACAGCCAAATATGATTAGGAAACATCATGCTCAATATTAAACTTTTTCTCTGTATATGTTTTAAAGAACAGTACATATATCTAACATCATTGTGGTGCTAACATTTTATGATAGGGTGTTTGCATCTTATAATAAATGTTTAATAAATTTGGATGGGGGGTATGAATTTAAAATCCATGAATTCTGGGTCATCAGTCTGGAGTGGAATTCAACTGAAGATGGGAAACTCCTTGAAAAGTTTGTTCTGAGTTTTGCAAAATTACTGCCCATGTCTTCTGTACAATTGACTCAAACATGAGAACTTAACAGTTATTTAAAACTGGTTCCAATAAGATGGATCAGCTAGACTTGCCAAGGTTCTGTGACAAGATGAAAAATAATGATGACTTAAATGTCTCTCTTGAAATATGGTGCTTCTGAAATGTAAATCTGAAAGCCACATTTCTGCATTCTATAAAAAGATTTCACTACTTTGTTGAAATTAATAATATATTTATTTTCCCAATGACACCCATTGAATATGTTTTAGGCCTAAATGGCTCGTCCAATGGCATACAGCTTTTCTTTGAAATTGTTTATTTAAAATTATAAAGGAAGATTATTGATTAGGGAAGTTTGTACATGATCTTAGTATGCCTGAAAACCAAATTACAATAAATGTAAATAATGGAAAATGTGAATTTTGCATCAGTAGAAAAGCATTTGTTGGAGCATTTTGGGGAGATGGCATTAAATGGAAGAACAGTAAGTATGTGGCTGACTCTCCCCATTTTTTTTACTTTTCACTTTCTTGTGGAATGTCCAGAGCTTGTATTAATTTTCAGATAGACTTAAATAAAAAGCATATTCTTTATTCTTGATCCCATTTTACTTAATAGAACAAGTAGAGTTTGAAATGGACTGCCAAAGATAAATACTTTAAGTGATCTCTACATGTGAGGTGTTTTCCTTGTTGCTTTCACATTAATTCTCTTGATAGCTTGACTTAAATTGTTGTTATCTCTTGAACTATTTATTAAAAGAATGAGTTTACATTTTGAATTAAACAAAACTATTACATGAATATTTTCCCCAGCAATTTTAGACTGCATAATATTATTATTCTAATTGTGTTCATTTATATACCAATTTGAAGAGCTCAACAAACTTATTAGATTAGGAATGGGTAAAATGTTGGCATTCTGTTTTTTAACCCAACACTTACCAGTTTTGCCAGCATGATCAATAGTGGGGAATGATGGGAACTGCAGTCAAACAGTTCATATGTTCCCCGTCTATGCATAAATGTCTGGTAGGGGGTGTGTGTGCATTCAGAGTAATAGACTAGGTAGACAATTAATCTAACCTGAAATAAGGAAGCTTCCAGTGCTCACATATTCAACTAATTAATGCTTGTAAAATGCTTTAACATCTGCAGAAGGGTGGTGCTTATATAAAGGTCAAAGCTTAACCATTCTAATTAAGCAAATGGCTCTCTTTCCTGTCATCTCAGAGCAACAAAGTTTATGGGCAAAGAAATTTGCTTATTGAATTTATGCAGAATCCCATGAGTATTGAATCAATGGGCTATTTCCAATGTATGCTTGTTATCAAGGTGACCCTTGTATACGAATGACTTGGATGTATATTTACTAAGGCATTGCTTAATTTACGGTGTAAGTATTTTTATATGGGAAAGTGACAAAAATATGTTTTGTTGATATATCTGACAGTGCAAAATTCATGGCAGCAAATACTAAGGGAGTTCATACAAGCTAGAAAACCAGTGTAGTTTAATGGCTGTATAGCATGTTGTTCCCACTACTTCAATCCTGCTTGTTGATCAGTCTAAGGAGTATGCATCGATGAATAACCATGGACCATTTCATCCATTGCTTGCTTAGTATACCATCCAAATCAGGGATTCTGGCTTGTTCAAATGTGCATAATCAGAATAATAGGCAACAACATCTAGGCAATAATAGGCAACAACATTTTATCCATTATTAAAATAATTTTTGACTTGCAATGCAGTGATGTTTTTCGTGTCCTCTTTTGAAACTCAGTTGACCAACTTCAGTTATTTTTCTATTTATGTCTCAACAGTAACTAAACTATTACATGATCATTTTCATTTAGTCATTCTCTATCTTATAGTGTAGGATAAAGCCAGAATCATGGAGAGGAGTTAAACAGAGATAAAAGAAGCATCCATTTAGAATTGTTACACAGCCACAAGTGAATTAAATCCAACTTTCTTCCCCCTTTGAATGCTGTTGGCCCTTATCTAGTTCTAACCAGGAATTGATTGTTAGCTGAGAAAATTCATTTTAGCAATGCATCAGTTAATTTGTATCTTCACATCTGATCCTTCACGCCTGACATATAGGTTCTTCAGAATTGCTCTTAATTGATATGACATCTACATCATCTTTAAAATCTCATAAATACAAAGTAAAATTATACTTAGTAAAGAAAACCTGAAATAAAAAGAAAATCAGTTACTTTTTCAAAGTTCCCTTTCCCGATATATATTCCAGTGAAATTAGAAGTTACTTCAGAATTCATTATTCATTTTATCAGATTCTAAACACATGATCACGTAGAACCTTAAATAGCCTTTTATTGTCATCAGCTGTTTATTGTCATAAAAAAAACAGATTGTAATTACAAAACTTCTTGACCAGTTTTTTCTTAATAGAATAACAACAAAAAAGAATACAGTTACTGCTGAATTCAGTTTTACACTATCAAGTAGTAAGAAGCATTTAAACCTTCTCTTTCCTGAAAGAAAACTTGGATCAGAAGAGTGGGAAGCAGAAAATATGATCTTGAACTTTGTTTATTTCAGCTGAAATCTATGTAGTTCTATTTTTATTGGTTTGGCAGATGCTTCCCAAACTATACTATTACAACTATGTCTTTGGGCTTAGAGATGGAATATAAATTCAGATCGTTGTGCTCTAAATGTTCTTCTTTCACTTCAACCTTCAGCTGAGAAAAGTAATACTGATAAATATTGCATTATTGTAATTTATTCATTATAAAGAATATTGCATTTTCTTAAAAACAAGCCATGAGACATAACTTTTAGTAGTATAGCAATGCAGCTGTTACAAACTTCTATATGATCTAGCAGGTGCTATAGGGCAGAGATAGATATTATGCTAAGCTCTAAAATCTGGTTTAATACAAAGTTTGAACCAAATGAGAAAGAAGGGGACCGACAGAGAACAAAATCAGAACCACACCCAGGCATGTTATCAGAATGGAAAATAACTATTCAATTAAACATCCCCTAAAGGTACAGAATTACAGTTTTGGATTTTAAAAGAGGCAGCATGGTGTCAATGTGCAACAATGTGTTCATTTTTTGTTTTTTCTCAATTTACATTTATTTGTTTGTCGCATCTAAAGTTCCTATTGCTTTTAATTAAAATATTAAAAGCAATAGGAACTTTCGATGCTACAAACAAAATGCCAGCCTTCACTTCAGCATCATCTCTATTTCCAAGTTTGCCTCTGGGCTTCAAGTAGGCCCCACAGATTTTTTAGAACATAAAAATGGAAGATGGCTGCAGCTCAAAAATGTGTGCCTTATTTATTCAGAATAAAAAGAAAGGAAGAGCTGTATTTACAGGAATTCTGGATGTACCATATTGCCTTATAGATGGTAAAGAGTTTGCCAATGTTCAAAAGTTTGCATGTTCCATGATTTTCTGACAATTGCTTAATAACTTGATGTGGGATATTTGCCATTTTACCATGAGGACCTTACTTCACTATGATGAAACAACTTCTTTATAACAATCCTGTTAAGCTGCATAATATTCCTTTGACATGCCCTTATTTGATTATGGAGAAATCTGTATTTCCTTTGATAGAACTCGGGTTGATCAAAGTAAAGTACACACAGAAACACACACACACACACACACACATTATCAGAGGCATTGAAAAATTATTTGACTTTGTAAATGTTTTTTTGTTAAATACATTCCTAACTTTGCAACTCTGGCCACATCATCACCTTGGTTTACCAAGAATATATTTTTTTCAGTAGGATTCCGAAATCCAGAAAATCTTTATTCAAATCCAGCTACTATTCCTTTCTCAGCTCATCCACTGTAATTGAAATGTTCTCATTCCATTTGGTATATTGGATGAAGTCTCTGATTTTCTTGGAAATTTTCCTCTTCAGCCCATTTCAGGGGGTGCTTCCCATCAGCAGTCTTTATCAATAGGCACTACTGGCCAAACAAAACTATAAGCTTTTTTTTAGAAGAAACTTTTGGCCATCAAAGAGGCCTTGGACCTGGTGCCATTTTCTGGAAGGGATTTGTTACCCTGTAGAACCAAAACTATTCACATGTTGCTGTCAATATTAGATGGACATATTTTTCCTTCATTTTGATTTTCTAATGTCTTTCTTTCCAAGCAGACTAATGCTTTAAACTAGAATATTCTCACTTTATACCTCTTCAACAACTTTCTCACCCTGTGATATTCATAGAGGTAAACATCCTCCTTAACTGATTGAACCTACAGCACATAATGTGCTGGCTAAGATATATGATTTTCAGGCTACTTTATTTTCTTCGTCCACTTTTTCTGGGAATAGAGAATATTGTATCACAACAGCTGATTATGATTTTGTTCCTTCCTTGAAGAAAAAGGTTTTGCAATTCTGCCATAACCATTAGCCAGTTTGTCATTCTGAGGTATTCAAAATTACCTTTTCTCTGTAAATTTTGGTGACAGAGCATTTGGTTAAGAATTACACCATATCATGCCAGATCTATTAGCCACCTTTCTGAAAGGGCCAGAGGATAAAGTTTCTATGAACTGTATAACTGAGTTACTTCATGTCAAGGCCTTTAATGCTATTTGGTGGGTATTTGTGACTTGTCTATGATGGTCAAGTCTGTATTGATCTTTTCTTTACCCCTGAAATAAACTTACCCATTCAGTTGAACATCTTTGTTTATTTATTTGGAATCACAGTTTTTCCCAGCCATGTAATTTCTGAAAGAGGACCACAGTTCAAGGCAAGTTTCTTAGAGGTCCTATCTCAGCTGTCTTTACCTATCTCTTTTTCTCCAAATATCTCTTTGCCATCACCAGTCCCAGATGTCTCCTAATTATCCAAGAATTTCAAGAAGCTCAGCCCTTCCTTAAGGAATTGATAGGTCATACTAAGTCCACCATCATCATCAGGAACTCTTATCCTCGTGACTGTTGGAGATTATGTCTGGTTTACTACCAAATTTATGCTCTTTTACCCTCTGGTTTATCAGCTGCAGTTTCTGGCCATATTAAAGATACACCCAGTTTTCCAGCATTCTCATGGGCAGGGACAGCATGATTTGAGAATGCTGTCCCTGCCCATGATACACTCCCATCTCAGTAAAGGGGGAGGAAAGTTTGAGATAGAGCACATTTGAGACTCCAAGCACTTTAGTAGCAGCATGAATATTTGAATCACTGGAAGGACTATCTGCATATTGAACAATCCCTGGAGGCAGCAGATGGTCTGCATGAACATTGCCTTCTTCTCCATTTCTATTTGTAGTAATTTCACAAATTCATGTTCTTTTGACTGATTGCACAATAAAGCTTCTGCAGATACCAGTGACACTGACTTTGGGAAGGAAGATTACTTTGTAGAAGGTGGATACGAAGATACAGATGAATGAAAAAGAGGTGGAAAGACAGGACTGCAAGGAGAGACACTGCCTTGCAGTGTCCTAGATTAGAAGATATTGCAGTACCAACAAGAGAAAAAGAATTATGAAATTACAGGTATCTTGATAGCTTTAGTTAGACAACAGCATTCAGATATGAGACTGAAGGGAGAAAAGGAAATCTGTTCCTCTGATCCCAGACAACAATGCCTTAATGCTCAAGGAGATAAGCAAAATATACATTCTCATTTGGTAGAAATTTTGAATTCTGAATCAGAAGGAATGGTTCCTGTGTGTCCAGATATATAGAGAAAGAAAGAAGCTCAGAGATAGAGAAGACAAATACTATGCAGGTTATGTTGGGAGTCAGAGTTTCTTAAGGAAGCAATTTTGAATATATCAACAATCAGGTCTAATCAATCTTTATTATAGTTATAACTAGCATATCAGAAATGGACGGCTTTTGAGTTCCAAGGCTGAAAATGGGGAATAACCATTAAATCTTTGTAAAGGCAAGGAACTTCAAAAGTAACTGCATTGTGTATCACAAGGACCTTTCACCACTTCATAGACAATTATCTATTAAAGTGACCTCATCCCAGTATGTAATTTAAATTCTTGTCTAGCTATCAACCATGTTTCCAATTACTTCTTTATAAACCTTCATTTTTAAAAATCCAAATAATGGATTGTGAATGTGACCAGTTATAAGTCTTTTTCATTTTTGTTTAGTCCACTATAACAGGACAGATCAGTTACCACACAAGCCATTGCTTTATTTCAGCCTTATTTTGGGGAAAAAAATTGCAAAGGACCAGATCTTCTATCTCTAGATTATAAAAGAAATGGCTTATCTTCCTCCTGTTTTCTCCTTTTCCCCACTGTCTCTATAAGCAGTTCAGAAATGGGGCCATATTTAACTTAGCAGAAGGACAGGGTTCCCAAAACACTTTGTGAGAGTCCAAGCACAGAAGAAATTAAATGAACCAGAATAAAAATCTGTCTGCCCTTTTCACAGCTAGGACTGGTCATAAACATGCAATTATTTTGTGAAATTGTGATGAGACAAAATTAAATATAAACTTTACACCCAGCTAGGAACTCTTCCTGTTGCCTAAAAAGTGCCTTTGGCAAAGCTAGTATAACAATTGTTATAATAATCTAATCCTGTTGGTAGCTTACTTCCTTACAACATAAGGACATTATTGGTATCTCTTTTGATGATAACATTAAGACATGGGGTGTGGAGAAGCTCTGTGTTTATATGTAAAGAGTAGCAATTTTTATCTTCACAAATAAATCAAATAGGTGGCAAGGGAAATGCTTGGCATAGTTATTCATATTTATATTTATCTGTTAATCTCAATCTTTTCTATTGAGAAGATTTCATTCCTTGTTAGAGACACATGTAAAACTGTAACTCTGCCATTGAAACCCATGAATACCAGTTACAGGAAACAACCTTGGGACACTGAGACTTGGAATGTCTGGGAGTTGCAATCACAACACATCCAGTGTCAGACTATTGAATCTATCCTGTCTTATCATCTGTCATTTATTATATTTCCCCTCCTTCATGCATTCATATGGAGATTTGAAAGGCAACTGAGAAGCACTGCTTGAAGGTGAGTAAACATTATTGGACATTATTTATTAGCATCGTGAATCACATGGAAAAGTGTAGTCAATGTGGGTACATCTTCTAAATGTGTGAAAATCAGAGAAGGTAGAGGGCAGGGTTCATGTTGTGCCTTGCTCTCTGATCTCTACCTCATTTAAAGCTGCCCACATTTTGATTTGAATGGTTGAGTGGTATTTATATATTGAGATCAAGCACATATTTGTAGCTTGACTAGTACAATCTTTCTATGTCTGGGAGTGATCTAGTCAATCTGCACTCATATTTATTCTGAAAATTAATTCTGGAGCCAACTATTTACTGGACTTTGGCTATTTATTAGTTTGGCTAGCTTAATTTGTTTATTGAAGCTTTAGCTGTCCTTTGCTCCCATCTCAGAATTTTAAAAATTGATTATAAATTCCACATTGAAATTTCTAAGAGTCATTATCAGTCCATTGCATTCTCTCATATTACAATATATAGTTAAATGCATATTTCTTTTGTTAGAAGCAATTTAGCATCAAGCCCTGCTTTCCTGCCCCTTCTGAAACATAGATATTTACAGGCCTCCTCTTTAGAGCATTTATAATTATCCCAGCATGACTTGTCCATGTGTGCTTGTTGCATAGGTCTCATAAAATGTCCATCACATCAGTATTTTGTATATAAACCCATTTTATTTCTCCAGAGAATGTGGGATATACAAATGTGGCTCCAGGAGGAAATGTTCTAAAAGACATGATAAATATGGTCATAAAAGTCAAAATTCTCAAAACACTTCACTGGCTCCATGTTCAGAAGAAAATATTTACACAGAAAAACACATGTCAGCCTGTTTTACTGTTGTTATTGTAGATTAGATGTTACAGATGCAATCTGTCTACTTCCTACATAAACTACTGTCTCTAAGTATCTTTTAAGTATCACCTCCAACCAGCAGAGCAAAAAAAGAGGGAATGTAATTTCAGAAGATGTTACACCATCAGTTTTCTCCAGGAAAGATTATCTCTAATGAGATTATTTGATGATAATATTCAGTCAAAAATTATTGGAAGAGCAGCTGGTGTAAACCATCCATACTGGGAATTGCGGGGGGTGTCATTCTTTTTATATTGTCCACAGTAAAATTTTGTCAAACAAAAACAAACATCTTCAATTGGATAAAATACAGTGACAAATTGAACTAGCTAATTGTGATTCTTATGAGCTGATTGTTGTTTCTCTGATTTATAAGGTTTTATAAAATCTCATTTTGTGCCCCATAAATGGGAACTGTCCAGTCACTCAAGCTCCTTGGGGAAGGGTCGGGGGCAAGACAGACCCACCTCCTGTTACTTAGCTTGCCTTGACCCTTATTTGACCAGGAATACATCCGCACTTTGTTCAATACCATTTACTATACCTGTTCATATCATTCTAGCCCTGCAAACCATCCTTGATCCCACCATATTAAACTACCATTTCATACAGCACCTTTTAATTTTAATTTTATGTCTTTTGGATACTGATATCAGCTTTATCCAGTCCTACCATTCTGAGTCTTCTCCTTCCTATTCATCTGTTCAATCTTCCTCCACATATTGTTTTCCAATTTGATTCATAAACATTCTATCTAGGTGGCCTAACCACCTAAATTAATTTTTTATATTATTCTCTTTTATATTCGGTCCAAGTGCATTCATTCATTCTTAAGCCTATCTCTTCATGTTTCTGTAAGCTGTTCTGAGTCACCATGAGTGAGTTGGATGGCCATGTAAAATTTCAAAACAAACAAACAAATGTTTTACTGCACATCCTTCTTACATACTACATATCCTTCTTACATACTCAATTCCTATTTTACATTTTATATTTACATTTCTAATAACCTATCCAGTTCTCACTTCCATATAACCAAAAACTCATTACATTGACAAACATTATTTTTTGCAACAGATCACAAACCATGACTTTTCTACATGTATGCGCATTTTTAAAAAATTCCCATCCATATTTAGTAAGGTATACAAACTAATCTGCTTGGTCTATTTTTTTTGTGCTATTACTGTACTTACATTCCAGATCAAACACAAATTACCTTGATCTTTAATACATTTAAGTTCAGATTCATATTTCTCCTTATATTGTACTTTTTATTTGAGTTCTCAGCCAACAACATACAAAATAATATGCGTGTTGAAGTATTAAATCAACACTTTTCTAATCAGAAGCAGTCAATAATATTCATCCATAAATACCTTCAAGGGTCAAGTGGACATTACACATTATTACTGTTTTCTTTTCCCAGTGTTGGACCATTGGCTAAGCATTCTATTTATTCTCATCCAAACTTTACATTCCACATATACTATTCTTACCACATTGAAAAATCATCCATCAACTTTGTAATTTTGTAAAATATTCCCCAATACAAGTGTATTCACTTTATCACATGCTTTCTGTAAATCAGTAAACATATAAACCTCTTCATAGATATTCATAATATATAGTGACCCTCAAAATGATGGGAAAAATAAAACAAATGCTAAAGAAAAAATCATTAGCAGAAAAAATAAATTTGTCAATTGTACCAAGTAACAGCTCAGAAAAGGAAAACTGGGGAAGAAAGGTTGTTGATTTTGCTCCAGATGATTATATCCATGTGTTTTTGTTTCTTCACTGCACCTTTCCCAACTTTTTTTTGTAAACCTCTCCATTCCCCATACAGTTCTAATAATTCTATCAAATATGTAATAATAAAGGATTGTTTTTGTTTGGCAGTTGTGGTTCTTTATATGTTCAAATGATGGTGTTACAAGAATGATTTTCAGGAAGGATAGTAATAAAATTGCTCAATTAACTATGTGCAGGTGGCAGGTCTATTCATAATTATGACTCCCTTTCTTTGATACTTTAGAATCTTGTTACAGGATTGCCAATATAGGGTTGGTTTTGCCAGGAAGACAAAAAAAATACATGCTTACATAAAATATGGCCCAAAGTGAAACTAGCTTAGCCATTGATCTACCCAGCAGTAAACATTGTATGATTCACAAATGCTAAATATTAACTTTAATTCTCTTGGCCCCAGAGAAGCCAGAAGTAATATAGCTGCTTAAATTACCTGTATGTTGGCTTAAGTGGTTTTTACATACTTTGAATCATGCAAAACTAAGTTGATATAACTCAGTCTAGGAGAAATACAGCAGGAAAGCTGTTAAAAAGTCTTTAAGCTTGCCAGATTATTTTGTAACAATGGAGAGATATGCTATAGAACATTATTTTGGTTTACTCCATGCACAGGTTATATCTTATTTTATCTTTATTGACTATTCCAAGAGATTTTCCTGCCTTTGTATGAGCTGTCAAACATTTGTGTTGAAAACCTTTTAAGTACATTGGACCACATTCCATTCAGTCTGATACAAGCATTGTGTGTGTGTTTGTGTGTGTGTTCTGTTCAGACTTGTAAAAAATCAGGAAGAATTTCTTACATCTAACAAATTCCTGATCTTTTTACATGCCTAAATCAGAACAAATGCATAATGGATTACTTTATTCACTGAGTAATCAACCTACAAATATAGCTTTATCAAACACATTCCCACGTATTTACCAAGTCTATACACCTGGTAGATGCAACAAGAATGCATCAGAAATGTTAAAACTAAATCTTAATTTGCCATTCTCAAATTTTCAATTTGCCCCTCTGAATAAAGTATGTGAATCATCATTGACAACAGTGTAACAGATGACACATTGGAGATACCAAATGAGCCTTGTGGGACTACTTTATTGAACACTGCACAGTGGTAAACTACACAAATAAAATGCATGTGCTCAGCCTTGTTGTGCAGAAACCATAAAGCTTTTTCAGATCTGAAAGAGAACACCTTTTGTTGTTAGCAATCCCTTCCCCCCAGTTCTAGCAGTATTATCAAATACTAAAAGAGATTTTTTTTTCTTGGTATGACTTGTATTCTTACCACATATATAATTTAAATTTGGATGCTTTAATTCTCATAAAGAGAATTTTTTGCACATGAATAGTAACAAGAGGTATATAAAATACCACCCAATCACAGCCTGTGGATTTGTGGATGTCACCAAATCATGGTACTAAATAAACAAGGAATGAAAATTGGACTTTTAATTTAAAGACTGGAGAGATAGTATATCCTTGATAGTATTAACAGATGTGGACTTATAATCACATTCACTCTGACTAATATCCAATTTGGGCAACGTGATTATAAAGTATATCAATCCTTCCATCAATAGACACTATGATCATTCTGAACTCAACAAATTCATACCTGGACAAGTTTAATAAATATAGCATGATCTCATCTTATAGAAACAGGAAAGAGTCAAACCAATTGTTGCTTTATAACTCTAATTCACCAGTGGAAGGCATACAGATTTTTCCACATTGCTGGTATTTCTAATTGGTAGTACTGAAGAAAATAGCCCATGTTAATTAGTCAGTCAGAATGTCCAATGTAGAGCAGGTCTTTCTACATAAATACAATCAATATTATGCACTATCCTTAAAGATATGGAACTACTGTACTAAGGAAATTGAGTTTGTACAATGAGATTTACTATTACAGTATTTAACTTGGCTATTAAGTATATTGACTGGATACTGCATAAATTGGTAGATAGATAGATAGATAGATAGATAGATAGATAGATAGATAGATAGATAGATAGATAGATAGATAGATAGATAGATAGATAGATGTGGGCACAATGGCACACATTAAAAAGGAAATTTAGTTGCTTGCTCTCAAAGTGTACACATAACACACATTTAAAAATACTATATACAACATATGTATAGACCTACACTCTTACATATAAGTAACATTTAAATATTAATTACTGTCCATCTTGAATACATAACGGAAGGAGGAAGCTTTAGAGTTCACAAGGTTAATATTGTATGGAACAAAGCTGTGACTGAATCTGGATGTTCTGCTTCGGATACCACAAAACCTCCTCCCAAAAGGTAACAAGGAAAACAGGTTGTGAAGAGGATGTGTAGTGTCCTGGACAATTTTCTGAACCCTGCTCAAGCAATTATGTGCTATATTGTGGATGGAAGGGAGGGAACTGCCAATAATCTTTTCAGCCATCCTCCCCACTCTCTGCACCACCTTCCTGTCTGAAGCAGTGATGCTTCTAAACCAGACTGCGATGCTGTATGACAGGATGCTCTCGATCGTCCCTCTGTAGAAAAGGGGAAGGACAGGGGAAGAAAGACATGCTTTTCTCATGTGATGCAGAAAATGCAGGCGCTGCTGTGCCCGCTTCACCAGTGTCATGCTGTTGAACAGCCAAGCCAGCCTACTTGTTAACTGCACACCCAGGAATTTGATGCTGGTAACCATCTCCACAGGTAAATCATTAATGCACAGAGAAATGTGTCTGTGCCTGCCT
Organism: Protobothrops mucrosquamatus; assembly: GCF_001527695.2. Classification (NCBI taxonomy): domain Eukaryota; kingdom Metazoa; phylum Chordata; class Lepidosauria; order Squamata; family Viperidae; genus Protobothrops; species Protobothrops mucrosquamatus. Next base: position 1,117,909 of record NW_015386403.1, on the reverse strand, counting down.
TTTCTGAAATCGACAATGATCTCTTTGGTTTTTCCAGTATTTAAAACTAGGCTGTTTTCCTTACACCACTTCACCAAGCCCTCAATCTCCTTGTGGTAAGCACCTTCATTGTCATCATAAATAAGGCCCACTACTGTTGTACCATCTGCAAACTTCACAGTATAGTTGGTGGCAAACCTAGCACAACAGTCATGGGTCAACAGGGTGAACAGCAGCGGACTTAGGATGCAGCCCTGAGGAGAACCTGTGCTCAAGAAAATGGTGTTAGAAATATTTGTTCCAGCTTGCACATATTGGGGCCTGTGAGTAAGAAAATCAAGAATCCAGTTGCACAAAGGAGTGTTTAAGCCTAAAAGGCCCAGTTTGTCTACTAGATGCTGGGGAATAATTGTGTTAAATGCTGAATTGAAGTCAACAAACAACAATTGCACATGAGTATTTCTTTCCTCTAAGTGCTTCAAGCTCAGATGGAGAACAGAAGAAATAGCATCCTCCATAGAGCGGTTTGGTGGGTAAGCAAACTGAAGCGGGTCAAATGCTGGTGGGAAGCTAGATACAATAATGTCCTTTATCAGCTTCTCAAAGCATTTCATAATGATGGATGTCAGTTCAACCAGATGGTAATCATTGAGGGCTATAATTGTGGACTTTTTTGGCATTGGCAAAATGATGGCCATCTTAAAACATGATGAGACCACTGCCTGCTGCAATGAGAGATTGAAAATATCTGTGAGAACACAAGCCAACTCATCTGCACATTCCCTAAGAACATTCCAGGGATATTATCTGGTCCTGCTGCTTTCCAAATGTTAACTTTCCACAGTGTTTTCTGGACAGAGGTGACATCAAAACTAAGCACTTGCTCGTCGGGATGGGGAACAGCTTTCCTAGCAGGAGTGCTATTTGATGCCTCAAGTCTTCCAAAAAATGTATTCAGTTTGTGGAAGACAGCAAAACCCCGCCAGAGAAAGAAATATTTTGGGAGTATTTAAAAGGCAGAATATTATATTTCCTCAAAGGATCTTAAAGGCAGAAACCACCATCCCAAGTCTTTCTGCCCCAAACAGAAACCAGGTCTGCAGAAATGCAGATGTGATAATCTTGTCAGAAAGATTGGAGTCAGGAAGATTGGAGCTGATGGGATTAGAAAGACAAAGATCCCTAGAATCAACAATCCCTCACACCAAAAAAATCCAACACAGGACATAGCCATCAGCCACAGCCCCAAGGAAGCAGGATATGACATTTGGGACATAATAGGATTAACCCATCACCATCAGAATACCAGAAAGGCACACTCAGACTCAGGTCAAAGTTGATGCCACAGGAACAACTGCAAACAAATGCTCAAGAAGATAAAAACCCACCACTCCTTACTATATGTGATCAGCTTTCCCAGAGTCACCTTTCTGTCTGGCTCTGCTCTTCAATAAACTACAACCTTCTTTCTAAAGCAGTCTCCATTTTGTTTATTCCTGGCTTGGACTGGACCCCAATGAAAATTTTTCTTTCAACAAGTTTTTTTAGGAAGTCTGTGCCATTCTTGCATCTCGATGGAGCCACCTTATAATCCGTAATGGCCTGGATTCTTTGCCACATTCGCCTGGTGTTTGTTGGATCCTGAAAAAAGTTCTGAATTTTCTGGCAATGGGCTTGCTTTGCACCTTTTATGGCACTTTTCAGATTAGCTCTGGTTGTTCTAAGTGCCAGCATTTCACTGGATTTAAAAGCCACATTCTGTGCCTTCAGCATCTTGCAGACCTCATAAGTCAGCCATGGTTTTTCATTTGCCTATCTGAACCTAACATGGCTATCTTATGTAGTTCTTTATCATAGGAGTTCAAATTGTTTTGAAATTTCTGCATAGTATGAAATAGTTTGCAGCAAAATAGGAGGCACCAGGACAGACTCAATACAACTTAGTACCGCAGTGTCTCCATATTACAGCCAGAAAAAGGGATTCAAATTCCATCAAGCTTTTGGGGATGGAGGCATCTGTGATTGTAGGCTCAGTGCCAACTTTCTGTCTCAAGTGCAGGTCTTCTTGAAATTAAAGGTCTTCCTTAAGAGTGAAAACTTCAGCCTTAAGCAGGTAATGCTGTCTCACCCTTGAGGGGCCAGTAGTTGAAGGTTGGCCAGGGCTCAAAGGATCTCTGGCATTATAAAGCTGTAATTTGGATACAGATGTTGAAATATCTTTATCCTGCTCCAGATGTGCAGGCTAGCCTTGAATAGTTCCTGCATTCTTAACATTGATGATTGGACTGACCTATGGTTTCAGGCTTGCAAATTATATTGAGCCTGTTCTCTCTGTATTTTTAAAACTCTGGTTTTTGTGCCCTACTTTACCAAATTGGTTATATTTTTGGATAATTTTGTTTGCCTGAAGAATTGAATCTGAAACCTGGGCTGCTTTTGAGAGCACTTTTGTTTTAGTAATAGTGTGACTGGCAATATTTGCCTAGTCAGAACAAAGACAAGAAAGGGGAACATGTGGCCTTCCAGATGTTGCTCAAGTACAAATCCCAACAGCTCCAGCCAATTTGGCCATTGATGATGCATACAGGGACCGGTAATTCTTATCTTAGCCCATTTCCTATTTAAGTATATCCTAAACAGTTTAAGATTTGAGGAAAGATATGGTTACAAGGATGGGATTAAAAACATTGCTTCAGCACAAGAAATTATGGGTGGAAAAGCCATCTTTATTCCATTCAATTCCAGTATTTTTTATAGTTCAATAATGATATATTCATAATTTATACACTTCTTTCCACCATGTACAATACTAAATATGACGTGGATTATTTTCAATATATCCTTTCCGTATATTATCCTTATGAATAGTCTCCGAGTTTGTTAAAAAACAGATAATGACTTGCCCAAAGCCAGCCAGTGAGTTTCATGGCTGAACTAGGATTTAATTGTAGAGTGCCTATAAATAGATAAACTCAAATGCTTTACCTTTACTCTTAAGATAAAGAACAGTCATGGGTTAAGAATAAGGCTTATTTGTATGCCACATTATTCTCCCAAGGTTTCCTAAAATATTTTGTTTTTATTTCACTCCCTGCTTAATGGCTGGTTTACTGTTTTGTTCTGCTTTGCATAGTTCCTTCTGCCAGTTTTCAGTATGTTTGAGAGCTTTGTTCCAGACCAGTAGCCATGATGGCAGACTGTGGGCAGTGGGGTGAAGCAAAGAAACTTTGGCAAAAAGCAAAAAAATGTATTTACAATGATGACAACAATAAAGGAGTTTGTTTTTTTTTTAAAAAAAGCAAACCTTGGATAGCTTCTAAATAGAACAGGCTTATGAAAAAAAATGGCCATCCACTCATGCTGGAAGCTGAAAAGCTTGTTATTCCTGTTTTAAAGCACCCTTACCTAATAGCGACTGCAGAAATGAATAGATCTGAGAACACATATTGTATTCATTCTGTTTATATACGCTCAAGGTTAATTTGTTATTGGTTGGAAAGCTGTTGAGGTATTGACTTTGATGCTGCTTTGGGATGCGCCCAGCTTCTGTGTTGCAAAAATGCTTGGACAATCTGCTCATTTGCAAAGGAATGATTACTAAGGTAACAACCCAGTGACATTTCTTACAGTAGCAGTTTATATCATTGAGCAGGACCTTTCATTTCCTCACTACTTGTGGAATGCAGATCTTGACAGAATGTTTTAGACCCATGTTTAGAAGGCTATAGCACAGTAATAACCGTCTCTTATAATGGAATGTGGCCATGGACATTTGATAGCAATAAGATCAAAGAATTTTTCACACATTTTTAAGATTAAGATTAAGGACACAAAGTATTGGATTAATCAGTCATATATTATAATATGCATATTTTCTTGTAAAGATATGATACCCATCTTTCTTGAATTTCTTTGTGGGGGGCAGGCTTTCTGTATAAGTATGTTTTTTTATCCTCTGTATTCAAATCTTTCAGAAATGCAAGCATCCTTCAACATACTCTTTCTTTATATGCTACATCCTATACCCAAGCCTTTTATCTAATTTACATGCATTCAGCTGCTTGCTTTATGATTAATATGCTATATATTCACTTTATAGAGATACTTGCCATCCATAGATTGCTTTTGTGGTTAATTCAAGGCCTTTTCTTTGTCTCACTCCCATTAATCCAATGCACGTGCTAAAGTCTCTCATGCATCAAGAGAAGAATGCTCCCATCTTGCTGCGTATGTGATGCTCCTATATTATTAGCCACCCTTCCTGTATGTTTGTTGTTTAGACTTCCTCTGCCTTCCTTTTTGGACAAATGAGAAACTGCTGGCTGTTTTGCATTCTTTCTGTTCATCAAAATAAGCAAATTAGAAACTGCAAACACTATGGAAGAATTTGATGATGATGATGTTTGTAACTCTGTGTGTGTGTGTGAATGTGTGCATGGAATAGATTAGTTCAAAATGTGCTTACAGACATTGGACAAATAGGATCATAAATCCTTACAGGCAAAACTGGTGATGGGGAGGTTTGTGAGATAATCTGGTTGGTACAATACATAAGCATTATCTGTTTCCAAAGATCAAAGAAAGGAAAATGCCTTTTGAAAGCAACTTCCAGAATAGGAAAAATAATTGTCCAGCTTCCCAGTATATAAATTAATCTCTTCTTTGGAGCCAAAGAGTTTCCTTAATAGCTTCTGGATTGCCAAATACCATACTTGGGCATTTCTATTCCATTTTTCCCCCACAGAGGAAAGAGACCAAAATCCCCTCCCCCCTTTTAATAAAGAGGTGTGTGATAAAATGGCTAATGTTATCAATGTTTCAATGTTGGAAATGTTGAAAGGACTCCTTGAGCTGAGTAGACCATTCTTTGCTTTGCATAAAACTGTAATATTGAATTTTAATAAAATTGGCCTTTGATGCCATGTACATCATGATACATCAGTGGCCCCAGGGTTTACCTCTCCCATTCCTGAACAAGATATTGGGAGCTTTCTAAGGAACTGTGAATAGAGGTCCCTTCTCATCACAAAGGTTTCCATCTGCTTTTGATCACAGCCTTTGGCATGCCTCAAAAAGCCAATTTTGTAAATTAGTCTGGCCTAACAAGGGTTTTCAACCAGAGGTGGAATTAACAGATACCATAGATATTCTCTTCCACAAGGAAATATGCTTTTCACAAGGGAAAAGTAGCTTCTAGATTTTCCCTTCCATTGCCTTCTGCTATAGCTGAACTGCAACTATTATATGCAACTAGTAAATTAAACCTCAATAGTGCAAGATATTTCCTCCACAAGCTAGATACCAGAGGAATAAGTTGTCTATTCATTGTCACAGAAAGAATATGTGTGTGTGTGTATATATATATATATATACCCTTTCAGTTATAAATAGAATTTTCTCCTCTATAATTTATAACGGGCACCTCAATTATCTATATCAATACTTGGTCTCTTTAATTACTATAAATTATGCTTCAATTATGCTTCAAGAATATTATAGTGAACTTTAGGAGGTAAAAACTGACATTTTAGCCTTACTTATATGTGAAACACTTAAAGGGAGCCCCATATTTGTTACACTTAGTTCTTATTAATATAAGCATTCTTTGCAGAAATAAATATCAATTTGCTACTGTTTTTATATAAATATGCTTGTATACCACTGTCCTCATTTTCAAACACTTAGCTTTTCAAAACGAAAAGCTTATTTATATGCAACTGTTTTAAATATAAAACTTTTCTGGTATTCTTCTTGCCCATATTTCACAATAGTCAATAGTGGGTACTGTGTACTACTGTCTATATATTTTGGGAAGTTAGTCCAAATCCAATTGATAGATTGGCTACATATCCCACAGTGCTGCATCTGGCTATTTATTAGCTTCTGCACATAGCTCCAATCAATTGCATGTGGGCATTTCTTTCAAAGTGGCTCCCTAGAAGGCCAGTCATAAGCTATGTTCTTCTGGTGTTCTAATCATTGTACAGTCCACTTTCAGAAGTGCTCTTGGTCAAAGGTGCTCCATTCCTTGGAAGCTGTAATTAAAGCCTCTGCTAGCCTTCAATCATCATCCCTGCAATATATAATGTTTACACAGTTAGAACCCTAAATAGGTCACACTTTTATCTTAGGTTTCATTTCAAGCTCAGGTATTTAGCCACAGTGCAAAACACATCTTTTATATTAAATAATAATAAGTAGCAGTTACTAATGATTTCTTCACAGAGGGGCAGCAACAGACCATTACTCTCTAGTGTGTAATTATGCCCCCCTGAGATTTGCAAATAACATATAGAAGCTTCTGCCATAATCTACCATCTCTTTTTCAGAGGGTAACTGTTGGCAACATAGAGAACAAAGAATCATATCCTTCTGCTTTGTCCTCTATATTGTACAGAGAAGAAGACTGAAGGGGACAGAGGAGAAATGGAAAACTAACAGCATCTTTGTTTGCAACAGGCATTGAACTATGTTCCTCTTAGCTTTTAAAGCACCTGGGCAAATGTTATTTATGAAGGCTGTTTATAACCCTCCACATTCCAGCAACCAGGCTCAGAAGAGAAGCATTAGGAGCATAAAGGGAGTGGAAATTATGTAAAACACTGTACAGGGGGCATGACATAATGTAATGTGTCTTCTCTGAGCTTAAAGGGAGGTGCTGTATATTCTATTCTGATAGGCTTTTGAGTTGATTCTAGAAACTAATCGTAATATACTTCTGAAGAACAGTGATATGTTCCCATTTACTTCTAAAAAGAAACAAGAAACATGATGTAAGTAGTTTTCTGACACACTTACTACACACACCAGAGCAAGGAAGCATCTGATGGTTACATAGATATAGACTGTACATTTATTACCTAGACAATATTTAAAGCAAAAGTATAATCAAGACTTATCAGTCAGGACCATAGCTGCCTTTTATTAAGACAAAATGTAAGTCTTAAATAAAATACATTTTATTGCTGTTTTTATTAAATATTATTAACGTTAAAATGAAGTCTCCAATCAGTATGTTCAAATCAATTCTGTAGGAAGAATTCTGGAAACCTTTGGTAGGCATAGCAATTTTACTTCCTTGTAGTATAATGGAGCATAGCAGTAAAATTATGGGATGCTCTGGAATCAAACAGTCTGGATTAATTTTCACTTCTCACTTGATTATGTCACTTGCGAAGAGTTGTAAATGTTAGGTTAGGCCAAATAGCTGCTTGATTTATTCCGATGTAAGATTATAATGTTATATATCTTGTTCATTTACGCATGAGATATATCTTTCAATACTTTTGTACTAAACTATCAATTGCCTAGGGCAAGGACTAGTATTGTAATTAAATTCATTTCAATGTTCTGCTTTACCTTTCTTTCCCACAAAGACTGAGCTGCTAATAACATATCAAACCAATAACAAAATCAGACTCCTAATCTGTAAATGCAACAATAACAATGAAGTTTTCCATACATAAAAAGGAAGTCAGTTCAGCTTGTAAAATAGGAAAGAGTACTGCTGAATTTTAAAAGCTACTAAATACGTTATAGCTTTAGTTGCATGGCTTACAGTCCAAACCAACAGATGCATGGACAATTATCCAACAAGAGGACTACCATATACATACTTGCATCTGATGAATTATTTGCTACCCGTGAAAGTTTATGCCAAAATAAATTTCTTGGCCTTAGGATACCATAAGATTTTTTCTCCTTCCATCCAGTTTTTTCCCCCTGCAATTATTCCATTAGGGGTAACAGGAAACAAAACATCATCAAGAAGACACAAAGAGCTCTTTGTCAAGGCATGGTATTGGAGGATAACAATAATAGATATACAAAGGAGAATAGAATGATAATGGCTTGAGCACTTCTATGTAAGCAAAGGAAGAAGAATTCATGACAGAAAAACCGTAACTTGCTATGTACTCACACCCTATATATTGACATAATTTGGGCTTTGTTCTGGCTTGTTTTCTATGTTATTAGTTACAAAATTAGGAAAACAGCCTCAATTCTAGACCCACCATCCTTTTTGTTTTAATCACTCTTGCCAAATTCCTAGAATTGTAAGTTGGATGGCAAATAAATCTGATAGATAGATAGATAGATAGATAGATAGATAGATAAATAGATAGATAGATAGATATTGATTCTTTATCGAGTCCTTCTGCTTAATAAGTAATCTATATGCTGATAAAATATCTGCTTACTTATGAAGCAGAAATAATGAAAAATATGATTGTTTCTATGTGATATTCAAATGGCAATCAGCACTATTTCTACTAGGAGATCAGTGGAATCTATGAAGCTTTTTAACTTTAAGTTGAACTATTGAATAGTATGTAACTATTAAATCCACCCACTAATTTCCACTATTTCTGTTTCACAAATATTTTATTATATTTATTTACTGGAGATCAGTGGAACACAAATAAAACTTCCCACTAGTTATCTATGTTTTTTAAAAAAATTAAAACTATATTTTACCAAGATAGAATCAATCATTTTTCTTAATCATCCACACATCCACCACAATCATTCACCACAAAAGCATCCATCAAGGATATCCTTTATACAAATGATTAAGAAATGACATAGAAACAAATTAAAACAATATGCAAGTAAGCATGCTTGCCTGGTGCCTATTAGGCAGGTCTTTGCAAGCTATGATGTTCAGCATACCAGAAAACAAGTGCTATAAATTTAACTGATTTTCTTTACAAGCACCTACTTGCAAGGTCCTCTTAGTAGCACAGTTGTTTCTTTTCAACTGTTAGCATGTCATGCGTGTAAAGGTGCTGACTATTTTTCTAGCACGTTCCAAACAATCTGAAGCTTTTTGCTAGAATAACAAATTAGCACTCACCACTGCCAAACCCACAAATATTTGTACAATTAAACAGCAAGCTTAGTAACCAGAAGGGTGAAAGAAGTGTTCAGTAGTTTATGGCGCCAAGTGGATTTCCCCCCTTACCTAGCTAGCTTTAATTAGATTAACCAATCTGATAGATAGGGCAGCTCTAACCATATTAAACAATACTTTGAAGCATTTCCTTTCAGGAATGTTTAATTCAACACTTGCTTTGATATTTTGATGGTCTGGAAAACACTGAAGGTGGCATGTAAATAAGTCCTGATTTGGCACATAGACCTTGAGGCTTTATTGAATTTTAGAGCATAAAAATAATAACATGCTAGATTAGAACAAAGGAGGAGAAGTAATAAAGGAATCAAGGTGACTTTCTTTTCAATGAGTCCCTGCTTAGTTTATTCTGTAGGATATTGTAGCCAAGACATTCATAAAATTGGCTACATTTTAGTTCAAGCTTCACCTAGCTTGCCTTTTGTCTGCTGAGCAATATACTCAGCCCTTTGTAGTTCATCTGGGCTTGATGTTCAAGGTTTCTTCCAGCGCAATCTAAAAACCAAATATACCAGCAATCCTGGATTTCAACTTTCCATGCGTTGGTTTAATGCAAATGTTAATGTTTTGTGTATATTTCTTTTCAAAATAGATTCCCTGGAATTGAACTTGATTCTTGGTGACTACATAAATATATTCATGCAGTTTTCTTGGCTGCTTTCTGAAATGGTTTGCTTGCTTGCTTCAATGGCTTGAAATGGTTTTCTTAGAGGAAGTCTAATCTATAGCTATCTCCAAGGTCAAAGCTTTTTTTTAGTTCAGCTAAGGTAGTTAAGGTGCTGCCACTGGCTGTAGGTACCTGACTATTATATCCAGGAAAGTCCCTGTCCTTTAAATATGCTGTAAATCAAGTTTTGCAAACAACAGTTAGAATAACAGAAGTAATTGAATACCATTCAAGTATTACCACATTTCTGTTACTATTTCTGGGGTGCAGAAATCCAGACAAAGCAGATAGTACAGAAGTACAGAACTATTTGCTGTCATCTAGTGGTTGTTAAGAGTTCTGCAGCCCAGGTATAGAAGTCACAATTCAAGATGTTTATACAATAGTAGTTAAGGGTAAAAGCTGTCAATATTATTTTGGGGTCAAATATATTGATTGCAATGGAACTACAATTTTCCAGTATCAAAACATTACAGCATAAAAATCTGAGTCACACAACTGGCCTACAGACCTCAGTATTGTCAGTAATAACTTGTAATGATCTCCAGTCTACTGGAAAGACAGATCTTATATTCATTTATAATCAATCTCATTTTCTTTTGCTGATTTTTTTGTCATCATGATGTACTGTAGATATTTAATGACTTAATCTTGCCCTTAATAATTCTGCATTAAGTTACGATCTAACGCCCATTAGGCTAGGAGTAAGACCCATTTAATTCCTCCTACTTCTACACAATTGTATAGAATTTCACAATTAATGCATGGCATATTCTGCAATCCAAATGAAAGTAGACATGGAACCTAATGGAACTGAATCCTTTTCTACCCCTTTCTCCACATATTCAGACCAGAAAACTAATTCTCTATTAATGTTTAGGACCTATGGGATCCTAAACATTAATAGTTAGTTTTTTCACCTGAATATTTGGGTGACAGTCAGCTATTATTCTCCAGCAGTGCAGTAGTCTACTTAGTGATGGATTGCATTCTTGATCTATTGATGTCTACTTCCTATATCCAGAAATAGAAGTTACTAAATGTCTTCTTTAAGACTGCCATGGTGCTTTATAAAATCCAGGATACTATTTCCTCAGTCATATTCTTTCTGTTCACATTTTAGAAAATGGCTTGAGATTAGTCCTTGATGGGCAAATACTTAATTTTGGAGAAGAGAGCATGTCAATTTTTTCAATAAACTATATCAAGCTAAAGCAGGCCCTTAATAAATAACAAGTCATACTAGTTGCAGTTAAAAGACTATTCTGATAATACAGTAGTAATAGTAAAAGAAGGGAGCTAACCGATTATTTAGTATATACTGTTTTCTTGAAATATTTTGTGACAGGTACTATTGTTTTTCCCATCTAATGCCCTTCAGATGCCTTGAGTAACAACTCCACTCCATTAGTCAGCATTGTGATACAAACTGACTCTATGCATCTGAACAGCATTAGATTAAGAAGGCGGTGCGGTCTAGAAATAGCTCACATTTTGCTTAATGATTAATAGAAGGCTTCAGTTTTTTCATTAGTAGGAAGATATTCATAAGACTCTTTTTCTTTTCTTGTTATATTTGCTCCTGCTGCTTGTGTATTGCTTCAAGTTGCACTATTCACAGCTCTCAGTGACATCATAATCATCACCAGAGCAATTAATTGTGATGCCAAAAACACACAAGTGATTTCAGTGGTGGACTAAACAGCAGGAGTAAATGAGTATTCGTATTGTAAATAGTGTTTTTTTTCCCAAGCAAACAAGCATAGTAGTAACATACACAGCAGAAGATAATTTCCAGAAATGTCTGAAAATTTTTTGAACAAAACAGTTTTTGTTTAACAATCGGTTTCTGGAAAACTGCATTTTAAAAAAGCATTTTGTTCAATGTTTTTTTCTTATATAAAATAACCTACTGCAGAAAATAGAGAGGCTATTTAGTTATTTCTGTGACATGACAGAAAATAAACCTGCAGAAGTTTCAAATAAAGGAGTAACTAGTTATATCAGTGGTGGCGAACCTTTTAGAGACCGAGTGCCCAAACTGCAATCTGAAACCCACTTCTGCATCGCCGGGTGCCAGGGCCATGGCCACCACATGGGTGTGGCTAAATGGGTGTGACCACCACATGGGTATGGCCGAGTGGGCATGGCCACCATGTGGGTGTGGCCACCACATGGGTATGACCACCAAATGGGTGTGGCCAGGTGGACGTGGCCATCTCGATGTTGCTCCTGGGGAGAGATGCCTGTGGGGACCGGGCAGGATTGGGGGCGATCCAGGGGTTCTCTGGCGGGTGAGGCAGTGAAATGGCATGGAGGTTACAGGTTTCCTGGATCAGAAATAAACAGAACAATTAAATCAGTTTTAAGAGAATAAATGGCAATAAATGGAAGTATCAAACCAGTTTTAAGGGAATAAAAGGAAATAAATGGAAGTATTAAACCGGTTTAAACAATAAATGGAAGTATCAAACCAGTTTTAAGGGAATAAAAGGAAATAAATGGAAGTATTAAACCAGTTTAAACAATAAATGGAAGAATCAAACCAGTTTTTAAAAGGAAATAAATATCAGCAAACACGACGAATGCTTTAACCAAATTTTTGTAGCCCAGATTACATTCATATTTCTGCAGTTGTGCATTAGAATAGCACAAAATGTTGGTTTCAAATAATTTTACTGTGCAATTGATAAACAGTATAGCAATGCAAATCTGTCAGGATCCAAACTGTTCATTATCACAATTTTTTCTGGGCTTTTTTCCCCTTATATTTTGTTTAGTATATTCTACATATGGTAGTATTTTGCAGGAGAATATTCTTACTGATGTTTCTTTAAGCAAGAATACTTAAAGCTAAAGTTATAAACTTTCCTTAGGCATAATCTGGATATAAAAAGGATGGTATTTTTGAATAAGTTTAAGGATCAAAAAAGTGCGGGAGACTCAAGGAATAACTCAGGGCGGATGGAAGGATAGCAAATGGCTCTTCTATGGCAGAGAGTATAGCCAGTTCACACTTGTTCCAAACTAAAGACCATTACAAACGATAATTTGAAATCCGACCATATGCGAGAATCTGCCACCATCTACCTTCCCCACAAACTCCCTCATTTCCACCCTTCCAACTGTCAATGATGAAGCCCCGCCCACTCCCCTTAGGCCCCTCTCCTCCCCCTCCTTTAGTGTTTGGTGCGCGAGTGTTGAAGGCAGGCGTGGTGTGTGAAGGCCAGTTTGCAGCTGTGTGGCCAGACTACATCTCCGGGGTGGTAGACGCCGCGCAAGACAGGAGGGAGAATGCAGCGAGCCGAGGAGATTAGCCCAGGGGCATTCAGGCCGCTGTTACTTTGAAGCTGGTAGTGCTCCTGTGGGAGGGTGCAGGGCAACTTGTGCCACCGTCGTGTCTTGTTCTTGCCAGTGAGGTGTATTGGATTGCAGCCACATGTCCGGTCGGATCTTAGAACCAGGCCTGCTGCCGCCTTTGCCTCGCAGCATCACCATGCTGTATCGCTCCTGTTGGGTCATAGTGTCTTGCCTCTGTTTCTTAACGGGTCTGTAAGGCTTCACCTGGTTGCTTCAGGGCCGAATCAGTAGCTGTAGATTTACTCCCAATCTACATGCCCTGCCCTTCGACAGCGGCACCACCAAACTACCTTCTGCACCACCGGCATCGCTGAAGCCTCCCGCCCTAACTGGGCTCCTGATGACCAGCTGAGCGGCGGCCTTCCCCCAGAGCTGCTGGTATGACTGGGCTACGCACCTTCCCCCCATGAATGTCGAGCCCACAGGGGCTTCACAGGTGGGCTGAGCAAGGTGGCTGCGAGATGAGAAATGGCAGCACCAGGCGCTGCAAGATGCCAGTGTCGGCGGGGTGTTCCAGGGCTGCTGGGCTGGGGTCTTGGCCTCAGCTTCCCCCGGTGGCCGCCGTCTCGTCCGCTTAGCATCAGGCCAGAGATGGGGCGGGGCGGGCTGCACGGGGCGGGGCGGGCTGCGTGATTACGAGAAATGCCAGTGCCAGAAGATGCTGGCGCCGGTGAGGTGTTCCGGGGCCGCTGGGCTGGGCTCTTCGGCCTCAGCCTCAGTCTCTCCTGGTGGCTGCTGCCTCGTCCGCTGTGGCCAAATGGTGCAAACTTAGCGGCAGGCTGGACACTTAGCGGCAGGCTCTGTTCTCTCTCGCTTTCGCTTTCTGCCGCGTGCTTCCCTCTTTTATAGTACCCTGCAGCTTGCGCAGAGCACAAAAGAGCTGCACATGCGCAGAGAGGAGGGAAGTGACAATGTTTCACGTGCCATCAGGGACGGCTCTGCGTGCCGCCTGTAGCACGCATGTCATAGGTTCGCCACCATGGAGCTATGTACTTACAAAGGTATAATGCAAGTCAGGTGCTCTGTAATCATAGTCCATGAATACTTCTGGGCTAGGAATTTTAAAAAATATTTTGTTTTTCATCCCTATTCCTAAAAAAACATGACCTTATATAAGCTGGAATACATTACAACTTGATAGCCCCATGGGATTAAAAAGGAGAATAGATGTTATACTAATCTAGAATCCAAAACTGTTCTTCAACTGTTCTTACTCTCCAGTTATGGAGGACAAGTTCTTTCACACAGATACAGTATATGCATTGTAGACGTTCAGCACTATTTGCAAGGTGAAACTGGTTGGTTATCTCACTTCTATCTGGAAAGGCAAAAGGTGGGCACTTCAACCAGCATCATGATATTATAGAATTGTAATAGATAGCCAATCTGCTTTGCTCACTAGCTGCTCTTACACCAACAGTGATCTAGTGGTGAACCATGCATTGCCATAATTATCCTCCAATGTAGAAGAAAACAGTAAAATAGCTCTCATAATCAACTTCCTACAGCTGACAATTTACCTTACAAACTGTTTTCCTATTTGAAGCTACACACACACACACACACACACAGAGAGAGAGAGAGAGAGAGAGAGAGAGAGAAATAACTATAAAAATAAGATTACAATTCTAGTTAAGCTGACAGTATAAAAACTCCTGAATAAATTACTTCTCTCACTCTCTCTAATTTATCTGAAATGTTTTAACTTCTTTTGTAAATGACGGTTGCACACAATACAATTAAACACAAAAAACAAGTCAGAGTTAACAAACATATAAATTGTGTTTACATAATACTTATCAATGCTTAACTGGTTTATTCAACTAAAATTTGGTTCATACAATGACTGAACAATGAACTAATGACATGGGCTGATTCTGCGTACCACACAAAGTTTAAATAAAGTTGGTTTATTTCCAGTTCAGTAAGTCAAAAAAGCCCAGTTGCGGAGAAGGAACTATTCTGATGTTCATTCCAAATTGAGTTAAAGACAAACTTATCAAGGTTTAAATGCATCTATAACTGTTAAATGCATCTAGAACAGAGAAGTCAGAGATCAACCAGCAAAAAAAGAAATCTACAATTTTGGTGGACCACTTTAAAAACCCACTTCCTAGTGCCAGTATGTCTAACCTATTTTACTGGAGGCAACTAGGAAGGATCCCTAAAGTAGATCTTAATAAATAGGCAGGATTATTCTAGGAAATCAATTATGTTTTCAAATACTTTGTCCCCACCAGAAATGAAAATGCCTGCTATAACTTTTAGATGATATTTAAAGGCATCCCCATGAAAAGCAGTAACTGAATTTGAAAGCAGTTAGGATATTGGTATCCAAGTAGATATCAAGATTCTGAGAGACAAGACCAAACAAATCAGAACTCTGAGCTTGAAATTTCCTGAAAGAATGTGTTCATTGGTTACATAGTATCGACATGGTCAAAAGTGAAACCAAGTCTGAAATTCTCTTCAAAGAGAGTCAATAATACAAAGTTGACCTTCCAACCCCAAAGTTATGCAATCAGCTACGTTCCCCAACAGAAGACTTTGGCTGGCTTTCTAACCAATTGCTCACTCCTCCAGTGGTGGGATTCAAATATGTGAACAACCGGTTCTCTGTGTTGATGCCGCTTCTGGAAGTCCATTCTGGGCCTGGGCAACAAAAAATTAGCTACTGATTCTGACGAAGTGGTGCGAACCAGCTGAATCCTACCACTGCATGCCCCCCATCTAACAGACAGAAATGACCTTGGTTCCTATGGGACAGTAAAATGTTTAGACTAATAAAAATCCTCTGCATCCCCTCCATTCTTGGGGCAATCTACAATGAGCAAAATGGCTGCAGCCAGCTTTGTTGTAGATTTGACAGTAGGACTCCCCCCTAGGAAAAAAGCAAGCCCTGTAAATGAAACAAAATGCAAGTTAAGAATCCCCTCTGGGTTTCTGGGGATGTTTATCATAATATCTCTGAATCAATCTGTCTGCTTTCACGTCAGTATGTTTTATCCAGGTAGCCTCTAATAAGGGGTAGCCCACTGACCAAATATTGTAATTTTTATATAAACTGGAGTCAAGAATACATTTTATTTCATAATAAGTTCCCAATTTTTTACTTGGTAATTTTAATCTTAGATATTTAGTAGAAAGGTAAAGCTTCTCCCCCACATGAAATGGCTTTTGAGGAGATTGCTTTTTATCAGTCTGTTCCTTGTGTGTTTTTTCAGCCTGGGTTAAAACGTTTTTCACATTGATCCAAACTGCTTGCAAAGAGGTCACCCACTGATCTAAGACTTGTGAAGCAGGAGGTTCCTGGGGATATTCGGGCATAGGGACAAAATTCCGACCAGTAGCTATTTTAAATGGCATAAGTCCAATGCTGCTGTGTACAATATTATTGTACATCACCTCGGTGAAAGGCAGGAGTTCGCCCAATTAGTCTGTTGGTAATTAACATAATATCTGAGGTATTGTTCCACCACATTCAGCCCATACATTTGTATTCAGATGAAAAGCAGATGAAAGCCCCTGGGTAGATCCAATGAGTTTCACAAACTCCCTCCAGAATTTTGCAGTAAATTGAACCCCTCTATCTGATATAATCCATTTTGGTGTCCCATGGAATCAATAGATGTGCTTTAAAAAATAACCTGGGTAGCTTTTGGGCAGACAGGAGTCCCAAACAAGCAATGAAGTGAGCTTGCTTCAAGAAAAGATTGATGACAGTCCAGATCACTGTACCCCCTTCCTCCCGCTTTCTGGTAATTTACAATAAACTCCATGACTATTTTCTTCCAAGGCTGGAAAGGATCTGACACTTGTTGTAACAGACCAGGAGGCTTTCCAGGAGGCTTTTTCATAGCAGGACAAGCAGCACAACTTTGTACATAACTTTCAATGTCATTTTTCATGCCTGGCCACCAAAACCACTACTGCACCAAATACAAAGTTTTAAAAAATCCAAAATAACCGGCTTGCTTTGCATCATGACTACGTTGGAGGACTTGAATTCTGAGGGAGGCTGGAAGGTACAGCTTGGAGCCCTTCCAGGCTAGACCATCTCAATAGGTCAATAGCAATTTATTGTCATTGAACCAAAAGCTCTTTGAGCTTTTTCATTAATTGGCTATCAGGTTCATTGGATCTCCTCTGAATTTGATCTCTCATTGTTACCTGAGAGGCTGACTGGGGCAGAGGAATGATGGAATTAATGACCTCTTCTCAGCAGCTTTTATATTGGGGCATTCTAGACAAAGCATCTGCTAGAAAGTTCTTCCCCCCAGGGAGGTATTTGAGAGTGAAATTGAAATGATTGAAGTACTATGCCCACCTAACTTGCTTAGGAGATGACCTTTCAAGGGGTTTTCAGTCCATACCTCAAAAGGCACATTGCTCCCTTCCCAAAAAATGGTGCCAAGTTAGTAAAGCCCATCTTACCACAAAAGCCTCCTTCTCCCAAACAGCCCATCACCTCTCTGTTTCTGAAAGTTTTTGTGAAGTGTAGGCACAGGGTTGCAGATCCCCTCTAAGGTTTTTCTATGGGAGGACTGTGCCCACAGCAACATCACTGGCATCGGCTTGGATGATGAAAGGTTCCTCGGGATTAGGGTGTTTAAGAACTGGTTCTGCTGCAAATAGTCTCTTTAATCACTCAAATGCTGCCTGGTATTCTATAGTCCATTGTGAGGACTGACAAGGTTGGGGCTTTCCCCCCTTTTCCGGTTTTTAATAGTTCAGTAATAGGCATGGCAATTTTTGCAAAGGAGGGGATGAATTGCTGATAGAAATTCATAAATCCCCAAAAGCTTTGAAGTTCCTTGCAGGTTTGTGGAGGCTGCCATTCCAGCATGGCTTTGACTTTGGCAGGGTCCATTTCCATTCCCTTACTAGAGATTTGGTAACCCAAGTAGTCGAGGTACGTCTGATAAAAATTGCATTTAGAAAGATTGGCAGAGACTAGCTTTCAACAGTTTCTTGAGCACCTCCTGAACTAACTTGATGTGTTCCTCCATGGTTTCAGTATAGATGAGGATATCATCAAGGTAAATCAAAACCCCTTGTATAGGTGATCATGCAGCACTTGATTTATCAGTTGCATAAACACAGCAAGAGCTCCTTGGAATCCAAAAGGCATAACTTTGAATTGGAAACTTCCTAAGGGGCAATTGAAAGCTGTCTTCCATTCATCTCCCTGCATAATTCACACTCGGTAATAGGCTTCCCTATTTCCTTTCGTGAAAATTTTCCTTTTGGCCAGCTGAGCTAACATGTCTTTCATCAGGGGGATGGGGTACATATATTCTATGCTGACAGCGTTTAAGCCTTAAAATCCACACAGAGCCTCAAAGACCCATCTTTTTTCTCTTTAAACAACACTGGGGCAGCCATGCACAATTTTGCTGGTGGGATGAAACCTTTGGCCAGATTTTAGTCAATATAGTCCTGCAGTTTGTCCATCTCCCTAGACATCATAGAGTACATTTTTGGCTTTGGGAGCTTGGCTCCTGGCAGTATTTCTATTGCACAGTCTGTAGCCTGATTAGAGGGAAGGGTGTCACATTTTCTTTCACTAAAACTTTCTGCCAAATCACTTTCTGCCAAATACTCTCTGGGGATAAGTTGGATCCCTGGCAATCATTCCACAGCAGCCTTTAATGTGTCAATAGGCTTCCCCTGAACTCCAATGGCAGCAGCCTCCTTTATCTCACTGAGCTCGGTTGGTGGGAGAGATCTGGTGGCCAATCTCAGAGTTCGCATGCCATTCTCCCACCAAATATTGGGACGCCACTTGTCAAGCCAAGCCAAGCCTAGAATCATAGTCTCTTTCATCTTAAGGACCACCATGAAGCAAATCATCTCCCAGTGATGTCCCATTTCCAGAATCAATGGCTCTGTTAGGTGAGTTGCTGGGGAACCACCGATAAGTGACCCATCTGCCTGTTCAAACTTCATGGCTAGGGGCAACAGTTTAGGGTGAATCCCCAACTTAAGAACTGCGGGCAAGTTAATTAAGCATCTGGTGCAACCTGAGTCTATTAAAACATCTAAATTGGTTTGGGCCTCTGTCTTTGGCACTATAATCTTGGCGGGAATAGCGAAAGGTGGGATGGGTCGACACCATTGGGTCGTCTTCATCATCCTCATCACTATCATAAGGCGCCAGTAGGGGCAGATGTTCAGTGGGGCTTCTGCTTCTTCCTGGGGTGGGGAGGAGATTTCGGCAGCTTGCTCCTGTTTGGTCCAATTGGACTTCTCCTGTCCTGCTCGTGGCAGTGGTTTTCTTGGCTTAGCAGTTGAAACTGGTGCAGCTTTTGCTTGGGGGGCAGGGACTGAGCACTCAGCAGTATGATGGCCCTGCTGCCCACATCAGAAGCATTTGAGGGGAACCCTGATGGCTGCTTGAGGGTCCTCTTTGGCAGGCTTAGGGGTACTTCTATGCTGAGAGATTGCTTCTGATTGATAGAGATCCATCAGGATTTCAGTCCCCTCTCGAGGCATCAACTTCTGGTCTGGATTATCCTGCTTTTTGGACAGGCCCCCATCATCAGACCCTCTTTGGTGGCCAGAACAGCCACTTGTGCTCCGATGGCCGAATTCCCTCTGCGACCAACAGTGGATTCCTCTTTTTTGTCCATAACAAGATCTTCACTGAATCTTCACTGTCTTCCAAAGGGGTGAGAAGGCAGCTGGGGTTCAGCATCCCAAGAAAGAGAGCATTTTGAATGAGACTTGATTTAGTGTCAAAGTTCCGATAGACAAGACCAAACAAATAACTCTGAGGCTTGAAATTTTCTCAAATAACATGTTTACTGGTTACATAGTATCGGCATGGTCAAAAGTAAAACCAAGTCTGAAATTCCCTTCAAAGAGAAACAATAATACAAAGTTGAATTTTCCACTCCAAAGCTATGCAACCAACTACATTCCCCAATAGAAGAGTTTGGCGGGCTTTCTAACCAAATGCTCACCCCCCCATCTAACAGACAGAAATGATCTTGGTTCTCACGGGACAGTAAAATATTTAGACTAGTAAAAATCCTCCACACCCCTCCCATTCTTGTGGCAACCTAGAATGAGGAAAATGGCTGCAGCCAGCTTCATTATAGAGTTGACAATAGGTGGATTTAGTTGATTTCAAAACATTAAGCAGGTTCAGAACTAGTAAATTTTAAGATAAGAGACTACCTGAAAAATCCAAGGGTTTTAGGGGTTAATAATTGCTTCTAATAGTTTGATTAAACTTATGACCATATTTGTAGGTAAGCTTGGGAAACTGAAAAAGTTACCCTTGAACAATAAAGACAAATCATTTCCACATAAAGAAAACTACCTGTAAATGTCATGCTGAACTCAAAAAACAATTGAATACATGAATAATAAAGATAAAATTTATCAGGACAATAAGGACAGAAGGATGCTTTGATGGATGATGTCATACCAACAGGGCTTTCCTCCTACTAGTTCTCAGCCCAAATCATCCTGTACAGATTCAAGGCTATTTTCATCCTAAATCAGAATTGGAACCAAAACTAAAATTTCTATCTATATTACTTGGAGCTGAGAACTTTCTTATATGCTCTTAATATCATAATTAATAGTTTGATAATGATATCACCAGAGTGTGAGATGTGCTTGGCAAATTATAGAAAGATTTAAGAAATATATCAGGAGAAGAAGCTGAATCATAACTAGTTCCATACTCAATACAGAAATGACGATATCAGATACTAGCATGTGTGTACTCTCTTGATTATAGCGCTAAAGTTCTGTATAAGCTTTCTAGCTTCCTTGAAAATTTTGATCCCAAGACTTTTCAGGATATGGGGGAGTGGGAAATGGGGGTTTGCACTTAAATTAATCTGTTTATAGAATTGATACAACTTTGAGATCCAGTAAACTCTATCCCAGGCATGTGGAAATCATTCTCCACTCTTAGTTCAGTTCAATTATATTGTATAATTAGCCTACCGATTAATCAGCCTAGGTTGGCAGGATAACATCACATGAAATGCAGTTTCTTTATGAAACCATGCTAGTTCATTGCAGATGGAATTGTCACCTTGAGAATAAGAGACCCATTCCTTAAAGGGGGTTGTACTGTGTTGCAAATCTTTGCATATTCTGAATCCTTCAATAAGAACCACTTGCAAATTAAAATTGTTATGAACATATAAGAGCAATGCTGAGTATTTTATTTTCGGAAAATAAAGACTTACTGAAAGGAAGTTGTTTTACATTTGTGTGCATGTTTATTTTTTTAAAAAAATGGTATACCCTGTATTTAACAACAACAACAATAACAACAACAGATGTCCTCGGAGTGAATGCAAGGTTGTAATTCATTCTCAAGGTTCTGTTGCTATTCATAAACTGCTCCAGCACTTTATGACATAAGCAGAGTCCCTCAAGTAAATTACTGCCCTCTATCCACTTTGGGGCCATACATTATCATATGTAACTGGCAGCCAAGATACAGTTGGCTCATATTACAGACTGGTGTTGCAAACAGATTTCTAATAAGGCAGAAATGAATCTGCGTTCACACTGGAAGATTTCTTTGAAAATATTATTGCACATACATACAGACACACCTCTACACTTTTTTTATTAAGAGAAGCAGAAAATAACAATTCTTGTTATAAAGTTTCCTAGCAGGCTGGGAGACTTGTGTGAGGTGGGAGAGATGACTCAGTTATACTAGTCAAGGAAGTATATCTGCTTTTAAATCTTGCACATTCCATGAAACCATTGTTTCATTTCTCCAAGCTGCTTTGCATGATAATGGTGGAACTCTATATTATCCATATGAAGTGATATGTGGAACAGGTGTTCTGTCCCACAGCAGGTTAAAATGGGCTGTATTCCTTTGGGAAATAGACATTTCGCAGCAACAATAACAACAACAATGAAAGAGGACCCAGATGGGATATATTTCTGTATCAGTGAAGCTTTAATATCGTTGTCTAATAAAGATTTAAGATGCTTCTTACATGAATACAATTTTCAACTAATGGCTGAAATTTCACTAGGCACATCATTCATGGTGCACATTGCCATGCAATGACCTGTTGTAACTTTATAATTCATTAACAACTCATGCTATGCATTTTTGTACTTTTTAAAAAAAAATAATCCAGGACTGAAGGTAATATTTTGAGAATGGTACTGATTATATTGCAGACTGTACCAACCAGAAACCTTCAAGAAATTTGAGGTCTACTAACAACCAGCATTCTCAGTCAGCATGGCTAACAACCAATTTGGAAGTTTGCAAGGTTACAAAAAGCTGCTTTCTAGGTGCTAATGCAAGACTAGATAACCTGTGGCCTACCAGATATTACAGAACTATAAGTTCAGAAGTTTTAGACAACATGAACAGAGGTGACAAATGCTGGTGGTTCTAATTCAATAACTCCTGGAGAGAGAAATATTCTCAATTCCTGCTACAGAAAATTAAACTAAATTAAATGGAAACAAAACAGAATGTTTAGGGATAAATGAATGAATGGATAGACACAGAGCAAACAAATTAAAATGGTGTACAAAATGGTGTACAAAATCCAAACTATAGTAGGATACATAATAAAACTAGAGTCACTTTAGAGCTAGTTTTCTGTAGTGCTTAAGGAATCAAGGTAGAAATTAGGAGACCATCAGTTCTACTCCATCCTTAAGCATGAATACAACTGGATGATCTTGAGCCAGTCACTCTCTCTCAGTCCTAGGAAGGAAGCAGTGGCAAACCCATCTTCAAAATCTCACGAAGGAAACTGCAGGGCCTTGTCCATTTTGAGTTAACATTAACTCATAGGCATCATCATCATCATCTGCTCATCCCAGTATCCCAAGTCTTTGGGAAGTATCTCGACAGGTGGATGAAAATGTCAAATCCAATTTAAACATCTGGTGACTGCACAACCAACTTTAATACACAATAAAATGAAAGTAACATAAAGCTAAAAAGATTATGGACTACAATTGGCATCTCCTGAGGATCTGTTGCTGCACACTTCATGCTGCCATTCAAAAGCTAGCTATAATATAAATAGTAGCAGACTTTTTCAACTTTTGCAATCCCTCTGATAGCCAAGGGCACATAAGTTCCTTGTAAAAGAGTCATTCCAATAGACCAGATGGGAAGACATTAAAATCAGCCTGGGAGAAGGCTCTACAATATTTGGATAGTACTGAAGCAGTAAATATTTAGCCAGCTGCAGGCTTGGGTTCAACCTCTTGAATCTAACATTGCTAGTAGGGATGTACAGAATGCGTTGATCTGGGATGTAACAATCTGGAGAATTCTCCAAAACATTATTTTCCTTGATTGGTAAATTTTATGAATCTTATATGTTTAGAGCTAAGATTTTGCTATTCATTGGGAAAGATTTGCTGTTTATAATGCTCTTACATTTAACGGTTCTAGTTCAGTGTGTTTTCCAACCTTAGCAAGTTCAAGACCTGTGGACTTCAATTCTCAGGATTCCAGGGATGGAAGTTAAGAGTTCTGGTTTGATAATATAAGGCATACAAATGGAAAATATTTTCCTTTCCCCCAGAACATCCCATTCCTAATGGACAGCTGTTTTTTACCCAGCCCAGTTTTGCCACAAACACCGATAGTGGCCTGAACCAAGAGAAAATCAGAAAGAAGCCCTTTCAGTATGGAGAACAAATAAGTTGTAGTGGTGAGAGTGTCACCGTGGAAATAAATACATATGCCATGCTTTAAATTCCCAAGTCCCTTTCCAAATGCACACTGTGAAGTTCACTGGATGACCTGGGGATGGTTACCCTTCTTTGGCCTAAATCATCTAATTGTGAGAATGGTGTCAGTATGGAGAACCTTCTGAGCTTCTCTGGCTACTTGAAAAAAAAGAAACTTTAAATAAAAGTGATATTTATATTTACAACAGCGTAATTGCTGAATTTGAACAACCACAAGCACTTGCAAGGCTAGTATCCTTTCAACACATTTCAGTCATTTTGCCATTTGTTGCATCATCATTTATTTATTTGTTTGTTTGTTTAGCACATTTTAATGACCAGTCTTCAGCCAGAACTTTGTGGCTTCCCCATTAACATGTTTAGGAAGAAGAGAATGCTAGCTTGCCAACATAGTAGAAGAGCTTTGTGATGCCTTCACTTCTGCACAAAGAACTAAGGTACCAAGTGTGGATTGGAAGTACCAATGCTTTAGGTATAGCATATATGCCGTATGCATGTTTAGCAGTAAGAAAAATACCATATCAATCTGGGTTCTTTACTGTATATCAAATATATAGGATTCAGCTGATGTATGATGAATAACCTTCCTTTAGTCCTCACTCCCCTTTTTTTGCTTTAGTTTAAATCTTTCTTTTCAGCTGGATATTTTAAATTGTGCCAGTTATAGTGTTAATTATTTTTTGTTATTTTAAAATAAGGTTTATATTTCTATTTTTAACTCTTGGCTGCCTTCAGTGCCCTATGGGCAGAAATTGAATGTATATTTAAATAAATAAAAGACTTGTTAGGAATTTTAAAACTCAGGATAGTGAGAAGGACTTCAGCATGAGTCTATCTAATTGCTTTCACCTCTTGATGACAGAAATTCCCCCTTCTTTCTTTCATCACAACACTGCATTATCTTTTTCCTAGCCATAGATGACAGCAGTTAGCTACAGTCCTACTAAAATACTTGCCCTCTTCCTCTGCTGGGCATGCTTATACAACCCCAGCTTATGAGTTTGTCAGGCATAATTTGTTCTTAGCTGAATGGGCCTGACAGTATTTTTTGCATGTCAAAGGACAAGACTTGAGGTATTTAAGATCCATCATGCTTTGCTATGTATTAAGTTAGATGACCAGATGTAAATGTGATTTTGGGGGTTGAACTCTATGCCAAGAAATATAATTGAAGTCTATGCAGAGATTTTTCCTCCACGCTCCCCTGTCTCAAATTACTTCCTAAACTGAAAAGAAAAATCTCAATAATGGGTCAGAATAGGCATAGGAGAAATGCTAATCTATTCAAATTGTTGTTGTTGTTGTTTTTAAAAAAATAACTAAAAGAACTGACAGAGTTATCAAGTTTGCTTTTTTCTTCTTTAAAGAAATGATCCCCTCAGTTGCAGTTAGTAAGGAACCAGTAATGTTTTTGACCAAAAGTATGGAGCATAGGCAGTGGTGGGATTCAGCTGGTTCACACCACTTCATAAGAACCGATAGCTAATTTTTTGTTACCCAGGGCCAGAAGCAGCATCCACACAAAGTACCAGTTGTTCCCATATTTGAATCCCACCCCTGGGCATAGGGTAAATCAATCAAAAAATAAACTCTCCAAAGAAGGCAAATGTTAAGATGTACCTTAAAACCTTTCTATTTAGAATCTGATCCTTTGTTTTACACACGCTGATAACCTAATTTATCTCTAGCTCCAATCTTCGGCTGCTCTTAGCCAGTCAACCAGACAGAACTGAGTGATAGCACTAGACTATTTAAGCCAACTATGATCACTGTGAGATGTTTCCCCACTAGCTGGTAATGCATTGAATAGGAAGAGAAACAAAGCTTGAGCACTTGCTTTGTCTTTTCTCTTCCAGCTCATATAATATCAAGGAAGCTGTATTTAGCAGTGTCTCAGAATAGACATACTAGTGAAGAGATGGAGAAGAGAGAAAGAGCAAATTTTGTGTTGCTGTAGTTAGTTTCCTGCTGATTCAAGGAAACCTGTTAGTGGGGGAAGACCTAACTAGCTTGTGGTTAAGAGCTGAGTTTCCAAGTCTTTCAAATGAAAACCATGGACTGAATGTGAAGCAAGTGTTTGTTTTGTAGCACTTAGGTTCTGCAAATCCTTCAAAGCCAGTGCTTTATAACATATGGGAACATACTCAAAACCTCTTTGAGGATTGATAAAACAGTTGTACTTCTTTCTAGGCTCACACACCTTCTGAAAGTCTCCATATGAGTGTCCACTCAAACTCATCACAAGGGTCTCTGTATTTTCCTTTTCCTAGATTTTAGCCTCAAAAGATGAAAAGGGGGAGAAAAACTCTGTGGACTGTGACTCCAGGCCAAAGTACTTCCGTAGAAAAGTATGAAAGTGACCATCTTTAGCCTAAGCATCTTTTGTATAGTTCAGGCTGGAAACATAGCAGCACTGCCATAATATTCCCGGTTCTCTCTTCCCTCTGTGTTTTATTTTTGCCAGCATGTCTATAGACTCAGGGTTATATCCCAAATTCTGGCATTGTATAAAACTTTAGCACGGCAGGGCATAAATATTCAAGATGAAATAAGGAAGGTGTGAAGTTACAGCCTTGATTTATAGGAGAGAAAGTTACACTGCGAATATTGTTGTGGGCCCGGCTCCTGGAGACAAGATTTGTTAGTACAAACTGTCTCTAAATATTTATGCTCCACTAAATAATTGCTAAATAATTCCAGTTCTCAGCTGGAAATTCAGGATTTGGACTAGCCGAAATTAGTCATGAAAAGTAAGAATGGTATATTGGTATTTTATACAGCAGGACTCTTACCAAATGACACTAGTAAGTTTCAGGATATAATTAATATCTTTTTATAAAGTGCTCTCTCTGGCCTGACACTGAGCACTTCTTTAAGAAGTCTTTCATTAAAATAAATGAAGCACTTAAAAGCGATACATTACAGGGTTATTTATCTGAGAATTATTAAAGACATTTACATTTTCTAACTCGAACTGTAAGAACATAAGCTCCTTTTTTGCTGTATTTTAAAATGTTTGAGTCTGACTAAAGAGAGAGAAAATTGAGGGGAGATTGAGGGAGCAAGTGGGTTGTAGTGAAAATAAGACAAATTATTCTATCACTATATTTAGGGTAACTTTTCAAGGGCCCATTTTTTTATCTTTGTCAATAGTTTCTAGAATGACAATTAATGATGGATTCTCTCCAAGGAATATTTATAGAGAACAACAATAAGAAATATAATTTATGAACATTTATAGCAACTATATTAAACAGTTATCTCAGGACAATGCTTTATAACAGTGAGAGCAAACCTTTCGAGACTGGCATGGCAAAATTTCAGAAAATACCTAACTTGATTCTGATGGTCTCTCTCTCTCTCTCTCTCTCTCTCTCTCTCTCTCTCTCTCTCTCTCTCTCTCTCTCTCTCTCTCTCTCTCTCTCTCTCTCTCTCTCTCTCTCTCTCTCTCTCTCTCTCTCTCTCTCTCTCTCTCTCTCTCTCTCTCTCTCTCTCTCTCTCTATATATATATATATATATATATATATATATATATATATATATATATGTAGGTCTTGGCGTATTCGGATCTTTTCCCGTGTAAGATTGAGAATATCTTGGCGACATTTCGACGAGGTCCCACTCGTCATCTTCAGGCTGGGGTCTTCGGCTTCGTGCTTGTGCTCTCTCTCTCTCTATATATATATATATATGTATGTATGTATGTATGTATGTATGTATGTATGTATGTATGTATGTATATATATATGCAGGTCTTGGCATATTCGGGTCTTTTCCCATGTAAGATTGAGAGTATCTTGGCAACGTTTTGACTAGGTCCCACTCGTCATCTTCAGGCTGGGGTCTTCGGCTTCATGCTTGTGCTCGCACAAGCATGAAGCCGAAGACCCCAGCCTGAAGATGACGAGTGGGACCTCATCGAAACATCATCAAGATACTCTCAATCTTACATGGGAAAAGACCTGAATACGCCAAGACCTGCAATACCTGTACCCGTGAAAATCTACGAATATATATATATATATATATATGTGTGTGTGTGTGTGTGTGTGTGTGTGTGTGTGTGTGTATGTAGGTCTTTGGTTATTCGGGTTTTGTCCAGCGTACAATTGGAAGTGTCTTTGCGACGTTTCGACGAAGTCCCATTCATCATCTTCAGGCTGGTGTCTTCAGCTTCGTGCTTCTAGGAGTAATGTGTGATCGCAGCTGTTTCTTCCTTTTAACTGCCAGTGGGGTTTGAACTGATTGGGTGGGAGCTTGGCTGTGTTCTGATTGGGTGGAGGTGTGTTCTGATTGGTTAAGGAGCTTGGCTGTGCTCTGATTGGATGGGGGGTTGGCTGTGCTCTGA